>NW_010972787.1:2412844-2535230 GCF_000737465.1 Haliaeetus leucocephalus
GGCGGAGGCGCTTCTTCACCGAATCCCTTGATGGTGCGTTGGGGTGCCGAGTGGAAGCGAAACCGCTTCAATCCAGCGGTGCAAAGAGAGGCTACGTATAGCCAAAGACAAAAACGTGCGAGGGGCGGAACGGCAGCAACAGAAAGAGGTGTAGCTGCAGGGATGTCCGCTGCTTAAAGCCAAGGCAAAGGCTTCTGTCGGTCTGTTCTTCACCGCTCTGTTCGCTAAACTAGACGAAAGTTAACGTTCCCCGTTGTGCGGGTGACCCATCTCCTCTCTCCTGCGAGCCTGGCAGGAGAGCAGGACCGGCCTTGGCGGTCAGGCTGGCGTCCTGCCGCCGGTCAGCGTGGTCAGTTGGATGGCGTGGAAGAAGGTGCGTGAAGGGCTGATGTGGACGTGCAAGGCGTAACTTTCCCCAAAACTTTCTTCCTCACGTCTCTGCGGAGGAGCGGGTCTCTGCCTTGAAGTGGTTTCATTAAAGAAAATGTTTGGTGTCTGACAAGAAGATATTCAGCGTCCTACGCACTGAGACAGTTATTTCCTCTCTCCTTTTCTTCTCTTCCCCATTTTTATCTATGAATAGGGCCCTAGCTTTTAAAGTTTGGAGCTGTGCTGATTTTCATCTGGCCCAGTCTCATTTTGAAAAGGAATATCTATTTTAATATCTGGTTCAGGTCCTAAGTACTACCTGTATGTTGTAGAAACTATACAGTGAAAATACTCACAGGAGCATTGGGCCAAATCATGCAATCCTTAAAGTGGCAAGACTTGTATAAGACTGCATGCTTGGCCCCAGATAATCTCTTGAAGGACTTAACAGCATGGCACATAAAACTTGCTGTGAATAGGCTTTTAAATATTTCAAAATCAGTCTCTATTCTGATCTCAAACATGTGGATGCTCTTTGCCAAGTACCTTAAATTCATCTTCTGCACTTGCAATAGGACGTGACAGTGCTATTTTGTTCTTTTGACACACTAAGCAGCATGCACCCAAATATTTGAAATGAGGACAGCAGTTAAAGTCTACATTTATACTGATGTGAAAGATGCCAGATTTACTAACTTAGCTGTAGTATGGTATAATACACAGTTAACATAAGATTTAACCTCAGTTAAAATTGCTTGGTAATATGTATCAGGTAATATGATAGTTTGGTAAAAGCTTTACAGAAAAAGCCTTAGTAAGAAATCTGCAAGTATTGCATGTCCAGATATAATGGGAATGTTTAAATGATTTCAATGGATCGGTTGTATCTGAGATACTATGTATACCAGATAAACAGCATGCTACCACTTTTTATTACTTAAAAAAAAAATTCCATAATTACTGAATACTTCCTCCCAGTATTTTTTATTTGTGCATATGTAGAGAATAATCTAACATGCCCAGGCCTTAAAACAGGATTATCAAAACAATAAGACTATGGTGTTTGTAGTACTGAATAATATATAAGGTAATGATCAATAGTCCCTTACAGGGAATACATTTCATCTTTACATTAGCTTGGCTATAAATTTTCCCTATTGGCTTCAACTTGTGCTATGTTAGATTTATGCCTGTTATTGATTAGTGCACAACTATTTTGTGGGAGATGCCAAATTAATTGTTCCAAAAATGCATGAAAGTGCTTTTTTATTGTCCACGTGAGGCTCAACACGTACTGTACTGTTTTATTATTTCATGTAAATGTAGTTTCCAATAAGCTTTAAAAATAGTTACATGGTGTGCTTAGATGTGAAAATTCACAAAATATATTGAAAATGCTACTCTGTGCTTTATTTTGTGGCTCAGAAAGTAGCGTAACACAGCACTGTGCTTCTGAATGTTGCTGGATAACTCCTGTGAGATCATTACAGTCTTACATGAGTGCTTCCAAATAGGAAGCAATTTCCATTTTTTCCACAAGACTTCTAGGTTTATGCAAGGTTTGGCTGGTAGCATCCTCACTGAAGAGGTAAGCAATTTGCAGGGAAGGCTGCCAAAAAAACCCCAAACCCTCAGAACCAGATGAGCTGATATTTGATACACATACTTGCTGTACCATGCACATTGATGCTGAACCTAGGAGCTTTGCGGAAGCAGTGCTTCTCTCTGCAAAATGTTCTTATCTCTAGTGCACAAATGTCTGTGTGAGCTTGCTGTTATGTGCATGGGAAGACCTAATCATTTATACACTATTGCTTAGGTTTAGAATATTTTAATTTTTGAATTTGAGATGAGTAAAAAATAACACACCAGAGAGAATGGTTACTATCTAGACAGAAATGTGTGAGACTCTGGACTATACTAAGGATTTTCATTTCTCAAGCCTCTGGAAGATCATACTGTGAGTAAATCTTTCCCCATATTCCTGCTTCATTGATGCCTGGAAGTAGATCTTTTGGTTCCATGTGTAAGTTGTTTTTATCTCACAAATCTGATTCAAATGTATTTTTTCAGAATTTATTTTGCAAGACAAATTTCATAGGTTAATACTGCTAATTTTGGCAATCTAAAAACTTGTTTGTTTGTTTTTTTTTCTTTGAATGTATTATTTGTTGTGCAAATCAGAATACGACTGAGCTTTGGATCTGTGTTTAGAGATGATGAGAAAGATTGAGAGTAGTCTTTTAATTTGGTACATTAATGGTGCCTGCAATGCATCACTCTAGCAAAGACTCAAAGGACTTCACTGTTCCAAGTATCGTACTTTAAGATATATTCATTTGTTCCTCATCTTCCTCCAAACAACTCTGAAAATGGGAAAAAGCCTTTGAAAATAGCTGCTTGTCACTCAGGGATCAGTCACTTCTGGAAAAAAATATCTTTCAATGGAAACAATATGTACATTATTTGTTTTTTCCTGCATTTTATAGGTATACTGGAATTTATCAGTATAGCAGTGGGCTTGGTCAGCATCCGAGGAGTCGACAGTGGACTCTACCTTGGAATGAATGAGAAAGGGGAACTGTACGGCTCGGTAAGTTCCCGCTAGCCTTGGGCAGTCATGATCCTTACTTTCTGTGGGAAAAATACTTGGTAACTCCTAGAAGCCACCATTGCACTAGGTGCTGTACAAGCACTGTTTCTGCTCTAAATATCTTGCAGCCTAATTTGAAACAAGACCCTGTGGGTGGTATAACAAATATGGGTGAGGGAAAAGGTGACAAAATCAGGAATGAGTAATAATGCAGATGGACGACAATTTAGATACAAACAATAGAGACTGATGGCCAGAGCTGGTCACTGAAGACTGAAGGATGTACTGGAAGATTTGTAAATGTGTCCTTTCAGTGGAGATCTGAAAAGAGACAAAGTCGCTGCCTTTTGTGCGTAGGCAGAGAGCTTTCTAGGAATGGACAAAAGAAAGTGGAGGGGGAGGTAACGGGTGTCAGGTGTGGATGAGAAGATGAGAAATAGGTCTGGGTAAAAGTTATAAAAAGTATAGGAATGAGGGCAAGAGGCTTGGTGGTCTTGTCCTGAAAGTTCAGCTGGCGCTCCCTGCGGGATGGCAGCAGGAGTGAGTAACGTGTGTGAGGGAGGAGTAAAACTTGGTATTTCAGACGTGGGAGTTAGGCTGGCAAACCAGCCTACCTGCAGCCGATGAGTGACTGTTCTCGGCAACACGGGCTGTCTTGCAGCAGAGGAGCGTGTGTGTGTGTGCGTGTGTGTGATGTGAGCCTCACCTGGGAATACTTGAGACATCTGACGTACGCTGCGGTTCGCGCCCTGGGTAGATCGTGGGCAGGGGGAATCTGAAATCGAGTGGGTAACTCCCCAAATAGTAGAAGGCAGCCTCTTCTAGCAGTAAAGTATCGACCTCCAAAGTTGACAAGGACTGGAGAAGCAGTTGTGTTTGAGGAAGAGGATGGCGGGTTTGAAGGGTAAGCAACTGTTTAAAGTGAAGGGAGGTTGTGTATTCACTGGGCTTCATTAGAAGCATGGAGAAGGTGACGAGGGTCGACTGATGGTGTAAACGTTGCCAAGAGAGACACTCCAAAAGGAGTTAAAGTGGTAGAGAGTGGCTTTGGATGTAGCTGAAGATACCCATGTCAGAAGGGAGTAACGGTAACTGGGAGGAGGGTGGGGAGGGAACTGAGTGGGACAGCAGTGAGAGCGGGAGGAAACACGAGAAGGTGGTGAGGAGTGGGCAGGTGAAAACAGAAAGGGTCAGAGGCAATTCCAGCTTTCGTATAACGTGATCCGTGGAGGAGTGTGAGGAAGCGAGACCAGGAAGGTCCAGAAAAAGTGGTTTTATAGGGGTGTCGAGGTTCACTGGTACCTTTCTAGCAACATTTTGTGTGAGAGAGGGAAGGCAGAGAGGGGAAGGGGACTGTCTTCTGAGCAAAGAGCAGATCAGGGGAGGAAAGCGGAAGGTACGGATCATGACAGTGTATGTGGGAGGCAGAAAAAGAGGTGGTAGAATGAGGGGCAAGTCTGGGATGGAGAATGTGTGGACATGGGAGAGAGGGAGATGCAGAGATGGTGACAAGCAGTGAGTGGGAAAGGCCAAAGAAAAGGCATTTAGCATAAATGGCAATATAGAGGAGGAAAAGGTTGGAAGGATAGAGAGGAAGAGAGAAAGGGAATGGGGGCAATGACAGATGTAAACAAGTTGCCCGTGAGGGGTGAGTAAGTCATCATAAGTCACAATCCTTGTGCAGCTGATGAATGGGATAAAGAACTGGCAAAGTCATGAGTACTTTTATGGTTCAGTTAGGCAGCAAAAAGGCAGAACAACAACAGTAATATGAATCAGTAATGTTAGTAATCATCAGTAAGAGTAATCGTTTAAACAGATAAACATAGTGAATCAGTTACTCTACAGATCAGATATTCAGAAAAAGAAAATGTGGTTATTGATAGAGCTTAAATGCATAGACTTGGGAAAGCAAATGTTACATCACTTTTCTGTGCAATTTGTATTTTGTGTTTGCAATATGTTTGACTGTCAGAGTGAATTACTCAAAACATTCTTTGCTGAAGAAATATGCACAAGAAATTCTTTGTAAATTGCTAAGCTCGCTGCATTAATAAAATAGTTGCTCCATGAGCAGCAGTTCTAAAGGAGCCTGCTTTCCTAGGGGTTTGTGTCTCTCAGCGCAAGACATGCGTCTCCCTGACCTTCTGTCCCTGCAGTAACACAAGTTCCCCAGCCTTTTGTGTTTCTTGCATGGAGAAAGAGACAGCGTTAGCTGTCCAAGCTCACCGGATTGTCAGTTTGCAGAGATTACATAGCTCACCACTCCCAAGTAGGACGTGCAAATGATTTCTCTTTTTTACCGTGCCTCTGATTAGTTGCAAAACTGATAGGAACTTAATTTTCTTGAAGACCTTTGCCTCCTGATTGAAACTGGTTGAAAAGCTAAGGAAGGACAGACAGGCAGGGAGATGGATGTACAATATAATTGGATAACCTCTTTTCCCTAAGAAATGACGCTAAAAATATGAAGCCATTCATAATGGAGATCTGGCAATCTATAGGGCCAGAATGCAAAGTTCAGGTTAAAATCTGATGGATGATATGGCTTATTGTCAGCCTCCAGAGATGGGACATACTGAAGAGTGATGGTAATTGAATTACATTACTTCCAATGAAATATAACCTCTAATGGCTACTCAGTGTGATGATGCTTTAAAGCCTTGTCAACACTAGCAATCCTAGTGCCTATATTTCAGCAACTGTCAGCTCTCGTAGAAACACTGAGATAAGCAGGCCTCAGAGCAGATTTTTGTGTAGAATTGGCTGGACATTTTTAGGTGACAGTGTTTTGCTTTTGGTTTTGGTCAAAAAAAAGCAATTAATTGAAAATGAGGTTCTCTGATGGGAATAAATGTTGCAGTTTGAACCAGAAGCAAGGCACAATCCAGCACAGAATTATCTTTCTGCGAGAGAGAAGATCAGTTTAACTGAAATTAGTTTCGAGACTGATACGTGACAGGCTGAGGTTCAAGTTTTTCACCTGAATAAAGTGGAGTGGTCACTTGAGTTGAACTGTTCTGTATCACCAGCAAGTTGTCCTTGTACTGCCTGTGCTGGGATGTGGGTCCCTCTGTCTTGGTTTCTTCATTAAGGGCTCTGAATGTGTTTTCTAAGGTGGGAAAACTGTTCCCTACGCGCAACTGAATAGCAACCTAAGAAATACCTGGTCCTGCTCTACATCAGCATTGTGGACCTGAGCAGGTGTGTTTCTGCAGGCAGTCAGTACTGTAGCACTTGACACTGCCGGAATAGACGCCTTGTGTCTATGACACTATCATATTTATATTCAAATTACTCCATGAAAAATATGTTAGGTGTGGATCAAATCAGAGACCTAAAAGACTTCTATCCTTCTATATTTGTGTTTGAAACATTTGGCACAGGAAGATTTTTCCCAGCATATTTGTGGTGCCACTGAAGATGGGACATATGGCGAAGCTGAGCAGCCAGCATGGGAGATTGCTGCCAATTTTCATGAAAGGCAACAGTAAAGGCAGTTTCAGTGTATCTTGATCCAGACATGTTCCTCTTGGCCTTCTCGAAGTGTTGCTTTCCTCCTAGATTAGCTGCCTGACAAACTCTTCCCAACTTGCCACCGTTACCGGGAGCAGTTTCTACTGCGTCTTCTGGTTCAGAGCACAGTGACTCTCATGGTGCTCTCAGGCAGCAGCGTATAACATAGGGTGGCTGTTCTCAAGTTCCCCCTCATCCCACGGACTCAGCCAGGGAAAGCTGAAGATATATGGATGTGGTACTGCAGAGAAGCCAGTGGTAGCTGCGTAGCGACGACTTGGAGGCTGGTCAGTGACAGCAGCTTTCCCTCCCGTCTCGCTCCGTTCCTGCTCTCCCTTTACCTTGCCTTCCCCTTGCAGCCTGCAGCTATGACTCATCATGTTTCACAACAGCTACTGTGCTTGTCATTGGAGAGGAGGAAAAATCCAAACTACAGATAGGACCCGAAGGGTGTTAAGACGAGACACGAAGACCTTTTTCCTTCCCGAGTGCCAAACGGCTCTTGCCAACACCTCTGGCAAGAGTGTTAGCAAATGTGTCTTAGCTGTGCTCCTCGGTGCCGTGCCATGGAGTGAGGGAGGTCTTTCTGATCAGTCCCACGACCTTCAGGCCTTCGTGGGCCGTCGCCACCCTCACACCGCCCTGCGCTGCTGCCCTTGGGAATATCAACAGTTGGCACCCACGTGGCAGGCAGTGATGAGCACCCAAACCACGGGGTACCCATGGTTCGCACTGCAAGCTTTCCTCTGAGACAGTCCTGTGCTACCTTGAGCACAGCAGGACCATGGGACATCATCACCTCAGCTGCCCTCGTTGTCCCAGGCTCTCCTGCAGTAGAGAGCTGTGCTACATCCCGCTGCTGGCATCCTTGCTCCACCAATCTCCCGTGGACACAGAACTGCCCTGCTCCTCTTCTCAGACTAGATATAAGGAAAAAATTTTTTATGGTGAGGGTGGTGAAACACTGGAACAGGTTGCCCAGAGAAGTGGTAGATGCCCCATCCCTGGAAGTGTTCAAGGTCAGGTTGGACGGGGCTTTGAGCAAACTGGTCTAGCTGAAGATGTCCCTGCTTATTGCAGGGGGTTGGACTAGATGACCTTTAAAGATCCCTTCCAACTCAAACCATTCTCTGATTCTATGAAATGCTGGTGTCTCCATTGCTCCTTGTGTCTTTGGCAGGTGGCAACAGGCAGCTCAGGAGGAAAACTGGGAGTTGGAAGATCTGGAGCAGCTACAAGGGGAGCTGTGCAGGGGGCAGGAGGGAAGGCAGGAGGGGAGCTGTTGGAGTTGTTGGGGAAGGGGGAGAGGGCTAGGAGTGCTTGGAAGGAGAGGGGAGGGGAGAGAGAGAGGCTTTATGTGCCCACAACAGCTGGGACAGAGCTGAAGAGCCCAGATCTGGAGCCAGGGAGGGAGGCTCCTCACCTCTGGGTTTCAGACTTACAGCATGTGTGCAGCAAAGTGAGATTTAGGACTGTTTGTAACAGGGTAATAAATTGCTGTCCTTCAAAAAATTAACTGAAAACTTGTTTGTCCCAATGGTTTTGGGACACTAAACATGCCTTTTGCTCCTAAAACTACTGGGGAGAAGGTGGAGGAGAAGAGAGAGTGCTGTCCTTGAAGAAACATGTTTTCCCAGTAAGTGTGCAGGGAGGTGACGATATGCCTCTTTATTGTCCCAGCAGGGCTGCACCTGCAGTATTTTGTGTTTTTGTTTGGGTCCCCACAGTCCTGGAAGGACTATGCAGCTACAAAGATGGGTGAACAGAAATATCTTTGACAAAAAGGGGACAATTTTTCATAGTTTACTGAAAATTGCTTGGTGTAGGTAAGGATAGGTTTTGCTGCAGTCTAAAAATATCTTTTATGTTCCCATGCAAATAAGGGAAGAGAATTGTTCAGCCCTTCAAATGGTAGGTCAAGGTGCACGGAAACAACGTGAAATAAAAAACAGGTTGAAGGTGCATGTTTGGAACAGCATATGGGACAACTATATGGTTGCTACAGTTACCTAAGAATAGGACAGATAAATAAATTACACTGCAGTATCACTCACACTTTGCTGTTAGTGTTAAACATCTCCAATCTAAAGCAATTCCATATGCCTCTGATTGATTGATTTTTTTTTTTTTTAAATAATCTGGATTATCTGCCTGTCTGTGTACACGCAGGCACCTGTGGCTGAGGTGAACCTGGAAACAGGACAGTTGCAGCGCACAACAATTTTTGGAGGGCAAATTAAATGGAATTTCCCTGAATGAAGGCGCAGATTTCTAGGCTGAGAGTGGTCAAATCCCAGGAGGGATAATGGCTACGGCAGCAGGTTTAACACCCTTCTGCTTGTGTGTAAAATAATGAAGTGCCTTTTGGTAACTGGTCCAAATAGTGGAGAGGCAGAGGGCAGTTCCTGGGGCACCTGAGTTGTGAGGAGTGGTCAGGCTTTCCACGTGAGCAGCATTGCTCAGGAAAACCTGGCACTCCTGTGATCAAAAACCCGATGGTGTCTTTTAGCAGTAACAGCAACTCGTGTCTTCCTGAGTAAATCCGCTTTAAGCAGAAGAGTTGCAAGAAGCAGGCCTGTAGTTAATTTGAAAGGCCAAACTTTGAGATCTGAAGGGGACCAGTTCAAAAAGGTGCTTATGGCTCTGAATGTGAAGGAGGCTTGAAACTTTGTCAGAGATGCAGAAATCCTGTGGAAACGGTATCCCAGCAAGCATGAAACTGCTGGGAAGGATTTGGAGGCTAATAGGCTGTGGGTGCTTGACAAAGGGTCTGTGAGGAATGGGAGAAGGGCAGGTTGCAGAAAAGCACGTATCTTAGAGGTGTAGAAGCATCGGGATAAAATGGAAACTGCTGCAAAAAGAGCTGACTGGGGCCCTGAAATATATACTAAAATATAAGGCAAAAACTTTTTAAGCTATATGAGTGAAAAGGGGACAGCAGTCTTTACAATCATGGTGTATTCAGGTGGGAATGTAAATGCAATATAGCCTGACTGTGGCAGGTAACTGGGCTAGCCAGTGTTTCTGATAGTCTCCTTGGGGTGGTAACAGGGGGCTGGGGGATTCCCTGTCGTGTGACGAACGAAGGGAGCGGGGGCAGCTGACACCGCTGCTGAAAGAAGTGGCTATTTTCCCACCGACCATCCATCCCCTCCCTTTTGCTGGCACAAGTGATTCTGTTGCTGCCCGGTGGATTGAAGCGGAGAACTGGAGAGCAATCTGGGCAAGCAGAAGGGCTGCCTTCAGCCGCAGTGGTTCCCTCCCAGGTCACTGCAAGTTGTGGTGTGAAGGTGGGAGCAAGCATGGCAAGGGAGGGTTTGCTTCTCTCCGAGGCAATGCAGATGTTTGCCAGCCTCGAGTGTTTGTGGACCTTCGGCCAAGCGGTTTGTGTTTGGCCAGGGCCACGACCTGGGAAGCCGGAGGGCTATCAGTCTGACTTGGGTTGTGCTTGGGGCGTAGGAACACGCTTTTAAATGAAAGAGTAGAGGAGGACCTGGAAGTACGCGCAAGATGAGTTTACTGAAGCCGGATAAATAGTTTCAAGCAAGCCTTGTATTTTATTTTTGGTAGGAATTTCTTTTTCTAGAAATGGGAAACACGGTTGTGCTAATTTGCAGGGCTGTGTTAGGTATGACCCGCAGAAAAGAGCATTTGCTACAGTGGGTAAAATGGGTGTTAGTAAAAGACTTGTATGATAGATGGTGAAAAAACTGAAGAGAAGACAGCAATGGGGAGTGTTGAAAAGTATTAGGCTGGAGTGAAGCTATTAGTGGAGTTTTTATGGATTGGTCCTTGGACTGGTTTTATTCCCTTTTATTAAGGACATTAAACATCTTGTCATAAAAAAGTAGTAGTGCGTTACTGAAATTGTTGCAAAGTTGGGAGGCATTTTCAGCACAGAAGGCAGCCTCACAGAAGGGACTTGGTGACCTAAAGTGCCCAAAATGTTTACACATGGGGCTCAGGGAGAGCTCTGTCGGTGCCACTGCATATGGCACTGGTAGGATCTAGTGTAAATGCAAAGTGCAGTTGGTCACTTGTGTTAAAAAAGATGAATTGAAACCGAAATAGGTGCAGAAAGAGCTTGGTGGGATGATCAGAGGGATGAAAAGACTATCAAATGATAGGGTCTAAAGATCTTGGCTTATTTAGCCTGCAGAATGAAAATGCCCTTGGTCTCTGTAAATAAATTGAGGTTTAACACCAAGGAGAGAAAAAAAGTCCTTGAAATAGAGGACAAGAATGAATTGGTTTGAACAGGTCACAAGAAAGGTTAGGCTGGATAATGGGGAAGTTTCAGGTCATGAGGAAGTGAGATTTTGAGCTGGCCCGAGGAATTTTTGCAGGGAGGTGGGAGATGAAGCATAAATGCTTTCTCTCTGCACTGTATGGTAGGGAACAGCTTTGTAATTGTGGACGTTTTCTTTGTGGAAGGTGTAGGTCTGAGAAAAGCCCTGAAACTTTAGTTACTTGGGAAGATTTGTCTATAACCTCCTCTACTTCACCTTTGCAGACAGCCTCTCTCTGAATTTGGACGGGCAGCCTTGCTGACAGCTGGGTACTGTTAAGTGGTGTTCTTCACAGGTACCAGCGTTGGGGGTGAGAGCAGAAACTGCAACTCACTCAGCAAGGTATGAAGGGCTCTGTAAAAGAGAAAGGTCTTTTGAGATGTGGGTAGTGGTGTAGGAAGAATTGATAGATGAATCCATACATTTGACACAGGTAATATGGGAGAAAGCTCTGCAAGAAACTGCAGCCGTTATAGTTCTTCTTAAACAAAGGCTTCAGTTTGTTTTTTAAATCAGAATTCCACAAATTATAACACCTGTCACCAAAGAGGGACACCTGCTAATAGTGTCCTATGGGATAGATACTAGACTTTTCCTCAGGTCTTTGGTTTTCCTCAGAGGACTTCATTCCAGATGCTTACTAGGTCTGAGGATAATTTTATACAAGAGAAAACCCTCAGTGATGTCCTTACCTTGGTCTGCAATTCTGTGCTGAACTTGGATTCTCACTACATGCCTGGAACAGGAAAGTATTAGCATATCTCCCACATAAATGATATATATATATGTGTGTATATATAAAGCTAAGCTTTGGTAAAGCAAGATCCTACTCAAACCTTAATTTAATGATTTGCTTTCCGCTAATTAAAGATGTCTGGAATTTTGTATTCTTACAAAAATGGGAGATTGGAGGTGCTGCTTGAGGAGGCAGCCAAGGTGATCTAACACCTTGCAGAAACCCCCTTGCAGAAAGGCCAGTCCTGGTCCCCTGCCTCTGCTGCGTGCTTCTGCGTCCTTCCTTGCTCTGGCACCAGCACTCATCTGACCCTCTCAGGAGGCTAATTTAGGGATCTAAAGCCACACAAGAAAGCTTGCTTTTTTTTTTTTTTTTTTATGGTTGCTTCTCTGCCGGTTTAGCTCCCTGAACTGGCTTGTTGCCTGTTTGGCAAGCACTAGCGCTCAGTGGGGGAATCAGCCGCAGTGTGGGATGGGAGAGGGGTTGAGTACCGCGCTGTCGAAAGCAGGTAGTTGTTAAAGTGGCATAACTGCATCGCAAACCCGAATCCTACCCAGCGAGCAAGTGTGGGGCATGTTCAGCTTGAATGTCTTCAGGTTCACTTGTTTGCAGTTGTGTAGCTCCCCAGTTGCTGCAGCCCTGAATATTTCTGGAGCTAGCCATGTTAACGATAACGGAGGTGTGAAAAGGGTCAGCATCTTCAGCTGATCTGAGAATACTGTGTTGAAGTGGCATGCTAAAAGAGCATCATCAGCAGCAACATAGTGCGAGATGCTTGGGGATTATTTGCTGCATCAGATAAAGATCTGATGTGCTCTGTTTCTGACTCAGGAGCCAGTGGGACGTGAATGTGGCAGTCTTTCCCACTTTACCATTCATCATTTTCAAAGACAGAGTAGAAAAAGTCTGCCCTGCGGGGACTTCGTTAGGTATTTTGTCTAGGTTGAGGTTTGCTTTGCAGCTTGAATGTGCTCCGGCTGATTTGGTGATGTGCAGTAATGCAGTTCATTTGTGTCACATTCAAAAAGCTTAAGAAATAAAGCTTGTTACAGTGCAAATCCATTCTTCCCCCTTCTATAAAGCCCTTTGGTTTCTTTTTCATTCCTTTTACAAAGGCAGACCTCTGCTGTTACTTTTGATTTGAAGATCAGATTTTATATTTGTGTTCCACGACTGCTGCTGAGGAAAAACTTGGCTTCTGGTGTGGATGCTGCATGCTTTTGAGGTCTGGCCCAGGCTGTCCATCTTTAATCTGCTAAACTTTACTCTTCAGGTTTAACACAATTATGCAGGCAACTGTGACTCAGGAGAATTTGACTTGATTCGATTACGGTTGAAATGCCATTGACTTCAATGGAATCAGGATCGGACCTGCTCCTGTAAAACCACCAATTAATTTTATGGTTGGGTCAGCAGACCCTGATCAAGATAAGAGCTCTACTGTATTCATCATCTTAAAACCCTAAATCTAGACAGGGTTCCTGCCCTTGAGAGTCTGCAATCTAAAGACAGTCTTTTAACATGTAAATGTTTATTGCTTTTGCATAGCAAGGGGGATTTTGGCTTGCTGATGCCTTTGTTAGGACAGCGTCTAGTGTATCATCTATACTCAGAACAGAAAACTTATTGGGGAAGACTTCAGGAAAATCCTTTGAGACATTTTAGAATATACAAATGTAAAATTTAAACAAAATCATTGGGGTTTTTTGTTTTGTTTTGTTTTGTTTTTTTCTCTCTTTAAAAATCTGAATTCTTTGCAAGGTCTGTGTGCTGCTGGTACCTGGTAGACCAATTGCCTGGTCTTTCAGCTCTTCAGTCACCAGTTCTGTTGAAGTTGTTATTATATATTTTTTTTCAGACAGATTGACAACTTCTTTCATCAAACCTGAAATTAACTGCATGGCTAAAGTTTGACCCATTGAAAGACAGGTCTACTGATGTGCCTGTGTGTGTGAGGAGCAGGGGGCTTGCGGAGGAGCACAGCCACCCCACTGCCTCCAGCGTTTCCCAAAGGCTGGGTCAGCTGTATCACTGAGAACCTAAGTCAGGGCATAGCAACACCAAGAATATGTGGATTTTCTGACAAATCTTATGGAAGTCTTTTTTGTCTTACTCAGAAAGTGAAATACTAAAAACTGTGTATCTAGATCCATGACTTTACGGTGGGATTGCCTCTGGGAAAAGGAACGGGGGAAGCGTGCAGAGTCATCTCTGGAGAGACCGCTTATGAGAAATGTTTGCCAACGGAGGAGCACTGCTGTCTAAAAGGGCAATTGTGACATCTTTTCTTCAGCAGCAGCTCTTTGAAATGCTGTCCTTCCTTTGTGTCCAAAAAAAGGGGGAAACTAAAAGGTCTCATTTTTAAACACCTTAAACTGAATACGCAATCGAGTCCTGCTGGGTAAAGATCTTAGAGTGCCAACCCTTTTCTGCACTGCTCACCAAAGCACTGTAGATTTTAAAATCTCTCTGGCAAATTTATTGGTTTCCAAGACTCCAGTGGATGTTTGGCATTTCAGTGAGTAGGACAGGATCTTTCCAAAATGCGATAGCCTGTGATGCTTTCTTTGTTTGATGACCCCCCCATCGAGAGTGACAACATGGTCGGTGATATCCCTGTCCTCTGAACTAGTACCTAGCAGGTAGCTTTACATAAAATCAGTAATAAAATGTAGAGGCAGGCTTTTGTTCATCAGTCCTTGACCAAATCATCTTGCTGAAAGAATAAAACATGAAGTACTTTTAGAGCGTACATTTTTATCACTACATACATATTATAATTATTTGGTCCCTGTGACAAAGTGTTTTATGAAGGCCCCTAGCGTTCTGCTGTTTTTGTGTTGATGCCTTGTAGCTGAGGGATAAGGTGCTTCTCTGATGATGGATAAATCCAGTTTGGGGGTTACTCACTGAGTGTAGAGACTCATGCAGATGAAGTACTTTTTACCACCCACTTTACAACGTCTGTGTGAGTTTACAATGCGTGTCAGTTTAGCTGCTCTTGCAAAAGGCAGCACTTTCTGCTGAAGGAGGGCTCTCTTTCCTTTAACCTGGTGTTCTGTGCTTACAGAACCACAAAACAAAGTAAAAATTACTGACAAAACACTTTGATGCTATGCTCCATCTTACTTGTATTTAAGGAAAGCATGTTTTATTTAAAAATCTCTATTCAGTTAAAAGCTTAACTGGTATTTCAGGCTAGAGAGTGTGTGAGTAGCTGTAGGATGACAGCCCTGGTTTGACACACACGTTGTCTTTTGATAGAAGAGAATTTGTGCAGCAGGGAGTGGGGTAGGTCAAGTTACAGCTTTCAGTAAATCTGAGCGTGCCTGAAATGGTTCTTTTAGTGTCTTAAAATATTTGTTGCCTTTTTATCATTGCAAGCCTGATCCAAGTTCCATTGAAGCTGATGGGAACTTTTCTCCTGTCTTCTTTAAAAATTGGCTCCGGCCCCGTATCAGATTGCATACCACCTTGCTTTCTGATTCTTGGAAGGGTTCAGCCAAGCGTTATGAATTAGATGCTTAGATAACATTGATGACTGCAGTTCTTGATTGTGCCAGGGAAACCAAAAATAAAATAGAGGTCAGAAGTGTAACTAGTAAATGGCACAGTGTGGGCCCGGTCCTGCTGGCGCGGGCGGGAGGGGAACACACCTGCTTGTTTGTTTGTTTGTTTTTTTAAGAGTTGACTTCGTCCTGGTCCTGCTCTGTTGTGGCGTGAAGGAAGCTCTTCAGCTTCCAGAAAAATGGTGCTGTGACAGCTTATGTGGCCCCAGGCCTGTCCCTGGAGCTTTGTCGTGACTTCCAACAGCAGCATGAGCAGACCCCGGGTGTTAGGTGAAAATGAGTTTTCATCTAATGCACTTGGCTGGGCAGATCTGAATCAAACCTTTATGGACATAAGCATGGCTGCTGGTAGGCAGCCTGTGCTGGCAGATGCGAGCGCGGGCGCAGCGGGGTTGCTCTTCCTATAACAATTTCGTGCCCAGGGAGGGCACGCTTAAAGCTCGACAGATGCTGCAAACTTGAAATCTCAAAGGAGTGGATATCAGTAAAACCAAGAGCTGTGGATTTGGCAGTGGCAAAAATGGATGGAGGCTTAATTGGCATCTCATCCTCCTGCAGCTCATGTCAGAAGAGCTCTGTAAACAACCCTGGGATAGCTGGATCCCAGTCTGGTCCCTCCAGAGGACGTCCATGATGGTGTGGAGAGCAAGGGAGCCGGAAAAAAGGGCAATGGGGCAAAGGGGAGAAGCAATGAAATCCCTGCTGCACTGACAGTCTCCTGGGGTTTTATTGTTGATGCTGGAGTCTGCTTGCTTTGTTCAGGAAGTGTTGCTTTTCTGCCCCCTTCATCGAGATGTGGAAGCACCACAGTGTCTGTATCTGTGTAGCTATTGCGGTTTTTGATGATAACGCTCCCAAGGGGACCAGGTCCTGCCAGGTCTTGGGAACTTTACAAGATTTTTGTATGAAAGATATTAATCTTTAAGCGCTCTTATAACCACTCCATGGCAGCAGTACAGAACAGTCACACTTTTTTTTTTTTTTTTGGCTAAGTGGGGTTTTATGTATAATAAAAACTTTATACAAGTTAACTAGAAGTTTAGGAGGAGAAACTAAGATGAATACTCCATCTCTGTGAAGGTACAAGGTGACCTCAGGTATGGAGAATGCAATTGCCCAACTGTGGTTCTGCCAGGACACCTTGCCTAACTTCCCTGATCTTATAAAAAGTGCCATGGAGTATGAAATGCATGTGAGTGGCAGCGTGGGTGCCTGGCTAAACTGTTCAAAGAAAACTCTGTGACATTCACCAAGTCAGACACTCAATGTGCAGGGCTTGCCTCGCGCTGCTGGCTGACTTGGAAAGGAGGGTGGTGCTTCTCGGACACCAGTATTTGGCTTCTCATTGTGGCTGGAGGTTGCCCACCCAGCCAGAGACTAACAGGCTTAGCATGGGACATCAGACAACACCACAGCAAATGCTAAACTGCACCTTTATTTATGACAACTCTGCATGAGTGTTAATTATTAGCTGAATGTCCTATGTTCCAGAGGCTGTTTGCATTACAGCATAGGAAGGGCCAACTGCACGTAAAATATGTCTGTTTGTAGGCAGAGCAGCAAAGAAAACCACTTTGGAAGACAATAGGGTTTTTTTTGTTGTTGTTGTTTCTCTTCGATACCTATCCAGTTTTTATTAACGTCATATAGCCATAATGAAGGATTTGCATGAACTTATTTAGGAGACTATATATTCAGACATGATTTTATTACGACAGGGTGGATTAACACAGTGATAATGTGCAGCAGGTATGTAGGAAGTGCTGACTACACCAGATATACTTCTTGTGAAGAGTTGTTTGGAATTCTGGATTAGAAGTATCTCTATTGAGTCAGTGTAGCAGTTTGCAAGAGGGAAAACTATACATGGCATAGAACAGAAGAGTTTGCTAGACATGAAATGTATTTGTTGTGATTTTAGGAATGATGGTCTGAAGAGGTTTCCTTTTGTCAGGTTACAAAATAAATTGGAGTTTTAGCTCTGCTAGGTTATTTAAAAGAAAAAAAGAATATTGATGTGTTTTATACAGGACTCTACTGTGCTTTCAACTATTAAGCAGCACAAATGTCTTACCATTCTTTAGAGTCATGAAACCATTCTCTGGGCAGTGTACATGTGCTTTGCCTATTTCCACTTATTTCCAATTAGCTGCTTCACAGGGATATCTATTTTTAAACAAGCTGGCAAATCTTTTGTTGTGGTGGCTGTAATGATGTACTTTATGAATTTACAATCTCACTTTTAATCGATCTACCTGGAAATAGGATAACATAATTATTTTTCTCCCTGCTTAGATGGTGGAGAATGTAGGAAGGAAAAAGGATTCTGGACTTGCTAACACTGACCAGGCATTAGCAGACTTCTGAATTAAGTCTGCCTTGGGTTTCTGTCCTTGTGATATGTGTGTCTTTGGACATTTCAATTTTTTGAATGTTCCAACTTAAATAACAGGGTAAAAAAAACCCAGGTAAAGCGTGGAAATGTAGTAAAATGAGAATCGATCACTTTGTAGTGGAATACTCTATGAACAGTCCTCACAGAAAATGTGTGGTATGTGGTGCAACATCTGATTTATATAATTTTGAGGTCACCTTTTTACTTGGCCCCTGAATTAAATGATTTGGTCAAGGCAGGCAGCCTCCCCTTTCACAGGAATGCAGGTTACTTTCCATAGCTGTTCCAGTTGGGTAGGTTTGGTTTTGGTGTCAGCCTTCAAGAAAGATGTCTGGTGACATTAAGTATGGTGCAAGGAAATATTGGCACTACAAAAATGATAGAGGAGTCAGTTGCTAGCATAAAAGTATGCAAAAATCACTGCATTCTAGGGCTAAACCTTGCTTTTTGATTGTGCGTAGATGGACTTTCTGAAAGTAATAGGCAGAAGGGGAAACGCAAGCCACTTGTGATCAGGAAACACCGTCTCCTTTGCATACTGGGAGAGTTGGCTTTCAGCAAGACTTTCCCATCCTAAGCTGGCAAGGCAAGAAGGTGCTTTTTGGCAGGATGGACCAGCCTCACCCCTGTATTATGCTCATTTCTGGCTTGAATAAAGGCACGTGTGCTCAAAACATGAGTGTAAGCTAGCGTTAAGTAGTGTTGTGGTAGTACATGGTTTAGTAGTGGACTTGGCAGTGTTAGGTTCGCAGTTGGACTCAATGATCTTAAAGGTCTTTTCCAACCTTAATTATTCTATGATTGTACATAGATGACTATCCTAGCAGATACTGGTTTCTGTCTGTCGTGGTACTAGATGAGCCGTTATCGTAAGGATCTCCCAGGGCATGGGAAGAAGGATGTGCTGGGATTTTGGTCCCCACATTATTTACAGGGCCTGATCCAAAGTCACTGACACCAATTTACTCCAGTAGTCTCTGACTACAACCAGAATTTCTAGGTGTCCTAGAAGGAAACAGTTTGATGAATTTATAAAGAAATTATTTCACTTCTCTGAAAGTGTGATTGTTAGTGTCCCTACATAGCTGAACCTACATCCTAACAACGGCTCTGTTAAGTTCATGTTACAGTATTCGCCTGCTGTCTACACATGAATTTCTCAGAATTTTGATGAAGGACAAAAGAGATGTAGCTGTGTTGTAAGAGGATGAAAAGTAAAAACAGGGTAAGCTTGTAAAATAAAGATTGAATTTGTAAGCTTGAAATCCATTGAACTCATCCAGAGCACAGTACAATGCAAACCCCCTTATTCAAGGTCTGCTAGTTAAGTGTACCATAGCACTGTCATGATCCATCAAACCTGCCAGATAAAGAGAGGCTATTTTAAAATTTCTCCTTCAGGGCATGGGGAAGTACTGTTCTTGCAAAGATAGAAATTTATGATGATGCTAAAAAAAATGCAGATGAAGTGAATAATTAATGAATTCAAGACAGGACTGAAATATCTTCCTAAAATGTTGCTATTTTTAGCAGGGAGTGCTTCTGCAGTGCTTGTCATGTGATCCTATTGCCTTCTGTGAGCAGGAAAACAATTTGAATTAGTTTCTCTTTCCCCATGGACCTATAGGCCCAGTATATAATACCCCTTAGCATCTGCTTCTGCCTTAAAGCAAACGAAGTGATTTTAAACCTCATGCAAAATAAAACACTAAGGAAAGCTGTACTTAAAGACAATCTTTATAGCAGCTGAATAGTTTTTATAATAGTTTGTACACTGAGGCTGTACAAGGGGGCTACTGCAATGTGTGTAACTTCCAGCTGCTGCTGAGGTCCAGTAATATTCTGGCTGTCAAAGAACGTAGAGGCAATTACCAATAGGAGGTTGCAGGATCTGGCCCATAGATACGGATTTAATGTAGACGGATTTGTGCCTCTTTTCCCTATAACCAGTGTGGAGTGTTGCTGTGTTTGAACTACTCTGCACATTAAAAAGGTTATAGTCAGAAACGTCTCTAAAATAAATTGTTATACACAGCTGGCCTGCGCCTGTGCTCATGATTCTGCACACACTGCTCAGCTGGACCCGCGGGGAGGGAGGTCTCCGGCCGAACCGCAGGAGAGGGTGTGAGGAATGGGACTGCTGTCTTTCTTCTTCCCCGTCATAGGCTCCTCCTGCAACTGCGCAAGCCACGGCCACCCGGGTCCACACACTGCTGCCGCAGTGAATACTCAAGTGTTTAACACCCAAATCCTGGTCCTCTTGGGGATTTCTCCTTCCTGGAGGGTGATGAGGTTCCCAACACCCATCAAAGGGGAAGTCAGGAGCTGCTTACTTGCTGCCTTTCTTGCCTAGTGGAGTTGCCACAGGTTGCATTCAGAAAAAAACCTCCAAATCCCAAACCTTTGGGTGCTGAGGGGCACCCTGGCTTTGCAGCCCAGCACCCCGTTGGCAGGGGTGCAGAGGGGTGCTGGCTCGCTCTCCCCACGTGGGATGGTTCCTGGGTGACTCTTGTAGGGTGCGTAGGGCTCCTTGGACCTGACTGAGACCCTGGTCCCCAACCCCCATGTAACGCAGCAGCGAAACATCTGAAGCAGATCGCTTTGGGAGAAGGTTGTGAGCTGGGTCCTGAGCAGCAGAGGTGGCCCCAAAGGTCCCAGGGCGAGCTGCAAGCTTTGGCGATGGTGGGTGTTGGGAAGTTCTGGATTAAGCCATGGATGGTGGCTTCTTGGGGGCACTGGAGCGTGAGCTGCAGCTCCTGAGTTGTGTTCAGGCACACATTTACGGCTTAGGTGCTGTAAGTGCTCTGCTGCACCTGGGCCTGGGTCTTCGTTTTCCCTTCTCTGTGCATCTTTCTAAAAGGACTGTTTTAAGATCTAATGTCTATAAAATGTGTGCACAGAAGTCTGTGTTGTGTGGAGCTTTGTAAGAATTAGAAATGGATCCTCAGCTGGAAGCTGGGTTTGGTCAATGTGAGTGCTATTCAAGTGAGAACTCTTGTTACAAAAAATGTGTTAAATTATCATTATAGTGCTTTTTGTGCCAGCTGAAAAGACTATTTCCAGGCTCATTTTTTCCCAGCTTTCCATCAGCTCTCCCATGCTAGAGCTCACCACCTTTTTTCCAGTCTTCCAGCTCAGTCACTTGTGTGAGTCCTTCCTAAAATGAATCATGTTTTCAGGTGGCTGCTTTTTAAGCAAATCTATTTAGACCAAAAGGGTTTGGAGGGGTACACACAGACTGAGTAAGTGGGTGAACTGGAAGGAGTGGGAGTCTGTGGCAGGGGGAATCTCATGAATGGTTGATGTCTTCAGTGGGTCCCATCAGTAGGACAGGAGGACAACCCTAGTAAAGCAAGCCTGGAGGAGTTTCCTCACCTAACTGCATCTCAGCATGTGAGGTTTGTGCTCCTGTTTGATGCTTTCTTGGGTTGTGGTTCCGTGATACAAATAATAAACCAAAAGAAGGGTAGTAAATTGTATCTTTTAAAATTAATGAAGTGCATCAAGATCTCCATACAATGAAAAGACAAAGAGATTTTAAGGCCCTAAATTGTATTACAGCCCTGCAAACCAGTTGTAGTTTTCTTTATTTATGTCTGTTTATTTGAATGCCTGCACTCATGATTGAAGCAATTAATTATACAAGTCCAGTAATGTCTTATGAGCTGCTTGGGAATGATCAGAAATTAAAATACCTATTTTCAGTTTTGTTGTTGCTGTTTTGATTTGGGCAACGTGGCTTTTGGAGAATCGTTTTTGCTTCACATAGTGTTATCCACCCTTGTGACTGCTTAATGAAAAACCCAGCAATACAGCTTTACCCAGCTGAAACCGGGAATGTTGAAATGGTTCATTTTGCGAATTGAGCAAGGAGGTACTGATTTCAAGCTGTGAAAATAGTAATTCTTTTAAAAATAGCTTATTTTTGTGGCTATCTATCTCCTTACTGCTTTTTCTTTTTCTTTCTGTAGGAAAAATTAACCCAGGAGTGTGTATTCAGAGAGCAGTTTGAAGAAAACTGGTATAACACATATTCATCAAATCTATATAAACACGTGGACACTGGAAGACGATACTACGTTGCGTTAAATAAAGATGGGACTCCAAGAGAAGGGACTAGGACTAAACGGCATCAAAAATTTACACATTTTTTACCTAGACCAGTGGACCCTGAGAAAGTGCCGGAACTATATAAGGATATTTTAAGCCAAAGTTGACAAAGACAATTCCTTCACTTGAGCCCTTAAAAAGTAACCACTATAAAGGTTTCATGCGGTGGGTTCTTATTGATTAGCTGTGTCATCACATCAGCTCCACTGTTGCCAAACTTTGTCGCATGCATAATGTATGATGGAGGCTTGGATGGAACATGCTGATTTTGTTCTGCACTTAAAGGTTTGTCCTCCTGGAGGAGAGCCTATGCCCACTCGCTTGATTTAGTACGAGAGGGAGCGCGAGAGAGTGAGTGCGAGAGAGAGAGAGAAAGGGAGAGGATGAATGGGAGTGAGAGCGTGCGAGAGAGGAGCCAAGGGAAGGAGGAGGAGGAAGGCCTGATGCATGCTGGGGAATAGACACGCTTTTAAATTTTTGATCAGTTGTACTTCATCATATATCAGCATAGCTGCCATACTTTGATTCATCAGGATTTTTGGCTGGTGGCCTGCTCAAGTGTACGCTGCATTTACAAAGGCATGGAGGGTGCAGTCTTACTTAAACAAGAGACTTTTCAGTTAATCGCTCTCTGGGTCTTACCCCACTGAGTTTAAAGCAAAGACCTCTTAGTAAAAAAATAAAAATAAAAAGTTAAATTTATTTATAGAAATTCCAAAGGCAACATTTTATTTATTTTATATATTTATTTATTATATAGAGTTTATTTTTAATGAAATATGTACAGGCCAGATAGGCATTTTGGAAGCTTTAGGCTCTGTAAGCATTAAAATGGCAAAGGCCACTATGAACCTGTGGTAAATTCATGCAAGTAAATATAAAGGTGCATGGATAAAAACAAAAAAAACAATAAAAAGGTAATAATAATAATAAATTCTAGTGACCCTCATGTACTAAAGGTGACAATCTCTTTTGTGCCCGTATTATTGTACAAGTATGCACACCACTCATGACACTGAGTCCTCACTCTTCTGACTGCTTGTTTCATAGCTTACCCCCAGAGGATTAAAGAGAAAACTGGGTCTTCAACTTTTTTTATGTGTCTGTAATATTTCCTCTCTGATAAAGTGACTTCTTACATCCTTGTAAACTTCACGGCTGTGGAAAATATAGGGGTTGGAATATATTCTACTTGTTAAAACCTATTGCAGATTATACCAAAGCTAAATGATAAATATGCTTTTTTTTTTTTCCTAAAGCAGAATGCCAGAAACAACATAAGTAATATCAACAATTGTATTAATTTTAAGATTCCACAAATAGCACATAACGGTTTCAGAGGGCAAGAACCAGGTTAACAGGATCACTCTTGTAAACATGTTTACTTGTGCACTTGACTATCTACTATGAAATTATACAAGTTCCATAGGGGTCATTGTAACATCTTTTATGGAAAATTGCTTTCAGTGTGAACTGTCATAATACATGATATTAGCGCCCTTCCTAAAGTAAAACTTGCAAAATGAAACTAATAAATCTCTATCAATAATGACAATGAGGGGGACAGTATTAGACTTTTTTTTTTTTCCTAAAGTATGTTCAAATATTCATGAACCGTAAGTGAGCTGACAGTATGTAATATTTAAGGCATTGTAGCATTTTATGTTAAGCACGCAAACACGTTGATTAGCAGTTACCATTTGGGAATTAACCCTTAGGAAGAGGCATTTTTTTCCCCAGTACCCTAAAGGAAAAAAAAAAAGAGAGAAAAATCATGTAAGGTCCATATGACAAATGCATTTTGTAGTTGTTGTATCCCTTAGGATTTGAATCCGGTGCCGTTATGTTGAGTGTAACCTTTGCCATGGGATCTGTCAGGAGCGTGGCTGGTCCTGACACCCCCGGCTGTCCGCAGAGGCACGGAGGCTGAGCACAGACGTACTTTGGAGGAGCTATACATAAGTTTGTAGCCTATTCGTAATTAAGTAATTTTTGCTCTAAGGCACTCTTGTCCATGTGATATATATTATTTGAGACGTAATTCTGTTCTGGAATAACCTCTGGCTTGGTGTCCTGAATGAACGTGACCTTTCTGTACTCGAGCAGGTAGGAGGGGCCATGTATCAACCAGCGATATCAGCAATCTTAAATAAAATGTGGCATTTTATTATAATTGTTTATGAATGATAAAGATACGTAAATTATGTTAGTTGATTTGTAGGATACAGTTAGACATACTTGTCTAGGGACTGTTATTGCCTGGGAATTTACAGCCTTCGACTGCGGCCCACGAATTTGTTTTTAACTCTTCAGAGCTGCTGAGACCTGCAGGCAGTTTGCAGGTCAACCGGGTGCTGAATCATTTGTCCGGGCGGTGCAAAGCCATGCCGGACCGTAGGAGAAGAAAGCAAGCTTCTGGGGAGGACTAGGGTTCATTGCTCAGTGTTAAACAGGCCAATCCTACCGCAAGGAGGGGAGGTTACAGCTCTCTGCTTTGTCAGTAAACCTGACATACACCGGGAAATTAATCGCAAAGGTTAAAAATACTATGAGTTGAGGCCACAATACTAGGCCATGGTTTGAGTCTTAATGTTAAATTCACTTGGATTTTTAGTAATAGGCAAGTCATTACTACTAGTTAACATGTTTTATTTAATTTATTTTTTTGTATTTTTCTAAAGAAAGGATTAAACCCAAGAAAAATGTTATGAGTTTATGGCAGTCCATATAAATAAACTGTAACCGATTTACTCGAATAACCCGTAATGGTGTGTAAATACTGACTTTATGTAAATATAGAAACATGTAATTCAACATAGGCATTATTGCGAGACTGGATGGTCCAGGAGTTGGCAGTTTGCCACTCCCTGCAGGTTCACTGGGTCAAATTCGGCCTGTTTCGGGTAGTGAACAACAGATTCTGTTCAGTCACTTGTGTAAAATGAGTTATTTCTATTTGCTTTCTGGCGGGGGATGGGCAAAACCGTGGTCACCTGGGTGCTGCTTAGCTCCTTTGCCAAGGCGTGAAGGGGTGCGGATGCCCTCCCGCTCCTTACGTGATCCTGCTAAAACAGGGCTGGAGAGAGCTGACATGGCAAGGCGGGGAGGCTTGCAGTGCCACTCCTCCTGTGCTCTGGACAAACAAAAGTCTTCGTTTTCTAATGCTGTCCATCTGGCACCTTTCTTAAGCACTAAAACTCACTTGAAGAAAAATCTGAGGGAGAAACAAAGGAACAATTGGTGTTATTTACTTAATATTCTGTAATGGTGTGTAAATACATACAGAATTCTGTAATTTGTATAAATACATTGCTATAGAATTTTGAAAATTGGTATTATTTGCTTGATGTCCCTTCAGAGCATTTTCTTATATGTGTAATAACAGGCTTGCAAAAAGATGTCCTTTCTTATTCCTAGAAAGGGTGTGAGAAAATTCCAGGAAGACCAAAACCATCAATATTTTCTATGTCTTTTGCTAAATTGGAAAAAAGCAGGGGGATATCTTTTCGGTAAGAATTGCATCAGCATTTCACCTGAAGCAGATCTGTCTGGGCAAGCACCGTGGGCACAAAGGTGATGGAGATTCAGAGCAATGTTATTGCATGGGCTGGTTTTGAGCTGCATCTGCTAACGTGTCAGGCAGTGCTCCCAAACTTAAGTGGGGTGGATGAAACCTAGCAGAGCTGGGCAGTGCAGAGAGTGGAAGGAGAAAAATCAGAGGAAAATTGTCTTAAATTACCACCAATCAGTGCAGAACTTAAACTGCCTGCCAACTGGGAGGAAAAAAAGATGCCTTTCATAAATGACTGGCTGTGATGTGGAGGCTGGAGATGGGACTCTCTGGTGTAAAAAGTCAAGCATTGCTATTGTCCCCCTGGAAAAAGATAAATGTGTGCTTAATAAACATACAAATAGGAGGGAGTTGAAAAGACTGCTTCCAAGGCAGTCTCTAAGTTTCTTTGGAGACAGAATATGGCAGGAGGTAAGAGAAGATGCATCTGCAGCATGTCTTTCAGAGTCCCTTGCATCATCTTCTTAGCTTATGCTCTGCTCTGCGTACTCTTGTATCAAGTAAAGGAGCGAATGTAAGGTCCAGCTCTGATACCCATGATTATAGGAGTAGAAATAGATGGGCTGTGAGCCATGCTGTGCACCTTTTTGTGTGAACTCCTGTCCCAGCTAGTGAATTCTCACAAGGTCCCTGTGAGGTACGTTAGCAAACATCAAGATAGGGATATTGCCAGGGTCCTTACAACTGCAGTTTGTTTTGCAGAAATGTGAGGTTCTCGAGTCTTTGAAATTTTGATGAAACCTTGGAAACTCACCCCCTGCTCATGTAGCTGTGTATGTGTAGGCAGCCGTATTTGTAGGTAGGGAATCTGGGGGAAGAAGTAACCAACAACATCATCCTCAATGTTTTTTTCCACACGGCATATCATTTACTGATCTGAGAATAGAAACTAGAAGACTTCTGTTTTCCAGACTTTTACTTCTGTTCTTAAACTGTTAGAGCTCTCCATGGGTTGCTCACAGGTCAGTTCTGTCCTGTGCTGGTGTTATCTTTCACCTTACCATAACACTACAAGGTGGTTTTGCCATCTGGCCCCTAAATAAGTACCAGTAGTATAACCTCATTTCTTCTTGTCAGGAAGCTGAAACAGCCTGCCCTAGAGTCTGTTGCTGAACAGTTTGGCACTGTGAAGTGAACAGGGCATGGCTAATTAGCATCTTAAATTTAGGATTTATACAATTTTTCCATCAAGGATAAGAAAGACGGTGATTATAAACAAAGAAATGCTATTGTGCAAGGTGTCTTGTCAGCTTAGTTGCGTGAAGTTTGAAAGCAGAAAATGTTTCTTGATGTTAGGAAGTTTAAAAGGAGAATAATAATCAAGTTCCACCTGCAAAGGAGTTTATAAAACCCAGTCTTGTTGCCTTTTTCCCCAGTGGTTATATATCTTTAGTAGCTTGTGTGCATTTTCTTCTACCTGATGATATTGGAAAAGACTCTTTTATTTTTCATTCATTGTTTCTGAAGTCCAGCTGTCTTTGTATAATTTTTCAGAGTTATTCTTGGTCTGAACCCTGGGGCAGGAAAGTTGCCATGTGATCCTGGATTAGGGCAGAGGATCACATGCGTTACAAAGATGCTGCTGTTGTGCTCAGAGTAGCTGGTATAGTCCATAGCATGACCTTGTCTTATTGTAGCTATCACACGGAGGGCTACAGCATTATTTGTGCCTTAATACATCGTATGTTATTGTTATCATAGGAGACGTCTTTTCAAATGATCCTCAGGTCATGCCAGCTTTATTAAACCCTCATCTGTCTCCTGAACACACGCTCACAAATATCCTGTCATGGCGAGCAGCGTATAAAGTAAATTTTAGGTCCATATTGCTTAGTGCTGCAGAGGGGTTTCACCTCACAGAAAAAAAAATAAAAGAAAAATCCCTTTTTCTTTATGTGGAGGGAAGTTATTTTTATGCGCAGTACTCACAAGTAGCAACTACAACACAGTCAAAAGAATTCTGGAATTAGACTGAACTGTCAACATGTTTCTCACATTTCAGTTTTCTTGAGAAATCACAGACCATCAAATTATGGTGATATGCAAAATATGCCCTGTAGATTATTTTTTTTTCCATGTCCAGAGGGCCTGGATTTATGTATATCTTACTGTTGGAGGCAGTAAGTCTAGGTGAAAAGAGCATTTCTGTAATGTTGTAACTCAGAGATTTTATTGACAATGACCCCCCTCCCCCTGCAAATTGCAGCTTTAGTTAAAATTATTATTTCTACTCTTGTTGCGAGAGTAGATGTAAACATTGAAACAGAGTCTTGAAATATTCCCTCACAGCTGTGCTCTTGAATGCATACTTTTCTTTTATATTTCTTATGTAATCTTATTTCTATTACTTTTTAGAAACCTTTGTGCTTGTTATAAGTGTCCTACACACATTGACTTAGTTACAGCCAAATTATGTACCTCTGTCTCCTTTGGTTAAGCCAATTTTCTCTTTCTGGACCTTTCATGTTTTGGCAGGCAAGGCAGTAACTTCTCAGCTAGGGCCCTTATTTTTTCTTTTCTTCCTGCTACAATCAGTCTTTTTTATTCAGTGACTGTCGTTAGTTTGACAAAGAACCTGCATGGTAAGACTGTGCATCCCATCTTATCTTCATTCCAGGGAAGCAGAAGACTTGCTGGTAACAATCCTATGTGCATTTTCATCCTTAAGACATTGTTTGGTTTGACTCCAGATGGAATCGGTGCTCGTATCTTCCTCTTCAGGATGGTTTCAGCCTTTATCTCCCCCATGTTCCTAATAGGATCATTAGAAGGTTGTTCCATATATAATGTCCGTTTATTCAGATGTGGCATATCCATTTCCATTTCTCCTTCCACAGAGTGTTCTCTGTAAGCCCTTGTTTATTATCTGTTAAGATCAGTTAATATCTAAAGTCCATCATAGGCATCACCTTATTAATTTGAAATCTCTTCATCAGCCACGTTGTATTACTTCATGTTTGCAACTCATTTAATCATAATGATTTGACATGTGTGTTAAAGATGCAAAGTTCGGTTGTCAATCACTTTGGCTGTAAGACCTGAAGTGTTCTCTGAAGAATGAAAGTCACGTACACATCCCCAGTTCCAGTAAGGATATTCTCCTCACTGGCACCAGTCCACCTTGCTGTCCTTCAGAGGAAAGCAGTTCTTTTGGCCTCCTCAGTGTGCATGGAAATCACTCCCAAATGGCCTGCTTTATCACCTGCTCTCCTGTATTAGCTCTTTTCCTTTTAATAAAGAAAAATCCTCTTCCAACCAGTTTTTTTTAGCTGCTTCTTCCTATCACCTTAATCTTCCTAATATAATTTTGTGTAATTGGGTGTTGAGGTAGATACTGCCAATGAAACCTGTATTGTGTAATTGTTGTGACTGGGTCCAATGTACTCTCATTTCTAATCAAGCCAGTCTTTATCCAGTAAAAAAAAAATTGGAAGAAATGGTGAAGAAAAAGAAAACTACATGTTGTTACCCCTTATCTCAAGTGGGTTTGAAGGAGAGCTAATGCGAACTTGCTCAAGCTAAGATTGCTCTTAAGATATTTCCATACTCTTAACCATCTTTCTGGGGTTCTGTAATGTCCCATTATTTTCCAAGTGATGTCATCTGCCATCCTAGCAAAAGCTTTTTTCAATGTCTATGAAATTCATGTACAATGAACTCCTGGAAAGCTCTGCTAAGAGGACGTTCTTACACACTGCTGTGGCCACTGACAATTTCTGCTTCTTGAGATCAGCCTGCTCTTTTCCAAGCCGAATGTCTCCTACTTGTTCCAACCTCCATAACAGTGTGCCTGCCAGGCTGCTGCTTGGTACAGAAAGGAAGATGCTGTCTCTCGGTTTATTGTACTGCACAAGGAGTTTGCTCAGGAAGAGAGCAACTTCCTCGTTCCAGGACCACATGAAGGAATTCATACTTGGCTTCAGTAGAATTTGCACCTCTTATCTTTCCCACCTCGGCCCATATTCCATGCACTTAATTAATGTTTCTATTTTTATGGCCTTATTATCTATCTGAGAACTGCGCTGCTGGTGTATGCCAGAAGGCTGTTCTGAGCAGACTGGTATTTTCCTCCTGGACTGCCTTTGTGTTGGTACATACACACCCAGGTACACTGCATCTTCTCCCAGGGACGGCTAGAAGCATCTCGTAGCCTTCCTTCTCTGTAAGACAAACAGGCCTTCTTGGTTAAATTAAGGTAGGATACTCCATCCCAGGAGTATCCCCACTGTCCTGCAGCAGTGTCATGGAAAACAGGAAAAGTTCTTGTCTCAGTTGTCTCTCTTTGCTATATAAACTTGGTGGCTGTGACATGTTAAAAAAACCCCAAAACAATCTAGATGAACAACAGGCTTGAGAGTACATGCAAACCAGTTTATTTCCAGTTCCTCTCCTGCATTACTTAAATAACCAATTAAAAATCAGCCAAGAAACTCTTGAGCTGAAATTTTGAATTCAAAGCCATGTTACTTGTAGTCATAGTTTCAGTTGTGATAATAGTCCGGTAACTGCTCCACAGCTTATGAAGCAATGTGCAGCTGAACGTCCGTTTCTTTCTTGATGGAAAATGTGATTTGTTCACAGAAATGTCGTCTTGGAGACCATATTCAGCTGTTACACGGGGAGCCTCTAATGCACAGTAAAAGTGCTTACTACCCACCTGCTGCAGATGCCCATTAAACCTTCCCCTCAGCCGCCTGTCGCCCAGCTGCAGGGTTGAACTTCCACCGGGGCAAAGTGCTGGCTCAGACGGGCTGAGGCGCTTGTCCACGCCGCGGGGAAAGTCTCTGAGAGAGGGGAAACCACGTCCATGCCGAGAGGAGAGAGGGGCGGCAAAGAGAGAAGCGGAGAAAACAGGGTTCACCTAAGAAGGGGCACAAGGAAGGTCCTGGGTTTGCCAGTGGAAAATTAGCACAGGCTGGAAGCAGGGACAGAGACGTACGTAACGCAGAAATACAGATGTTTCTGTTTCTTCTCCCTGCTTTGCCTGTGTGCTGCCCCTTCTCCCCAAGCACACCCGCTCCTCTTCACTTTCCAGCTATCATGAGCTGTAGTTGAAGCAGCAACTTCTCAGCAACTTTAGAAGATCATGCATTGCACATGTTTGATAAGTAATCATCTCAAGGTTTAGTTCCATAATTCAAGCGGCACTAAAAAGGTTCAGACCACAGAAGAGGGACTGGTTTGCGAGCAGCGCTGCCTTGCTGGGGTTAGGGGGCCCTGAGATCTGTAGCAGCCTCACAGTTGACATGAGCGGGTGCTGCAGAGCCTGGTCTGCCCAGGTCTGCTGGGCTGTGGTGGTGACAGCAAGGGTGTCTGCAGAGCAGGGGCCATGCCTGGTGTCAGGAGACGTCTGTGTTCCTTCTTTGCAAAATCCCCAGGTGGCCACAGGCAGCTACTGAAGGTGCAGGCAATTTGTTCTTAATTTATCTTTGCATAAATGAGTTTGGAGCTAAGCCCTGGCTTGGAGGAAACGAAAATCTGTATGATCAGTATAACTGATACAACTAAGGAATCAGGCTTAATAGTGTGAGAGGGTAGGATAGCCTTGAAGTTTTCTTTTCTTCCATAGTGCTGATTGTAACAGACATAAATCAATGGTTTTTGCAGAGGTGTTCCTCTTGCTGGGGTCATGCTCATTCACTGCTTGGTCTCCAACAGCCAGTTAGAATGTATTACTGGAGCTATAGCTTGCTGTAGAAATAAATACACGGGATGAAAACGACATTGTGAACATTACATAGGGTGAAAATAACATGAAAATAAGATACGGTTAGTTCTAGTTGGCTGAACCTTAAATCAAATATCGGAAGCAGGACACCTTGGTAACCTGAGGCTTCTTCCACCACTGCTGTCCCAGGGACCTGCTGCTTGCCTCTTGCTTGCCCAGTGCCCCTTGGGGCAGTCTCCCTGCCCTTGACTCACCCTTCCCGGTGTGCTGGGGGTAAGGGCTGGTGCAGGAGGGATGCGGTGGCCCTCTGCTTCGGAGGAACCACGGACCAGCTCTCCCAGCCTCCAGGCACTCCAGCAGTGGCGCTGGTGGGCAGGACCAAAGCTGTTTCAATGCTGGCATCAGTCCCTGAGCTCTCTCTCAGCAAAAGCTCCCTAGATTTCAGAATTAACATCCATTAAAAACAAGGGTTTCTCTTGGAGTTAAGATTTGATTAAGATACATGGGAAAATTTATGTCCCAGTGTTCTTTTTTCAAGCTATCAGGCATGTCCCTGCATCAATGAGTTTTTTTCCTTTTTTTTTTTTTGTGTTTTACCCTTCCTAGTAAAACCCAGCCAAACAGCAGCTGTCCATGAACTGTCTCTGCCTCTTCTCCTTCCCACCCTGAAACCGATAATTTGTGTCTGCGGCTAATTAGGGTGGACAGGGCCTTAATCATGTCCATAAGGCTAATGCTAAAATTAGGGCTTTTAAAGACTAACAGGAATCCATCGCAGCATGGTTCTTCTAGGAACAAGGCAGGAGATGTGAGGTTAAGGAAAAAAAGCTAGCACTTTGACTTGCTTGTGCCTCCCCAAAGGGCAGAAAGAGTCCTTTTGTAATCTCTCCAAACACTGACCATCAAGTATACCAGTGTCTTATCACTTCAGGTTGTAACCAGCTATTGAACTGGAAGCAAAATCCTTCTGCTTTCCACCTGTTCCTTCTCAGAGGTGTTTGTTATGATGCTGGGAAATATTAGAAGCATGGAGCTTGTCACCTGTTACATTTTATAGAAGATCCAGACAATGAATTCACCTTTTAAAAATTGATCCTCCTGCCTCAAGCAAACAAAGAAACTACCGTTAGACCTTAGCTGAAAACTTGCATTTTTCTGGTATTGTTTCCTCATCAGGAGCTACAATTTACAGCAATCTTGTAGTACTCTCTACCTCTCTGTTCACCTCCTGTAAGAGCAGGTGATGCTTCATCTATCGAACCTTATGTTGCTGCTCATGCTGTGACCATGAAGCATCATTCTGCTGTTCCTGTCCTGGCTAAAAAGTGTGTGTTCTCCATGATGCAGGCAGAGATGCTGCTCATCCAAACAGAACGGCTCCTGTTAAGATGCATGAGATCTTCTTCCCTTTCCTCAACATCCAAATAAAGCCTGGGCCAAGAGTATGACATTGAAATTGGTGGAAATAATACAAACTCACTATGCTGAGGTAACAGCAGGATAAATCAGACTCAAAAACTGAGATTGGCTCAGTGTCTTCTACACAGATCGGTATATTGTATTTTAGAATATATTGGCAGTATTTTAGCAGTTCACCTGCAGCCGTTCTTGGGAAGCAAAGTCACAGCACAGCCACCAAACTGCCCCACATGACTACACTTGAAAATAGCGGATTGTCACCCTGCCTAAATAGACTATGTCTCTTTGTGTAGCAACAGAGCCGAAGGGCCCCTGATCTTTAATAGGGGAACATTAGTTTTGATACCAATCTTAAATATATCAGACTATGAGATTTTGAGCAGAACTTGGCCCTGAATTGCTTTGAAAATCACAGGGAACCACATGCAATTGCCTGCTCCATTTTACTTTGAGGAGGAAGGATTGCAGTAGTCATTGGTTCTGGGAAGACATGGATGGTACATCTCAAAAATTGTGAAAACACACAGGTAGTTCCCACTTTGTGACTAATAAGTTATATAGGAGTTTTGGAAATAACTTGCACAAACAGAATCACTGCTAGGGGACTGGAACTGTAGTTGATGAGCCAATCCCTGAATGCATATTGTAATTAATTTTGGGAGGCAGCTGTTTAAAATTGCAACCACACAGCTCGTATTTGACTATATGCTTAATGAAAGCATGAAAAAATATTATATGCTCAATGAAAACATAGCAGAATATTCAATTTCTGAATTTAAACAAAATAAATCTAAAGAATTCACCCCAAACTGCAATATTGAAATAAAGAAGCACTGGAAAGAGTTATTGGCCTTTCAAAGTTTTGGCTTTAAAGTTTTTCCTAATCTTTTTGGGGCTGAGCATTCAGCACCTAAACTCTTGTAAGATCCATAAAAACCAGCTCACTTTCTCCTAAAGCCTCTAAGTCATTGGAAAGTTGACTTAAACAGCAACCAGTAAAATGAATAGCTACTTAGTGAGCTGAAGCAGAAGGGTCTGAACAGCAGCAGCTCTGCCGTTTGGACCCTTCCGCTTCAGCTCACTAAGTAGCTATTTTATTTACACAGTCCTGGAAGCCCCTTGGCTTCTCCCTGATTTATTTTCTATTCCCATCTTGGCTCAGGTCTCATCGTCCCTGCCCTTCAGGTAGCTGTAGGATGCTCATCGGCCCTTGCAGGTCATTTCTTGTAACTATCTTGGTAACTCTTCAGTTTAGACCTTCTCTGTCTTCTTGCTAACCCTCTTGAACTGTATGTGCGTGGTGCAAAACTGGGCACATCATTTCCCATATTTTATGCACTGCAGACATGCCCCATCTCCTTTATTAAAAATAAAGGGGCTCCAATGAGCCAAGTCCTTTTCATACCACGAGATGCAATTATTGAACCCTCATCCTCTTCCTTGTCCCTGCTTTAAAGTATTAGATTAGAGCATCATGTCCAGTTATTTAAGCATATTAAGAGATGGAGATCTGCTAGAAGTGCTTGGTTGACAGGACTAAACCTCTGCACTCGCTGCAGAGCATGGTGCAGCGGAGTGCATTCTTCCTGGCTCCTTCAGAGCAAAGTGACCTTCAGTAGCAAAATCCTTTCTCTGAAAACAAAACCATTCATTTGGAATGTTAATTAATCTGCAGCTAGCAGAGTTGGTTTTAATTTGTGTTCATGACAACACATATTTGAGGAGAAGCAGTTGAAAAGGGGTCCATACTTACTGTGGAATTTTTCCCATCTTGTTTCACATGCCTTGGTTTTACTGGAGTTTTTGAACTGCCAGCTTTTGGACTGACCTGACTGAACTGCATGAAAAGGTAGCTGAAAAGCAAAGTACAGAGAAATAGAGCAAAATATAATTTCCCTTCATGTGACATTTGTTGCTTTAGTGCTACACAAGCTTGCTCGCTCCCCATTGCAGCTGGTGGGGAGGCAGTACCTGTAAGCCTGGGCACACGGCATTGAGGTGGGCGATGCTGCGGCCCACTAAGGTGGGCAACGCTCCTTCTCTCAGAGCCTGCCTGTGGGCAACGGGCTCCTCGGTACGCAGGGAAGCCTGAGGCTCCAGGCCAGCATGCAAAGTGGTCTTTAACACCCACCACCCCCCGTCCCAGCAGTGCTCAAGGGCTGGAGAAGCGCAGGGGCAGAGCTGGGGGGATGCAGCTGGGGCACCGGGAAGGGTCCCGGAGGCTTGGAAATGGGCTTCAGCTCAGCTCCTGCTTAGGGCACCCTTTGTTTGCCCTTCTTTTTGCCACCAAAAAATACCTGCTGAGGCTGGTGATTTGGCCCTGAAAGTCGAACGTTATGACGGCTACCAGCTGTAACACTGAGTCTCGTCTAATGTGCCAGGTTTGATTTTCTTTGACTGCTGCTGCAGTGAGTAAGCAAAAGCGGAGCTCCTGACCCCGAGGAAGACCAGCAGCGTGAGTCAGGATTCGGCTAAGCAAGTTCCCTGCTGTTAGGTAGTTGCCGTTCTGTAAACTCAGCTTCCTCTCCTGCTGGGACAGAAAAAGAGGCAAATTAAGCGAAGTGTACAGTTCTGCTGCTGTAGATACCGTGTGTTTTCAGCATTTCTCATCCTTCCCAAAGAGATTTTTCTCCTCTCTGATTCCTGGTGTCCTAACTAAGACAGATAGAGAAAGATACTCAATGGGCAGCACTGCTCCCGACTGGGTATGGCTTATTGAGCAACCTGAGCGAGCTCAGCCACTGTTTAGTTTTGTTGATTAGGCCAGGGACTGCCATAGTTTTCTGTCTCAGACAGCAGTGACCACCCGACCAGGCTTTAGCAAATAAAATACCACAAATACATTCTGAAAAATGTGAACATAATACTCATGAAGGACTATTAATGTGCGCAGAAACTATGCAGGCTGCAAATACACCTTCGTCCCGACCTACAACATTCCTCTTACTTTAGTCCTAATGGAGACGGCCAATTATGGTTTTATGATATAGATTACGGGTGAGTGCCTGTTGCTGTTTGTGCCAATCAGAGTTTTGCTGTTGGCTTCAGCAAGGTCTGAGTTTCTCTTTTTTGTACCTAAAAAGACGGAAGCTATACAAGTTATACTCTACCAAATAATTTCATTATAAATATACACAAAGGTCACTCTTACTTCAAACTTGTGCATATTTTTTTTGAACTTGACACACTATATCTGAAAACATATACCACAGATGTGAAAAAAAAAAAAAAAAAATCTTCTTAGGACACTGTGCAACAACTAGGATTATTTCTTACTGGATTTTTTTAACATTTTAAACCCTCTGAAATGAAAAGACTCCATCTCAGAGGCATAGAAGTCCTCATTTGCTAGCAGTGGAAGAACAATAGTAACCAAAATCTTCAGTGAGAAAACTTCAGCTCAGCTAGACAGTTCAAGAGGAGTGTGGAAAATTTCCTCTGTGGAAAATATATTTTGGATATGTAACCTTGGACAATATTTAAGTTAGACATTTTCAGTAAGACTGGAGTCTGAGCTCATGGAAGGCCATGCATGCTACTCTCATTTTACATACCTTTTTCTTCCACAGGGGACAAAACAAGGTGGAGAAATTCACAGGGGGATTTTGGGAGTTCCTGCAACCCACAAGGAGGTCTAAGGGACTGAGTCGCAAAATGTTGAATTCTTTTGTCATTCTTATTATGGCAGACCAGAAGGAGCAAATCTGTGAGTTACTGTCTGATGCAACATTATTTTAAAACTGGAGGAAACAAGAGGTGGCATTTCCCCCTCACAGGCTGAACAGTTACGTTAAAGTGGGAACCATCTGAACGTGGCAGCAGTGTATCTGATGTGTCCTACTTTGATGCCATTTCAGCTGCAAAAAAAGGAAATGCAGGGAGCTGACACCTGCACGTCTGGAGTCTGAGTTACATGAAGGGCTCAGTGCTATGAACAGTTCATTCCTTCCAGCTCCCTACGGAGTTTGATTTATCTTCAAATATTTTCCATTTGACAGTATCTTTCTACTTATTGTTAGAATAGGTATGGTATTTCCTCTATGGGATCATCAAGTTTTACCCCTCTTCACCTACAGCCTCCAGCTAGACGGACAGAAAGATGGACATGTGGGGTGAGAGTTCCCCCTGCCTCATCTTGATATGAACCATCCTGCGTCCAGTGCTAACGGCCCTGTGAGATAGCCCCTGGGGGAAGAGTAGCACTATGACTTTCCTGAAGCTATTCACCCCTTACTGTTTGACCTTTCCAATGCAGATGTCTCCCCTACAGTATCTCTCCCCAGCCCACCAGTAATGCTTATGCTTTCAGGAGAAGTGGCCGCAGGTTGCTATTTCTAAGAACACCACACTTGCAAATTCCTAGAACACTTTTGCTCTGTGTAAGTAAGCTGGGAACGTTGTTTTGCTAGACAGAGTATGTGAATGACAACCCAGTGCCCATCTACTCAAGTCCTCTGGAATGTGAATGGATTTCCAGCACGGGGCTGAATACTTCTGTTTGTTAACTTAGTGGAAACCACTTGGCATAGGAACATGTTCGAATCATGATGCAGGCGTTTGAAATTAATACAAAGCACTCCGGCTGGCTGGGGATCCAGCTGCTGAAAGGACCTGTGAAACCAAACTCGTTTTTTTCAGGTTTGTTCACTAGAAAAGGTTCTAGAAAGTCAGTGCTGCAGATTTTTCATTTCTGCTCTGTCAAAACTGATCCTGAAAGTTATCTGTCCCAATGTACCAAAATATTTCTAGCCCAGACAAGTTATGCAATGCTGAGCCTCAAAATGCAGGAGATATCTAATTAATCAAAATAATTTCTCAACATTTTTGCCATGTTACATTGTGTCAAGTATCCACAATTTCCTGGAATTTCAAGAGATGAATATTCAGAAAGCTGCTATGTTTCCTCTCTCTCCAAACCTAAGTGGCTTCACTGAGACCCAGTTGCAGGCAGAACCTGTCTGTGTAAACAGCCACTGAAGCGCAGGCATGGCAAGAGCTTTCATGTTCAGCTTCCTTCAGGTTCACAGTAACCTGTGGTTTTGTGCTTGGCTGGCACAGGGGCACAAAAAAGGACAAATAATAACCTTCCTAATTTAGGTTTTGTGAACTATTATTTTATAATGCTAAAATTCAGCCCCATGTAAAATCTATTTTAATGTATTACCTTCCTTTGTTAAGAGCATACACTTTAAAGCAGGACTACTCCCAGCTCCCTTAATGCTCTCAGCTCCCATTCTCAGTTTAACCCAACTTTAGCTGCCACAACAACTACTGGAGCTGATGACTGACCATGACGCTTCTAGTTCTCAGAGTTTCAGGGTGCAGCCTTGAAAATGTATTGAGAGCTGAAGCTTGGAGGAGAAAGTATGATGATGCTGGAGCAGCATGAGGGTAAAATCTAGTAGTTCATGAACTGCCAGACGAAGTGAATCCATTTTCTCCCCTAAAGGAAAAGGATTTAATTTTGCATCAACATACTTACAGCTGATCAGTGATCTTCAAGGTTTCCCAAGATCTGAAGTTTTGCTTTAAATTTCAAACAAAGGTGCATGTAATTCCATAAATTTTTAGGTAATCAATAGGATTTTATGTGAGCATCAGTATTATGAATTATGATCTCCCAGAAAGCTTTTTTTAAAAAAAAATTCAACTACAAAGAAGTGTTACAGATGGATTTTTATTTTTTCAACTAGGTCTAAAAATAACTTCATACACAAGTGATTTGATTTTAATATAATTTGAAAAGGAAAGAGAAGCCCAGTGTAGGAATGGCATTCTGGAGGGGCTGGCCAGATGAGAAATTAAGGTTACAGAACTAGGAGTAGGAAAATTATCTGCTCCTTTCTTCTTCTCACTGTCTTACTCTCTGGCTGCATGAGACTAGGGAATAGGAATAAAATGAGAAACCTGTCAATCTGCAGAGTGTCCTATACTTGACATTGGTTAAGACTGAAGAAGGTTATCTGCAGTGCTGAACGAGCCAAGTGGGATAATGAAGGGTATGAACATCTAGGCATTTTATTTCCTGCTTTTCTCCACAAATGGGTTTCAGGATAACTTTGGGGAGAGCCCAGGCTTGTCTTCATGGCCAAGCATGTCAGAAGGTACTGCAGTGGCTTATAGGCATTTTTTTTCTAAGCAGCTGCATAAACAAACAAGGCAAGAAATCGTCTTGGGGGGGAATGGGGTAGAAGTCCCAAGTCCCTCTGCCACCAGTGTCAGCTGTGGGTTTGGACAACCTCTGTGGCTAAAAGGGGCTCAGCTGAGCAACCTCTGTGCTGCTGCTCCTCTTCTTTGGACATGTTGTCCCCTATCTCCCTAGGAGTCTTTCATAAATAACTACAGAAGGCAAACTAAGACGAGTATGTGCTTCTGCAGCCTCAGCTCAGTCTGGTGTTATACATCATTCTCTTCTTGCTCATGTGCTGAACTCTCAGTGTAAGCAGTAGGTTCTTTTTATATTTAGAAAGTAATGTATTAGCTGAGTGGCAGTTCATCTGGCATGTGTTTTACTATCTTTCTTTGTCCAGTTTTGTGTAATTTAATTTTAGGAGGCAGCAACTTCCACCTTCAAAAGAACATCTCGGCAACATTTCCTCCAATTCCCATTTGTTAGAGGTTTTTATTGAAGAAAAGGTTCCTGCTTGTTGTGCACAGCTTGCCCAGGACAAGCTTCCTTCATTGCCTCTAAAAATGTCAGATTGACTCCAGGGGAGCTGACACAGCATCCAGCGTGTCAGGCTGTACCCGGCCATGGTAACTCTGTCCCCTTTGCCATAAATTCTGAAGTATTGAGAACTTCACTAGAGCTCCAGTAAACACAGCCATGAGCCACCAGGAAAACGGAGGTGAACAATACAATACAGATAATATTTTTTTTAATTGATAACCCAGGAGAAGCCTCATTGCTTCTGGTGGGTGTAACAAGGTACAAGTCAAGCTTAACATGAGAACGAAGTGGCTTTTGCTTACAGATTGCTAAAGCAGTGGGAGCTGCCGAAGAGGCTTAACGTCCCTGGTGGGACTGGCCAGCCCAGGAAGGGGATGTTGGGCAAACCTGGGTGGTGGCAGCTGCCTGTATGGGACAAGGGATGGAAACTGGAGGGGAGCGGTGGGGAAGGGGCCAAGGGCTGCAGGTGAGTGGGGATGCCTTTGAGGGACCAGGCAAGACACGCTTTGGGGTGCCTTGGGGGATGGGGCAATCACTGGGTCTGTCAGCAAAGAAACCATCTCTGGAGGTTTGAGCCCTGCTGAGCTCGGGACAGCAGGACTTTAGCACAGTCTTTAAATAAACAAGATTACAGCAGAAAATAAAAGAAATCCTTGTTTGCGTCATTCTCTTCCCAGTGGAAACAACATGTAGGACACTGAAGTTTGGCTACTTACTCAAGCTGCAAAAAGTCTGGGTACTAAGGAACGGCGGAGGGAAAGGGGATATTCATAGATGGCAAATTCTTTAGAAATGGGGTGTGAAGCAGAAATAATTGGTGAAACTACAGGAGACGAAGGGGGATTTTTTCCATTAACTGTTAACCATAAAGTAAAATTGAAAATTATCCCTGTATCTTTTGTACATAGAGGAGGACTGGGACCAAGCTAGTGGCAGAGGATATTCCGGTTAGGCAATTTTCAAACCAGGGATACAATTACTGTGGAAACATTTGTAAATCTGTATCAAGAAATAGTGTTCATAAGATAATGAGTTCAGCCTTCAATCAGAGCATATTCATTTCCAAAATTAAATATGTGGTCTGTCACAGTGAGAGTCGAGCTGGCACCATCATCACGGAGAACGATGGGGCTTTTGGCAATAACTTTCTCATATGCGTGTGGGTCTAGGTCCTGAGGATGCACACCTTGAGACAGCTCCATCTGCTGTGCCTCGCATTGCGGAGAAGGCAGCAGTGGGGTCTGAGCTCTGCCAGCCCTGGATGGGTTTCCCCACGCAGCAGCAAAGCACAGCAGAGCTGCAGTGCAGCACGGAGAAGGCTGAGCCACCCAGGGAGAGAGCAAGCACGGGGAATAACCAACTGCGAGTAACCTGGCTGACTTACACTCAGCGTGCCTGGCACCCATCTCATTTTTGCCCTGTGTGGAGCATTTTTGCCCATACTGTGGCAAGTTAAAATACTACCATCCTGATGTGCTGAATGTGCTGAGCCTGCTGGGTTGGGGGGGTGAGATGCTGCAAGCCGGGCTGGGACTGCTAGTGCTTCCCAGAAAGGTGGTAGCTGACAGCAGGCAGCAGTGCCAAGTGTTTTTTCTCAGCCTTTAATAAAACTGTGAGATTCCTTTTACAGCTGTGCAGTCCTGGAGAAGCTGGAGGCTTGCATGGATTTACACGATGGCAGAGTTTGTCCCTGGGCGTATTGGAGGGGGAACTGTTAGCATTCTTGTACAAAGAATATGACCAGAGACAGCTGGCAACCTATTTCTGGTACTCACCACTTCAGTTTCTCAGATGACACCTGAGACCATCTACCAGCATTTAATTCTCATTAGTACATTCTCAACGATTTTTGTAGTTTGCATGATGTGCGAATTCTGCGCCTCTTTTCCTTTGCTACACATTAGGAAAAAAATGATCATAGAAAACACCCATCCAACTGTTTTCTCCAGCCATGTAATTCCCATTGCTGCGTGCTTTGGTTTGCACGCAGCCATCGCTGCCTTTAAATAGGCAGTGTAAAGATTACTCCACCCTCCCCTTCCTTTGTTTCTCTGGTCTAAACATAAAGAAGTGAGGAATGAGCCAAAAACCTGTCTCTTATGCCACAGTATATAAAGGATTTGTGGCAGCAGTCAATAAACTAAAAAATCTTGAATGCTATGATTTAAAGTAAAGTAGTATAATAAGGGATGTCTGGAGTTTACCAATATATGATCCAGGGGAAAAAATAGGAGGGAGGTGGCTCATGCTGTCTGCTTTAGGCTATGTCAGGCTTCAAACTGAGGTGCAATTCAGTCTGCTTCAGGCAGGTACCTCCAGGGCATGCCTGAAGTGAGACTGACCCCCGTTCTGGAGAACAGCCCTGCTTTGGAGAAAAGGATGGAGACAGCAGCCTCTGCCAGCATTCTGAGGAGCAGGAGGGGAGGAGAGACTGGGCTAATGGATGGTATCCCCGGTGGTTTCTGTCTGCAGTGAGATGGAGGAAGGCAGTTCGTCCTGGCGATGAAAGGTCACGTAACCGTGGTGGGGAGGAAGAAATGGAAAGTCCCCCAGATCGAGGGGGAGGATGATGTTCAGGCAGGTAGTGAACAACTGTGAGCTGGACGGAGGCAGCTATCTAAAAAGGGCCTGAATATATAACCAGTGCGTGAAGGCTATCTGGCTTTCAGAAATGATCAGGTTTTTTGTCTCCAGCTTCTGCTGCTCTTTGTGGGGACTGCGCTTCCTCTGCTTCTGCTTCTTCCATTTTATAGGCTTTCCCTAAATTCAGCTTTAATCTTGGAAAAGAGAGAGGAAGAATTCATCTCAATTCAAACGTGAACTTGTGAGCGAAAGAGGACTTGTGCAATTCTGTTAAATCTCCAGATCTAGCTAGAGTTTTCCATTTTTCAGCAGTTTCCTATACTGAGCCTGCCTTGAGGCTGAAGTCCTCTCATCTTGAGAACAAAGAAGGGAACAAATGGGACGTTATCACACATTCAGCCTACCTTGGAGAGGGACCCCTGGTAGCATGACCCTTCATAAGGTAAAGAGAGATGTTTCTATCAAACAGTACAGCGAGTTTCTTCTTAGATTTTGGTGAATATTTTTGGCCTCTGAGTAAAAAGAAGGAAGGAGATGAGTTTTTCTTACAGCAGAGAAGCAGTAAGGAAATAATCTCCATTCTGGCTGGTATAAAAATGGATTTAAAAACATAAAAAGTCATTCTGGTACATGGCAAGAAGAAAAGCAAGCTGAGCTCGTGTCTATCAAGTTTTCCTCCTACTTCCGTCCTCCAAGGTCAACCACCACTGCAAAGGAGACCCGGCCTATGCTGCAGGAGTGGTAGATGTTTTTAGACCTTTCCTGGCAAGTACGTGCCCTTTGCAGCAGCTTTGGGTATCCCAGAGCCACCCAGCTCTGCTGCAGGACCAAACAGGGCTGACGGCCGAGGACTTCAGGGCTCTGCGCAGGGACCCCCGGCCTCCCTGCCGGACGCGTGTGGCGTGGGGTGAGTTCTTGTGTCTCCTCCGGCATCCATGCTGGGCATCTCAGGCTGCCGTGCAAGGCGGCCGGCTCAGCCTCCTCTCCCACAGGCACGCTTTCCCTACCCGCTCCCGGACTCCTTCTGCGTGGGAGTGTGTTTGGGGGAAATTCCTGGGCTCTGAGACAACATTGCAAAACTGTTCACGCTGCGCCTGAGACGGCGCTAGTTTGCTCTTCCCCCATTTTTCAGCAAAGGAAGAGAGAAGTGGGGAAGCACCCCTCACCTGAAATGCAGCAGGAGCAGCACCCGTCTGGGTGTCGAAGGTTACGGGGTGCAGCGCCTGCAGCTGCGCAGCACCCGGTGCTGGGGAGGCCACTGCCGTTTGCCCTGGCAGGGGTACAGGGATGAGTGATGTGAGGGTGTTTTGGGGTCCCCAGGCAGGACCTGGATGGGAGCAAGGGGCTGGAGGCAGCAAATTGGGAGCCGCTGCTGCAGGAGCAGCAGAGCCGTGGCACAGCTCCGTGCCAGCAGGAGCCAAAACAGAGGGTGGGCACCGAGAGCGCCAGTGGGACCCTCATCTTCGGAGCCTTGCTCTGGGCTGTGCTCGGGGCCAGGTTACACACCGGGTTGGTCTTTTGTCAGAGCTTTCTGCAGCGCAGAATAACGACCTCTTTATTTCTGGTCACTGAAAGGCTTATGCGTGGCTTGGAAAGCAGCTATGACGGGGGCCAGAGGCATTTTAGCAGTTGCCTTAGGATATGTTGCTATATGATACCCGATCCAGGCCCCTTAAAGGGCTTTGTGCACAGCTGGACTCCCCCCAGGGCTCACCCCCCCCCCCCCCCTTTTGGGCCCCAGCCCTTTGGGCGTGCCTTTGCTGGGAGCCCCTGTGTGCTGCTTGGAGGGGAAAAGCAGGCTCCAGGTGCCGGGGTGAGCCCAGTGCATGTGTGTGCTGAATTTCTCCTGTCAGAGAAGGAGACGTAACGCAAGGCCATACACGGATGTCAGTGTCGTTCGCATGACAAGGCTCTGTAATGCATTTCTGCATTGTTTACAACCACCCTGTGTTTAAGCCCCAGACTGCATACGAACTACGTATGATGTGTATCTTATGCTGGTTTGGAGTCCAACCACATACAGTTATTTTTTGCACAATCATCTCCATTGAGATGCAAGCCAAGCTCCCATTTTTAAGCTGAGAGCTCACAGGGTGGGCAATCCCAGCTTCTGCACGGGGAGAAAAGGCAGTGCGCTCTCCCAGCCCCTGGCACCAGGCTTGAGGAGGAGGGGGCAGAAGCCTTGCTGCTTAGAGGTTTTGGAGTTATTCTGGGGCAAAAAAAGCCAGAAAGCATACAGGAGGAGTAATCCCAAACTGGGAGGGAGGTGAACCGCCTAACCCCAGCAGGTGCTTTCTGTCCAGCTTTTGTGGAAGGAGGTTGTGCTTAGAGCAACAGTAATTAAGACTCTGAAGACAAGTTAGGAAAACAACTGCTGGGTTTAATAAGGCTGGACTGCCTGGCTGCCCACGGGGCAGCGTCCCCTCCTGACACTACCCATGGGGCTGTGGCGAGGGTGCCAGCCCTCAAGAGGCAGCTGCTTTGATGGCAGGGGCTGGTGTGCTCTGGTGATGCCTCAGACCTCCTCTGCACCCTCGGAGCAGCCTGGAGTTTTCAAATCTGTCCCCTCAGGTAAGCTCCTGAATGGAACACCACCTCACCTTGCCCTCCAAGCCTAGCAGGCTCACTGTCCTGTGAACAAATTTTCCATCTTTCACACAGCAAGTGTAAATCCTGGGTTGAAACAACTCCCAGGCTTGAGTAAGCTCAAATTCGAAAGGGAAAAGCAGAAAATTAGCCTATAATTTTCTAATGATACGAAACAATATCACAGAACCAAACCCGTCCTACCCTTGTTTGAACTCTGTAAACCACCCCCTGCCCGGTTCTCCATCCCAGCCTGCCTCCTGCAACCTGCTGCCTATCTAATCTCACTATATTGCACAAGGTGTTTGCTAACATCCAAAGTATCTTTTACTGTTCTGAATACTCTTATCAAAATCTTGGAGGCAGCTTGGTGTAAGCAGTAAGTCTTGTTAGGCAAACAAACACTTTTTCACATTAAGTTGTACTTAATAGCTGACCAAAAATTCACCATCTCCTATTAATAAAATGCTGAGCTGGAATGATCTCAGGCTTTTCGAGCACACCTTCTGAATATTTACATCTGGAGAGTACACAGTGTTTACAAGAACTCATGTTTATTTATCCAAGAACACTTTCACAGAAAAGCTTCTTTATGACTAGCTGTACATTTTCCTTTGCCAGTTTATTGACCTTTAGCAATGCATGGCTATTTGTTTGGTAAAAACGATAGCATTAATCTTAACCTGCCACGTGTAATACATCTTGGTAACTACTTTCCTTTTTTAAAGAAAGATTTTGGGTGGCAGGAAGCCCCCCTGTGCACTGGGAGGAGGGTTTGAATCCAGCGCAGCTCAGCATAAGCAAATATCATTGCTATCTGATACCCCTTGCTAAGTGGCTGGAGGCCACTGGAGGCTCCATGCTGGGAGCTCACTTGTTAGCACATCCCCGACGATCCCGCTGGCACTTTCGAGCTCTCCTAATAGTTTTTATCCTTGGGCTGACGGGGGCCGTGCAGCTGGGTGCCCCTCTGCTGGGGTGGCCCTGCCGGGTGCTGCTGTTGCAGGGCAGGTCAGGAGGCAGGCGCATGGCTGCTGCCTCTTCCCTGCTCCATGGGATGGCTTTCAGTCCCCTTGCTGCCTACGCCGGCATTTCCTCAGAACTAAGTATATTTTGCCAAGAGCACTTCCGCAGAAAAGCTCCTTTATGCTTTGCTATAGATTTTCCCTGCCAGCATCCTGACCTTTAGTACTCACCCGCAGGTTTGCCTCAAAACAGTTCATTTCAGCAGAGTCCCTCCCGAGCTGCACAGAGGCCAGCGGGCACTGACCCGGGGATGGTGCTGGCTGCCAAGGACCACTGTGTGCAGAGCCGGGCTTCCACGAAATATATCTGGCTGTGCCAGGCACTGCTCGTCTTCCACCTCTGCAAGTAGCTGGCTAAGCAAAGCCGAACTGCTCAGAAGCGAGGGAAGGCAGGAATGAGGGAGGAAGGCACATCGGCAGATTGTAGATGCTGATCGACCCCCTTTCCTCAAATTGCAAGGGCAAAGAGTCTTTAATTTAGTCCTTGGTATGAATTGAGATTACCTCCAAATTTGAGTTAATTAAAGAAGATTTCATGCAGCATTTCCTTCCTTAGAGAGGAAGCTATTTACCTGTGCAGGAAGAGATTTGAGATAAAGACCTGAATTTCTGTTTCGTTATCTCATAGATTTATATTAAGCAGCACAGGAGCAGAAACTGAATCTAGCTTTCAGTGCTTCCAAGGGCACTAAGCACAGGTTGCAGAGTTGTAACCACACTTCTCCAGCACAAGGATTAACTAGAACATGCAAGTTGGAGTAGCTGTACGAGGCAGGGCTGGAAAGTTGCATTTCAGATGTCTGTACATGGAGTGCTCAGTGTGCCACTGGTAGTAGCTGTAAGTTCAAGATGGGACCTGAGAGCGGGAGCAGTGTGCTTGAGCACCCGGAGCTCTGGGTTCACAGTGAAAAAAGGGAAGGTGAAAACTGGTTGGGATGGTGGAAAGGAGAATGTCTGAGAGTCACCAGAGAGGACCAAGAATGCAAATCCGCAAGGGTAAAGGAGAAGTGGAAGAAACAGCTTGAGATAAAGAACTACTTGATTTTTCTTTTTGAAATGGCAAGGAAACCATGTAGAAAAATACACTAAAGAAACATAATTAAGGTTGCAGAATTGAGAAATGGAAAGATGAAACCTCGTAGAACATCACATACACGATGAGCATCTTAATGGCACAGGCAATTAATCATTGGGAAGGCTCATGAAGGTCATGTAGTAGAATGCAGCACTTGAAGGATTTAAATCAAGACTAGAAACCTTAAAAGACTGTCTGTGGTCTCCCTAGAAAGATACTGCTCTTGACTGGGGAACCATCAGGATAAATTCTGTGGTGAACTTTATGCAGGGGCTCCAGTTAGAAGTCCAGTGCGCTAGAGCTGGGGCTGCTCTGGCACGGTCTGGGAATGCCATACACTGACCTGGCCACGGTAATAACTGAGCCTGACTTCACTTCTGCCTCTGGCAGAGCCTTGGGCTAGCTGAAAGGAAGGGATGCAAAAAGAGCAGAAGCTGCAGTGAGTGATGGAAAGGCAGCGATGGAGCAGAGGCATCTTGGGAACCTGGCTAGACTTTATGCTGAGTGTCCTCCATTGGTTTGTGCAGTCAGGATTTAAATCTGAATTGCTGAGGACAGGGCACTCTGACCAGAGCGTCCCTGTCTCTGCAGAGGAAGAGCAGTCATTGGGGACCTACGTGTGGGCAGAAGGTACCAAGGTGATGTCAATAAGCCACTGCCGCAGCCAAAGGATATAAATGTCCTCAGGCTACCAGTGGAGGAAGGTAAGAGAACTGCACTTCTGTGTAGTCTGTTTTCCCCCAAACTTTTCTCCATAGCTGATAAAATAATCCTATTATTTTCAAAAGGTCTGAGGTCCGAGTTCAGTATCTGCAGTTCTTCTTTTAGGAGTCCCTGAGCAAAACCGGTGAGCCATCTGGTAAGTGTGGCTAACACCTGTGTACTCTATGCCTGTTCCTAACTACTCAAAAATTAATTTTGGTGAGGGAACAGCCCTGGACTTGAGACCTCGGGGGTATGTAGAGCCGAGGGGTAGATGTTCATCCAGCTGGGACAATCACAACAGTCCGGGCTGACTTTTAACCCACGGAAAACCTCCAAAGTGCAAAGCAACCGAGAAAGTTCACTGGGAGTTGATGGTATCCAGCACCTCCCAGGTCTGGGCTGTCAAAGAGTGATTTTAATAGCACATTAAGTATGAGATGCTGGAACATGATCAAGACCTAACACAAGGAAGTAGCTTTTAATTAACAAGTTCCACATGCTACATATGAAAAGTAACTGCCATTATAATTTATTAGAATTAAGTTATGTATCAAAAAACCTCCAATGTTGAGTTCAGCTGCTTTAATTTAAAAAAAACATTTCTACATCGAGGTCACAGAAAAGAAAATTTGCTTAAGTTTAATTTTTATGCTACTAAAAAGGATTTAACAGCTTAGAATACATGCTTTGCTTCACACCATACAACTGCTGAAAATTGGATTAATTGTACTGCTTTCAGCAGTTGTACTGGCACAAAGCATTAATAATTTAGACTCAAGGTGTTTATTTTGTTTAATTTATTTCCAAAAAATTATTTTTACTGCAGAATGCTAAAATAACATGTAACCAAACATTTATATTTATATGGTGATTTTCAGCCAGTAAAAACCTTAGTTAGAATGGAATTAACTGTGTTTGGACCCTGGAATTCTAGAGAGTTTTATCAAAAGCAGCCATGTGAAACCAGAAGCTCAAAGAGATAGTTTGGTTTGAGCTAACATACATTATAGCATTGCTGTGATAAGTACTAGAGAGGTGAAGTCATGCTTAACTGCATCCTCACGGTACTGTTGTCTCCCAGTTCTCCCTAGCTTTGGCACGTCATTTTATGAGGCAAGAAGATACCTTTTAATGGTCTTACAGTGTCATAATGCTCTGCTGCTACTGCTGAAGGACTGGACTTAGCTGAGTTGGTTTAGTGGATCAGATGATGGAATGCGCATATTTTGAAGTCCACTTCACAAATTAGATCACAATCTGTGGTTTCATAGATTTTTCAGCAGCTTTTAAATGTTGCACAAAAACTTCTCAAGAATTTGTGTTTAAAAATAAAATACCCCAGAACGAAGCTGTATGGAGGGAGGAAGGAATAGATAGGGCCAGAGGGGACCTCTAAGGTCACTGAATCCAGTCTTCACTACTGCAGGCAACCACATCACAGAGTCCCCTTCAAAAGGGATTCATAAGTCTTCAGAAAGCATTCTCCACTCTGCAGGGCCTTTGATATTGAATACAACCGAATTGTACAGCACGTACATTCCTGATTAAAAAGTGAGGGAGTTGTTAAAAAAAAAAAAGAAATACAACCGAAGTCCGTGCTGACTGAAGTTAATATTTACCGAATAGCGGAAACCATCCTTCCACCCGCTAAAATGTGATTAATCAGAGCTTGCTCTGTTGCCCAGGACAGCCAAAGACAGGAGCTGCTTTGCAGACTCGTGTTGTGCACAGATGACCAGGCACCATCCCCGGAGCGCAGCCGCGCTGCCCACACGCTTGCGGTAGGAGGTTGTGGTTCAGCCTCCTGCCTGCTGCTCTGTCGCCTCTCCCCAGCGCTCCCAAACCACCACAAGCCCCATCATGTCACCGAATACAAGTAAATAGTGTCATTTTTTTGACTGGGATTCTGAAGCTCTTGATTTGGAGTTTTCAAGCTTTTCTCCATAACCCCAGACTGCCTGCTTTATGAAAGTGGTGGCTGAAACTCTACTGTACAAAAACTGCTCCGGGTGTCAGGAGGTAAGGCTTATCCCAAGAGGGCCAGGAAAGCCCACAGGCTTCCTGGCACACCAGGCAGCTCCCTGCGGGCGGACAGGTTCTTGCATACAATTTTGCTCACGGTGTTTCGTATCCCCACGTCAGCACGGACTTAACACATGTTCTGCTTGTATGTCCCCGCTGCAGTGTCAGCGGCACTTGTGTGAGCCCCAGCACACAGGTGACGGGAGGATACTTTCAGGGACTTCTGGTTTTCTACAAGTCAAGCTGCCTTTCTGCAGGTCCAGCTCCCCGGCTTTGACGTACGCTCTGCTGATCACTTGTTTGACCGCTGGACGCTTCATGCTTTTGTAACTCCTGCTCCTCCCCGGGCACTCTTCCAGACCCCCCCAAACGCCAGGCTGCTGCGGAGGCTGCTGCGTCCCTCCCCGCTTGCCCAAGCAGGGACCCCCATGTAGTTAGGGGGATGACTGATATCTGAGGTTCCCACTGCCAGCGCAACAAGGTTTTCAGAATTAGGTGAGCTTTAGCGATTTCTTTTTCTACTCTAAGAATCACGCTCTGAAGCCCCTCTTGCCTGCACCCTGGTGCGAGCCCATCCCTGCTCTGGTCGTCCCCCGGCTCTCCCCTCGCTCCCTTCCACCGCTGGTGGTCAGGTCCGCCTCGCTGCCGTGCCAGCTGTCTGGATTAATTGCTCTCTCTCTCTCTTTCCACCTCACCAACTCCCCATCTGTTTTTCAGCTATAGCTTAAATCCCTTTTGATCTGATCCCGAATTGCTGACTTCTACAGGAGCCTGCGCACAGACTGTTTCTGGGAGCAGGTCCCTCCCTCCTGCGCGCTCCCCGGCTCCCTACGACGTTAGCCTGCGGTGCTCACTGCTGCATATTGAATTTCTCCTTGCCAAGGGCTGGATACTGCAATATTGTGGGAACCACGGCCTTCATCCTTAAGAGTGCATAAGTAGCTGTATTTTTGGGGGGGGGCCTATTAATTTGGTTGAAATCAAGACTCCGCTTAAGGGCTTTTCTGGAGAGTGTCCAGAACACGTAGCACATGGCAGGATCGAACCTTTCTATCCTAAACTGTTCTATAGGCATGCTGCAATGCACAGTATAGCCAAGCACATAGGGAGCATCGATCCTCTCATTTCATTTAAAAGGCATTTTTTTCACTCTAGCAGTTATTTAATGCCATTATCTATTTATTCAATTTAGTTAACTTAATGCACCACTATTTAGACAATGTATTTTAATTGGAGACAGAGACCATCACGTTAATTGAAACTGCAGCATGGTTCAGTTATTGCGTAGTCATGAGAACTCATGTGTGATCAGAAACTGTTATTGCTGGGGACTCTTTTGTATCCCAAACACTGGCACTGACTGTAAACCTAAAGGCCAAAAATTATACGTACAAACAATCTTCACAGCTTAATCTGTCTTCTGGAAGTTGAAAAGCAGTAACACAGAATGCCCTGTACACCCAACATATTTCTCAAGACTAAGGCAGCCTTTTTCACCCGTGGATGAAGTGATTAACCAGCATGTTTGCAAACAGTTCGGTTGTGCGCTTTCCAAATGTGTACTTCAAAGTGTCTCTGTTTTCTTGCTGTTATGATAGATAAAACAGGTACACATGAGATACATCTACTTCCACAAACACGAATGCAAAGAGCCAGAGTACGTACACTGCAATTACAGGATAAGCAGAGAGACATTAATGTAAACTGTTACTGAGGAATGTGTGTTTGGGCAACTGAGTCTCCCTTTTTACGTGCGGGAGCCAAGCAGAAAAAGGATCAAGGCAGAGCTTGCAGGTGAGCACAGAAATCTGCAAAATAGAAAAGCAGTATCTGGGAATTATCTGAGACACCTGATCCATATAAGAAATTACTGTACCCATCTTTTTTTAATAGGTTAATAAATGGAATGCAGTAGATTACACCAGCAAGAAAATCAGTATCTTTGGTGAAGATTTGCAAATTTATAGAAAAAGAGAACAAATGATAATCATCACTTGATGTAAAGCAAAGGAGAAAGCTGATCTTCAGGGACTACCGTTAAGCCTGCTTTTAAGGTTTGATGTTGCAAAGCACTGAATAACCTCAGCTTCCACTGAAATCAGTGGAAGTTGAATGTCTTCTGCAAAAAGTTCAGTCAGCAGGCTGAGGTGATTTATTGTATTCAAAATACCAGAGGTGGTTTCGTGACACCAGAGGAAAGTTCTAGCAAGAGCTGGAAGGAAGGTCAAAATCCCATGAGAGAAAAAAGCAAGCTGTGACATTTGAGCAATGAAAGACTCGAAGGGGCTAGAAGGGAGAGGGTGAGTTACCAGACAGCTGGGTAAATGAGGGCTTGCTGGAGCCACACTGTGAGGTCTCTGGGTTTCCTCCCCATCCTCACAAAGGGCAGGAGAAGGACAGATTCACGGTGACGATGTCCCCAGTAGGTTAGCAGGTGTCCATCCCTGCTCCCTAGAGCAAGCTCTGCTCCTCCCTTCTGCCCAGGAGGGTGTGCGGATGCCGTGTGTCTGCACGTGGTGTAGAGTTTGCAGAAGGTCTCACCTGGAAAGAAACAGATACATGAATTTTAGCAAAGATGGAAGCAGCCCCCAGTGCTTTGCATTATTCTTTGCAGTCCCTGATTATATCTAGTTTCACATTTGACTATTCCACCAGGCATAAGCTGGCACTGACAGAAAGAAAGCAGGAACCCACAGTAATGTCCTCATGGAGGGACCCAGAAGAAAACAGGTGCAAAGGCCTGCTGGGTACCTGAAAGCCTTTCAGACTTGGCCCTTCTCTGTGCCAGCTTCACCCGTCCTCTGTATTTTGTCATCATCATCACATGACACCCAGCTGCGTCTCACTGAGACACCTAATCCAGCTGTGGATGCTCTCCCCAGGTTCCCACCCTATAGTCCTTAACAGGACCGAGATCCCATCCTAGGCATAAAACCTCAGGCTTGTATGTGCTCAGCTTCTTCTCCCAGCCCTGAGGGCCCAAACCACTTCTGTCCTGCTCCTTATGAAGTCTTTTCCATAGGTGGAAAGTATCCATCCTCCACTCGGCTGCTGCAACCACGATGTCTGGTGCAAGCCTGCTCTTGGCTTTTAAGTAACTTTCCTTCATTCGTCTTTGGCATCGGAAAGCTCCAGCCATTATAAAATTACTTTTTCCCTGTAAGGCATTGCTAGAAAGACAGAAGGGTGAAAAGAGACCTTTCCCCTCACAGCTGCTTTGGACTGGCTGGATTTGGCCTCATCTGCCCCAGCCTCAGGTGCTTCCTTTCTGTGTGTCCCCCCCACTGCAGTCCCCTCAGCCCATCCAGCCTCTGCTCTCACAGCTTCTCGGAGGAAAGGACAGAGAAAATGGAAGGTTTACAAAAGAAATGTTGGGCTGACCCCAGGAAAAAAACAAGGCTGGGACTTCTGCTGCCGTTGGTGGTCGCTGAGCAGTCGTGCTGGGAGTTCTTGGAGATTTTCTGGCTGGGGGGGTAGAACACCTCTGCACTCTGATACACACACAGCTCCCACCCACTTGAGGTGTCTCAAGTCTTCTAAGGGTCAGGGGGATCCGAGCTGAATCCAAATAAGCTAGTAGGTACAGAAGTACTGAGTTTGGGATCTGGGAATTAATGTAGCTTGGCTGGCACCAGGCTACTGCTTGTTAATGAGTCCTGTCCCTCTGCAAGATTCATTAAATTGGCCAAAACGCTGGGCTGACCAAATTATCTTGGAGAGGTCCGTGCGGCTTGCTGGCAGACCTTGCCTGTACTGGTCTGCCTGTCCTACCTCCCAGCAGGAGCTGAGCTCAAGGGTTGAGGATCTATTTAGAAAATAAGCAGCCTAGGACCAGCAAGCGTTTCTGCACCCGGCTTCAAAGCTCTGAGTCCTTGTTTCAAGAGCCATATACTGTATGATTTGAGATCTCTGCAAGAAGGTATGTAGGCAAATGCCCCTCCTGCTCTTCAGCTACCCTGCCTGCACCGTGAAAAAAATTACACTATTTAGCAGGAGCCACAGCATGAAATGCCTTGGAGAAACTATCCACAGAGGAACAGGCAAGGATACATGTATGCTTGCATTTAAGGTAGGCAGACATATCTTGGAAGAAAGAGGAAAATGAAGAATGCAAAGCGAAGCCATACCTGGAATTCATTGGGCTATCTGCAAAAGTACTTAAGGGGGCCTCCTTTGGGTTAATTCTTTCATGGGTCGCCAGAGAAAATTATAGTCTGGTTGAGTTATTTCGTTCACATTAATCTTTCTGCAGCAATCACCACCTTCTTCTTCATAATCTTTAGATTAAGGCATGTATTAATTATTTATAAAGCTCCATCCATGTATGTGGATGTTTTACACAGCAAATAAAATGTGTCGTTGTTCGCAGTAGAGTGTATAATTTAGCACAGGCAGAGGCAAAACAGGTGAAAAATTCAGGTGTGGAAGCAGCAAAGGAGAAGAAACTAAGATAGGAAGGACTTGCAGAGGAGGTTGTTTTTCTAGAAGAAAAGCAATGACATTCAGTGGCTGGGGAGGGCTGTTCTGCTGGGAAGCGGAGCTTGGAAAGGACGACCAAGACTGGGGTGTTTGGAAGTGGGTGGGGGTGGTGGGGTGTGAGGCACAAGGCACAAAGTCCTGAGCAAAGGCAACAGAGGTGGTAGGAGGACGTGGTTGGGTTGTCCAGGATCTCTGGGGTGACTGAGACAAGAAACATGATGAAAAACAAAGTGCCTGGGAGGGGAGCAGATGAAGAATTTAAGTCCAGTTGTTTTTCAATGTTTCAAATCCCTAGCTCTTTTGCAGGATCTCTACCTTTTCTGTTTATCAACTGAAGACCATGATGGTCTGACCACAGGGCTGCTTAAAACTCATTTCAGGTAAGTGAAGGAATAACAGCCACACAGATACAGGAGGATGGGCTGTTGTCCTTGTGTCATTGTTCACAGCTCGTGCTGTTGAAGGAGTCCAAGGTTCAACCTTTACTCCTGGATTGTTGCTAGATTTCCCAGGAGCTGTGCATTGGAGGGTTTGGCCTTTGCTCCTGGACTTTGCTCCTACCTCTCTGCCCCTTCCTGAGCTGGTGCTTCCCACTGGAACAGCCATTCGGCAGGAGGAGAGAGGCATAGCATACACCAATGGCTCATTTCTGCTCATCTCATCTGCATCTGAGCGTAGTTCATTATGTCCACCAAGGGAGCTGGGCAGTTCAAAATGCAGGTCATTTGTGGAACCAAGAAACCACCCCTCCAAACTCACTTCTTCGTTTGGGAAGTTTGAGCAATTTTGCATTGTCTCAGGGTCAGTACAAGCAGCTCCCCTGCCCCCTGTGCAGAGATGCAGCCTACAGCTTAAAACTCTTCCTCCTTGGCCCCTCGAGACCTGCAGCCATTCAAAACTGCCCAAGCAGAGCTGTCAGAAAACTTGCTGTCGCTATGGGCGCATCTGGAGAGTGGTGGGGACCTGGGGACACCCACCTCAGGAGGGTCTGGTCTGCATGGCCTCCCCCCAGCTAGAATGCTCTTGCATGGGAATGGGCTGTTTGTGGCTTTTGGGTGCCTGCTCAAAGAGACGCGCACACTGCAGTGTGGAACGAAAACTACCAGAGATCAGACATCTTTGCTGGGAAATGATCTTATCCCGTGAAGCTCTGAGATTTAAAAGAAGTTCCAGTTTGACATATCCTCAAGATATATTGCTGTTTTTCTTGGGAAAAGCACAGAAAAAGAGCTCTCCTGGATCTCGTGGTTGTCACTGGACTCACTCATGAGGAGGAAAACTCATGCTCAAGCTTCTGCTCTAGACTGAGCCAAACCTTTTTCCCCTCCTAACTCGATGCTTTGAATACCAACATGTTGCAAGGGCTCTTTCCCTTTCTTTGTCCCCATATTTCATCTAGTGTTTCAGAGCCCCTTTCTGAGTAAACTTTAATCGGAACACGTAAGTTTCTGTGAAAACTGGTGATTTTGCTGAAACACTACTTTCCAGTAAAGAATTGCTCAGTTGAAAAATTCTCCATCAAATCTCTGGGTAAATACCTGAGAGAGGCTGCCTTTACATACCTGCACTGCCCTCTGGTCTGTCCCTTGTGAGAGTCCTGCTGCCCCCCTCTCCACAGACCTCTCAAGTTTACAAAAGAAGAACATTTATTTATTTACATCTTGCTGCCTCTTTCTGTCAACACTTGCCCTCCGTGTGAGGTTCCCATGGTATAAGTATCCTGTAAAACATTCAGCTGTTGCGTCAGGGTTGCGCTGAGCTTGAAGTCTGTCCGCGAGGACCTGCACACCCTGGCACTCCCTTCCTTACACAAGGGTCTGGTTAGATCCCAAGGGTGCTGGAGCTCCGTCCGACCTGCTCTCCCGCGGCTTCATCCCTACAGTGATTTCTGAGCAGTAGTGCACAGCCCGGGCACCCTGGTGAGCCCAGGGGTCTGCAGTGGAGAGCAAAGGTGGTGGGACCCTGCCTCAGTCAGAGCTTTTGGGTCAGACTTTCTGGAAGCCTTCACTAAGATAGAGCACACCAGAACTATGGAAAGGGCTCTTAAACTCAAAATCCAGGGTGTTTTGAACAGGAATGATAGCAGGTAAATTTTTAAAAATAAAGCTTAAAATCTGTTGGGTGAGACAAAGTGAAAATAAGAGATTTATGAACTGGTCTTCCTTTGCATACTGAGTTTCTGCAGATGGGCTTTCTCCTGCAGGCTTGGCTGCATACCACCAGCTTGGTGACTTTTGGAGATGCTGTGACACCACACAGCCTGTCTGTGTAATGACAGTGAGCCTCATCCATCCATCCATCCATAGCCTATCTCTGGTGGATGCCTGCTCCATGCTGCTCGCAGCACTCTCCCAAAAGTGGCTTTGCAAAGTGCCAGCACACGTGGAATACCCATCTGTGGCTCTCCTGGTCTCCCGGCTGCCTCATCCTGTGCTTTCCCCTGCTTTCCCCATGTGCTCGTGCTCCTGGGTAGGCACAGGGTCCCCTCCCTTACCTCCCTTACCACATAATGTCCAAGGCGAAAAGCCGCCTTGCTTCTTCCACCCAGCCACAGCTTTTTAAAGGAAGTAAAACAAATACAAGTACCATCCATTGCAGCTAGCAAAATAAAATGCCCATAGAGTTACATGACTATTCTTGATAATGATAGAAGCACATGTTGGCAGAGATGACTAGCAGCACGGACTTTGTGGTTGGATATCCTTGTGGTGACTCCTGGAAAACTCTTACAGACCCAGGATTGCCACCAGCATGTGAGACATGAAACTCTGGGTCTCTTAGTTATATTTACATGTACATTAAAGCAGCTTACTGAGGCTTCTTGGTAAAAGTTCACAATAGTTTTGAAATAATTTACTACTCAAAGTAAGTGTTTTGCCCTAAAGACAGCTTTTCTTGCTCTTCCTTCTCTGTCTCTTCACCCTCCTCTCTGAACAGAAACTGAAACTGCAACAAATGGCAACAGCAACAATAATAAAATGCAAAAATCTTTGCTGATTTCCTGGAATAATCCCATACAGCCTCTCCATTTCACTGGAATGGCATGGGGGAAAGATAGGGTGCACTCTTGCCTAATTAATTTTTCTTCCGTAGATGTTTTCCGAAAAATGACATTATTTTACACAGGCGAATTCAGCCTCTCTTCCTGGGTTTCTCAGTGCCACTTGTCTCCTTGCGTGACACCCGTGCTTCTCTGTTATGCATGAGAAAGCTGCTGTACAAGTGATGAATGAGTCAGCCAAGAAAGCAAGAGATGTCCTGACCTCAGTTAACTGCTATAAAATATTTTTCAAGATAAAACCCAAGTTGATTTTTCTCCTTGTTGCCGTGAATATAAAGCCAGGCCTTCCATGAACAGGTTTGAATTTAGTAGTTTACTAGGTAAGCTGGCGATGCATTTTAGCTTTTAATTATTTATTTACTCTACAGTTCTTTAACCAAGGATGCTTTCCATAGCAGCCTTCTATGTCACGTTGCTGGTAATATACAGCGACTTAAAGTAACACATACCTACGCACAAATCATGGGGTGCGTGGGCTTGACATTGTTTTAAAGGTCATCTCTATTTACCACTGAACATATTTTCCTGCTTATTTAATGATGGCATTTTCGGACAACAACATGTAAAATATTTCCATGTCATAGTCAATAAACAGCTTTTCTAATTAAAAAGGTGAGGAAGGTTTATATTTGGGAAAGAAGGGAAATAATGGATACGAGACACAGCTGCTGATATTTGGATACTACTTTGTGAGTGTAATATAATACTAACTACTCAGATACAAATCCCGTGTGCTCAGCAGTCCACTAGACAACTGCTTGCCTCATGTCCATATTTTAATTTTTCTTGGAAGCGTGTGCACACTGGGAACCTGGTCACTCAACAGCTGGATTATGGCATCAGTGTTTTTTAAATTCTTGCAATTTATCCCCTGTTTAATGGCAATTCATGTGCTCTCCTGGTGATCACTGTCCCCTCATTTCTTGACCACTTCGAGCTGTCCCTGTCTGGTTTATGTGCATGAGAATGGGCCTGGATCCAGTAACATATTTAAGCATGTGCTTAACTCTGAGTACCTGATAAAGGAGAGGGCTTGGGAAGTACTGACACAAACACTCTTCCAAGTGCCCGTCAGTTATGTCTGAGAGCTCTTCGACTGACCGGGCTGCGAAGATGAGAGGAAGAACTGGTGTTGTGATAGACAGAGTCTATCACAGAGGATCCTGAAGAAAGAAGCACAAGCAGGAGGTAGCTCATCCCCGGGGCAGCAGTTAGCCATATTCTGGAAGTGCTGAGCCACTGATCCAGCCACACTGCCCATTATAAATGCTGCTGCCCACCTTTCTCATAGTGGAGACAAGACCTTCTGAGCGGTCCCTACCCCTTTAAGGAGAATGTCTTTCCTATGCATGTGAGATGCCTCCCAGCATCGTGTCAGCAGTGAATTTCATTAACGTGCTCTTCCTTTCTGTGCTGAAGCCATCCTCGGCACTGCTGCACAGAGACGCGTGCCAAAAGCCGCAAAGCTCCGCTCCTCTTCTCCCTTGGGTCTGCAGCTTCCTTGACCTGCACAACCCTCAAACACCTCCGTGAGCCTCTTCTCCACCCATCTCAAGGGTTTTGTGCTCATCCCCATCCGCGTAGCATCTCCAGTGTGGCACTATACCAGGTGGCACTGTGGAAACCAGGCAGAAGAAATACAACACATTTTCTTTGTGCAGTGTATCATTAAGTAACCATTAAATCTGTGATTTGGTGCATGATTTGTTTTCACTAGCTTTTAAATGCCTGTTGCACTAATTTATTTCTATCAATGTTATTGATGGAGTCCAATAAAACTGTGAAATGATTTTTCTCTCATTTTAACTGCTGTCAGTCCTCCCACTTGAAATAAATCATGGTTAGATCCTGGAGAAACCTATTAAAAGAAAACAAACATCTATGTCAGGCCTCATCCACTGTGACTGGTTCAAGAGAAGCTGCCTGCATTCACTCAGCTGAGCAATCTAAGCTGCTTTGTAACCTTTTCCATTGAAAAATATAATTGTGTGTTTTGAGGACATCCAATAAATGTCACCTATCAAGTTCTTCCCTGTTTGCAGATGTTCAGTGATTTTCTCTCAGTTTTACGCAGTTTAAATTAGTATTTGAACTAGTTAGACAAAAATGCTTTAAAAATGAAGAAAAAGAATACTTTCCACATGAACACTTTCTATGCTTTCTTCAGTCTTTTAATACAGAAAAACTGGACAATTCATATAAGACTCAGAAAGAGTTGTATATTAAAACTGCAATTTTGCTTTTGAAGAGAATTTTGTTTGACAATGGTTACACAGATTTTCCTTCCAAACAATTTAATTTAAAACATGTTTCATTACATTTACTATATTACAGTGATTTAATAAAGTATGACTTCAGTTTTAATATCCATCAAAATATAAAACTTTTAATATAGACCTCCTTTAATCCCACTAAAGAAAAGCACTGGAGCAAACTCTTTGCCAGAAAGACAGATACTCTCAAACAACATCTCTGAAACACTACTGAAAATTTTGTCATTAACCACTCAGAGTTATAATAAAGTGAGTCTGAATTCTGTCTGTTTTCATAATCGCACTACCAAGGGCCATAGTGAATTTTATAAGCAAAAGATTCTTCTTACTATCACTGAATATTACATAGCTAGGGGATTAGTTTCTAAGAAGATGAATGCTCTTTGACAGCCTTTCTTGTCTCCTCAGTCTTTTGAGGTGTTCTGTGACCTGACGCTTCCTTCTACATCGTAAGGGACTTCATTTCCCAGTGCCGCAAGAGGCAGGGATAGTGCTGGTCCTGTATACTCAGGATTTATCTCCCCAGTGTACTGCAATGCTGTGTAGTGTAGCTCTGTAGACATCCCCTGTGTAAACACATTTAGCATCAGTAAAACAGTTGAAAGGTGCTATATAAATCTAAACTTACCTGATTCATTTGGGGAAAGTACGTAAGATGATGTGTGCATGACCAGGGATCACATAACGTTATTGCAACCAAATTCCCACGCTTGTCTTTGTTGTGACTGTTTTTTGTTTGCTTTTCTCACACAATAATCTGTGTATCTTCACTCAGAGATTTGTGTATTACATAGATCAGCATTTTTTGGGGCAAGAATATCTCAGGCATTTTAAGCAGCATTCACAAGCATTTGAGGTTATATACATCATAAATAATGAAATTAGGATGCACAGATTTCATAACACTCAGGCTATCTGAAAGTTCTGTCAGACCAACATTTAGTATTAAAAAAAATGTTTTAATAAAAATTCCACATGTGGGGCTGGATATATTTTTTTATGAATAAGAAGAATTTAGGTTCTTATGACAGTAACGATTAAAGGACATAATATCTCAGCAGTGTCTCCTTTTCCAAACTTGGACAAATCACAGTAGGATAGACAAGAATTATTTTCTCATGCTCTAATTCTGATAAAAGTCATTACTACAGCAGGTTGGGTGAGTTTTCTCCTTTCTCAGGGGTAAGACTGCGCAAACACAAAGCAGAATTTTTTCCCCTGAATCCTTTTGCACAGCTGTCAGGGGCCAGTCCCACCAAGGGAAGAGGCGCTGTCTGCTGAGCAGCTCTGCAGTCCTTTCCTTGGAAAGGCTTGCATATTGGTGAAAAACAGCAAAAAACCCAGCCCGCCCACCCAACTGAAAAAACACCCCACAAAACGAGCCACAAAACCCAAACAGTTCTGAATTTTTTCCAAAAATTCCTCCTAAATTTGCTGTGTCCCTTTGGGACAAAGTCACAAAATGTGCTTCATCTCTTTCACAGCCAGCACTTTAGGGAATTATCCCACGCCTGCCAGGGCAGGCTTGGCTTTCCGAACCCCGGGTAACCAAAGGGACTCCATAGACACCAGGACAGCTCCATGGGAGGCAAAATTCAGCGGCGAGACAGGTTCAGAAGGCACAAGTGCAACCTCTTCTCTGCTTTCCCAGCAAGCAGGCTACCTGCTGAGGCTCCCTTTGGACTGCGAGGTCCCTCCTGGCCGGTAACGCCGGTGTTGCTGATGGTGCAGGGCGCAAGGATCGGGCCCCTCGTGCCGTGGGGTTGAGCCCGCTCAAAGAGGAGGGTCACCAGTCTGATCCCTGGAGTGGGATTAGGACACACGTCTGCAGAAGCACCTGAGCTCCACCCATAAAACTGACACCTGAATCCTGTTTTTACCAACAAACGCATAGCTTTAGAGAAAGGTGGGTGGAGAGGGCAAGAAAAGCATGTTCACGGAGTTGTGTAAGCTCATTCTGCACACAGCTTGATAGTTGCAATATCAATTATGCTCCTCAGCTTCCAAGAAACAGCTGACCACAAGGATGAAACTTGTGTGGGAGGAAGAGGGAGCATGCTTGGCAGCTGGCCTCAGACGCAGGAATCGCTGCCACAGGAGGACAGGTTAGTAACAAACTGGCCTTATTTGGAGCACAGTGTAAGATTTCCCAGTTTCAGCCTCAGTTCCTTCCGTGATAATAACTCTCAGAGGGGAGAAAGGAGGGAACAATGGTGAAATTTTGATCTCTGCGCAACTTTTGCAATTATAAGGTACTCGGTCACAGTGATGATGGGGGTATAATTGTTTTCTCCTATAGATCTAGGAGACTTGTAGTCGTGACTTGCATTTTCCCTTGTGTTAAGCTAACCTGGGTGTGTAGTGCTAGATACCTATACTCTCAAAGGATATTGTCCCCATGAGAGCTACAGTAACTCTGGGGGAAGGGAAGATTATTCCCCCCTTTTTCTGGACATATTTTAGCATGATCTAGAAATAATGGCAATAATTAATAATACTGTAGTGTTACTGTTTCACAAAGAGAAAACATTAAACTTGGGGTATCTTGGAGAAAACATGTTAAACAGAGTTTTATGGCTGTTTAAAAATGTTTATGAATATAAAGATGAATTTTTTTTTTCCTTGGGCCTTTACATGCTGCTGATATAGAAAGAACAGTCATCAGTCATTTTTAGCTGCTGCTTTCATAAGTAGGAACCAATAAAACATTTTAGGTCGAACACATACATGTTATGTTTAGAACAACCACCCACTATGTACCATATGCTGTCACACTCTCTTCACAGAATGAAAAAGACCGAGTTTCCCCATTTGTTTTTAAGGCGTTTCTCTTTAATGTCTTCCTCACTGTACTTAATTTATTGTAAAATTTACAAATGACAGACACTATTTCTTTTCTAAAGTAGACTGAAATGCAGGTACTCGGTGTTTCACGGTCATGGTGTCGTAATGCTTCTAGCTTTATATTACCTATTTCATGAAGAAAGTTTACTGAAACAGGACTAAGCCCTAGAACGAAATTGAAAATCTAATACAAACTACCTCATTATAGCACGTGAATGAGCTAAAGAGTACCTGAGTGTCTGGGGCCCAATCCAGCAAAGCACTTTGCAAGCATGCAAGGAGTCTTGGAAAAAACCCAGAACTTACCCTGCAAGGCTGCAAATGTTTTGCAGAACACACTGTAGGTATTTTGCAAGATTGGGCCAAAATGCTCAGGACTTTAAGAAACTGATAGTTAATGAAATGATGAGAGATTCTTTATGTCATGGTCTCATCTGCGGGTTATTTTGTAATAGCTAATACTTTCCATAAAGCTAAGCCAATGCTGAGGTCTAGGAAAGAGCAGCACATGAGCAGTATGTCGGCCTGTGCATAGCTTCGTGTCTGGAGGGGTAGGAAGGGCTGAACTGCCCACAACTAATGCTTCTAAGGCTCCCCCACGAGCAAGGAAACCGCTGGGTCCATCTAGCAGGGTCAGCCTGCCAACACGGCACCCACGGGAGGGTTAACCCCTGGCTTGGGTGTGCTGCAAAGGTGCGAGGGTAAACTAAAGCTAAAATTGACCTACAGTCCTGGCAAGCGTGGCAGGATGGAATTCCCAGGAGGCACATGGTGGAGGGGGCCAGACCACACACGGCCCTGCGCTAACACGGTCATCTGGAGTTTCATAAACCTTCTTTCCTGAGTCTAAGAGGACAGTTAGCTATACACATTTTCACTGAATCGCACTAGTGTGCAGAATACTTTTGAGATGAGATGGACTTTTTCCCTCTCCAAGACACCTTCTGCATTTCTAACCTGCCTCTTTAAAACAGAACCGGTAGGTCTGAGGTACCCCCAGGCAATGTGGGGACTGCCTGGTTACCAGGACAGTTTTCCCGTTTTATTCTCTGCCGCACTCTCTTCTTCTACCCCTTTTAGGCTCCTGCACTTTTTCTTTTGAATATTTTCAGACCCCGTGCATATACATGAGCAGAACAATACAGATTTAGCCTGTGTCCTCAGAAAGTGGGTTAAACCACAGACTAGCATACGGCTGCTTGCTGCGCGCTGCTACGGGAGCAAAGTGGAGGAGACGATGAGACTTCAGCTTATGGAGAAAGCAGTCATACTGTGCATATGCAGGCAATTATTTTCTGAAACAGAACTAGCCTCATGGAAAGTGCTATTTATTGCTAAGCTTTCATAAAGGTTACCATAATTATGGAACAATTAGGCAGCAGGATCTACAGGGCAGGGTCTTTATCGACCCTGAGAAGCATCTAACATGCTCTAAGATACTCTAAGCAATGACACCCAGCCTCATCCGACTATCCAGTGAGTCTACATCATGCTCCCATGCTCAGTGAATCAGCTAGGTATGTCAAGAGAATAATCTGAAGAGCAATAGCTGAGCAGGAAATCAGATGGTAGGGAAGAGAGTGCATTGCCTAGTTTAAAATGTGATTTTTCTGAGGTAGTGGTTTTGGGAGAGCCTTTCAATTGGGTGGTTGCATTACTGGATAAGTTTAGCTCAGAGGGAAGTTCATACTGGTGCAGTGCTTTCTTTGCAAGTGAGTAGATGGTGTGATGATTGTGATCTGCCATTCTTCAGGGTCTGGAAATACAGTCCCTATTGCAGTGTCAAAGGACACAATTTACCCATATGGTGTACTTCCTCTGCTGATGGTACTACACCTGTAATCATGAAAGACCTTTCCCACATCTATTCTCCAGCTGTTCACCACCCTCTTCTTGCCTAGGTCCCTCCTAAAATGCCACCCTTCCCACACTGCCTACCAAAAGGGAGTATATTTACCAAGCACATCACCCTGCCGTGGGGCCATCATGCTGGTCACACACCTTAATTAACTGTGATTGTATTTTGGTAATCTTTGGTTTTCCTTGCTTCATCAACTGAATTGTTTATCAGTGTCACCAATTGCCTCATGTGTAAAACTGAAGAGTAAACACAGTGAGGCAAGAACTAAATAATTTCTGATTCTCTGGTAAAGCTTACTCCTGAGCTCACAAAAAAAACCCAACCCAAACTCACCATTCTTTTGCAGAGGAAGATTATTGTAACTTTTAAAACACTGGTAAAGGAGGGAAACCGAGGGATGAAATTAGTTCAATGTCATCCCATGTGGCACAGCTGGATCTAGGAGTAAATACAGCTCCCTTTCCTTAGTTCAGAGCTGCTGAAATCCACGGCTCCTTTACTAACAGCTGCTTGGGAGCCAGCACAGCCTCAGGATCCACTTTTTCAAAACGACCTGATCATGTACTTCCATCTTGCAATTTATCCATTAATATTTAAAGAAGCCCCTAGCAACACATTTTCAAGAGCAGCTATGTCAAACTGTCATGGTATCAATTCCTTTGCTGAATTTGCTAGATACTCAAGTGGAGCACGTAAGTGTTGTATGTGAATTCTGAAGAAGCATTAAAGAATGACTTGTTCCTAGTGTTACCATTGCTCCTTACACAGGCTTACTGCAAAATGTGTGCTCTAGTTTTGTTACCTTGCCAGTATCCACCCCAGACCATTTTTTGGACAAGTGGTGTGCAAGAGGTGGCAGAATGGAGTCTCGCCTGTGGTTATTTTGAAAATCACTGTTCATTTTGTGGAGTCCGAGGTGAACACTGTCCCTGTGAAATCAGAGCAGGCAGCCATCAGACTGCACAATTTCTGTTCCTGATCATTGTCCTTCAGCAGTAGAATACTGCTATGTGAAAGCAAAAGAGCCCCGCGTGGGGCCTTACAGCCAGCTGAACACCTGGCAAATAAATACATAAACTGCATGCATGCATGTGGAGGCTGGGAATCATACCCTTATCGTGAAGGTGAGAAAAGGGGGAAAAATTGAGGTTGATAAATGAAAATAAGAGAGAATGCGAGGACAAAGATTTATGGAGTATAGACTTTCCAGCTCCAGGCACAATGCACATTTGTTCGAAAACAACAAATCTGCAGAGTAGTTAGAAAATGTAAAGCACAATATAAATGCTAAGGGATATTTGTCCTGGTGATTTATACTTACATAACATTGTCTTCCAATTAAATTTACAGCCATTTAGCTATACCTGTATTTTTGATCTGTTAGTTTTGTAAGAGTAATGCACTCAATCCCATTAAGGAGAAATGAACCAGATAAGCAAGCTCCTGGATGGAAGCGTGGTCGGGCAATTCTGCAAAGTCTGTTCAGAAAAACTCCTCTTTCCCCTGCCCCATGGGCTTATGTTTTATTCTCCCAGGATTTACAGGCGAGTGGGAATATTGAGGGGAAAAAAACCCAGCTGGCGTTGTTGCAAGAATAGTTTGGAGCTCATCAGACAATCTACGCATATTTTCACAAATATTTTTACCGGGGAGGGGGAGAAAAGTACATAATTTAGACCTGCAAAGAGGCATGTTTAACTTGCACTCTACTCTGGCCACTTACATGGAACTTTACTCCCCTCCACTCTCTAAACACAGATAATTGCCATGGCAACCACTGTATTTCAAGACTCTTACACATATACTCACACCTTTCTTAAAGAAACACAGAGCACAACAATGTGGGATCGACACAGTAAATCACTGGGCTGTTTTTTATTTGTTGTTAGCTAACTGTCAGGATTTAGGGAAGAGCTGGAGACTTTCAACCCGTATCAGTTTCAGGCCAAAACCAGAAGATGTTTAGACAGACACTTTGACATCTTTACGAAAATATTGGATGTTGTTTAGTAACTCTGTGCAAGGAATGACTGATGATCTCTGCGGGTGCAGGGTGAGAAGATTCCTGAGCTAGGGAAGGAGATTAAGGGCCTAATACTGAAAACCAATGAGCCACCTTTAGGATTAGACACTAATTTATCAGAGCAAGGAGCTGTGACATTCAAGGAACTCCCTGGCAACACAGTGAACTTTCAACATTGCCGGACTTGGAGGGTAAATGTGCCGAACGAGTTATCTGCAGCTCTATTGTTACTTGCTAATTTCAAGTTTTTATTCCAGTAGCCCTACTGAAATACAGACCCCATCTGCTAGGTGCTGTGCAAACATGTGACAGGAAAAAAAATCTCTGCCCCCAACGCTAACGATATGACCTGCTCAGAAAAACACCCCTGCCCGTCACGCCTGGGGTGTGCAAAGGGCAGGGAGAAGGATTGGTGCTGGGGTACGAGGCGGTGCAGAGCCGGCGTGCCAGTGCCAGCCCCGTCCCTGCCCTGGGCTGCCTCTCCCCAAGGGTTTCCTTGTTGGCTTGGAGTGTCTGACACCGGGTCCAGGAAAGTGGCACCTGTGGGAAGGTGCCAGGCCTTTGCCCTGAGGGCAGCATCCAGTGTGGAGGTAAAAAATGTTTTTTCTTTTTTTTTTTTTTTTTTTTTTTTGCCCAGTTATCTTTGATAGGTGAATCAGGAAGTTAAAAGGACAAATGGTTTGTTTGGGAGCGGAACACGCTTTATGTTTTTCTTTGTCTTAATGATCTTAATCTCAGTGTTTGCAGTCTGGACTTCTATCTCAGTTTGTTCTTACATATTTTATGAAGCATTACTAGATGTTGTTTTGAAGATGTGAGCTTTCAAGGAAGGAAGGTCTGAAATATTTGAAAGATGCGATATCTTAAACAAGCTTGCATGGCTAAAGTACAATTAAGCCCTGAATTCTGAAATATCCCTATAAATCAAAATAGCACCCCTTCTCCCTCCCTTTCAAAAAAATTCTCTGTCTGGGAGTAGGGATATTAATTTGCCTAGATGACATGTTAATTGTGGCTTGTTCTTGGGAGATTCTTTCCTTCCACCTCTGAGGTATAGCTCATCCCCCTTCGGCCTTTGGTATTTGTAATAAATTTCAGGAGTCCACTCTAATCCTGTCCCTAAACTGGAAGCGTTCAAAGAAATTTCAGTCTGCTAAATGATATATGTTTAATTTGCACAGAAAGAAATATTTGCATGAAATAATAAAAAGTTTTCCCTCCTTCCCTGGAGAGTTTGATCATATGGGAATCCAGCTGACAGAAGCGTTCCCTATTCTGCAGGTCTGGAGAACTCTGCTTAATTTAAACACACCCATAAGCATCCAAGAGCTGGTCATATTAAACTGGAGATGGAATTAAGGATCCTTCTTTCAAACATTCCTTGGAATCTGCTCATTCACTGGTCATACTGTAAAGCAGGGTTGCCTTGAACATGCAAAAATCTTGTACCCCATTTTCTGAAAACAGACACTGAACTTTTCCGATTCAGTCACCTCATGGTCTTTCACAAAAGAGGAAAGAAGAGTGACTGTTCCTTAAAAACAGAAGTACAGAAAGCTTCACCTTCTGCGTTTATGGTTCAAATTTGTACTGGAATTTAGACCTTGCTTACTTATGATGATTTTATTTATTTTTTGTTAGAGACCTCCACAGAAGTGGATCATGATTGCCATTATCAACATGGTATCACTGGTGTATGTTGTAGCATTTGAAATCAGTTTTGGAAGAAACTATGATCTTCGTAGTGTAGTGAGAGTTACTTCTTGAGGGGACACCTCAGTAGGGCGTGAATTTTGTTTCTTGTAAGGCAAACAAAAGAGGAAAGGAGTCATCATATTATCTGGTTATTTATCCTGCTGTGATCCAGTTGGGTGGCCATACCAAAGAGCAATGCTAAGACAGGGAGGTCACTATCTGCTCTTCCCCCACTGCTGCCAGGGAGGAGAAACTGGCCACACTGGAGGTGCCAGTGCCTGCTTTGCCTGGGCTGCAGCTTTCTGTAGGGGATTTTAGCTAAGCAGATCTTTCCATTGGCTGACTGGTTGTTGTGCATCTTTGCAGATCAGATCTGAATTTGGCTTCTAAGAGTGAAAGATGGTGCTGGATTTTGCCTGTCAGAATACCTGTCTGGAGGTTGCTGCTCCCTAGCAAACGCTACCAAATGCTGCGGCTCCCCTGCACTGCCCTTTTGCCCTTCCCCTTCCAGAGGGACAGCCTTGGGACTCTCCCTTCTCTGTCTCACCACCACTCCCCCGCAGACTTGCAGGAACTTAATTTGTTTCCGAAGCTCTTCCAGATTTGGCTGAAGTTGGCCAGTGGCTTCAGGAGTTATCAGAAGAGCCTGACATTGCAATCACATATGCTTGATTTTCTTAAAAAAACAGAATAAATACCTTGCAGTTTGTTACTGCTGAGGTCAAGCAATAGCTCCACTATCCACCAGTTGTAACTGGTTGGCAGGATTTTTATGGGTCAGCCATGACAGGGAGGCATGAGGGAGCATGGGCACCCTCAGGCAGAATATTGAAGCTACCACAGCAAATACATTATCTGTTTTCTGGGAATTTTTTCTGGGAATTTTTTTCTGTGGTCTTCGTAAGGGCTCTGCTGTATAGCTAGAAAGAAGGCTTTATCCTTGGTTTTATATCTCAGCTTGCATTAGCAAGAAAGAAGTACAGGAGGTAGAAGACTCAATCCCAGTCCTTTGGCCAAAGAAGGACAGTTCTGTGGTTAGAGCTTGGGAAGGATGTGATCACAAGGAAATCTTCTAGTGCCCCCTTTTTCTGAAAATCATGAGATGTTGAAAGGATACACGAATCTGATGATTCTTAATGTCACATGAGATGTCATATTTAAGAAAGAGGCAAAATGTAAATAGCTGTATGGATATATAGTATGGAGGTTTAAATGCCTTATTTCTATTTATGAAACAGTAATGGTATGTGTGCTTTACAGGCAATGATAAAGCTCAGCTGCTGAACTTCTTATGATTTAATGCTAGACTAGGTCACAGGATTGCAAAGTAATGCAGAAACACACACTATTTGAGAAACACATGTGCAGAAACATAGAGTATTTGAGAAACATATGTGCTGATACACAATTCATAATAATGGAACAGCCTTATACCAAGCAGGACAGTTTTATTTGAAGTTCCGTCATTTACTCTGCAGGGTGTTTTCAAAGATTTATATTGCTTACTTGGAAAAAAAATTACATTTATTGACATGGACGATATGTCTGTTTAGAGTGTGTTTAGCAGTATTTTTCACAACATTTTAGTACTGACACTTAACTTCAGCCAGAATCTTAGCCAATTTGTGACTAGAGGTGAGAGAAAGAAAGGTAGTGGTAAAACAAAGATGACTTTAGCAAACTGACAAACACTGTGGTTTGCCAGTCACTGACAAATACAAACAGGCTAGTCTAGGACAATTTTGTTTACATAGTGTTTTACTTTAGGAAGGAGTACGCTATAAATATACTGCAAGAACAGCGAAGTCATAAAGTTGTCTATACTATTGAAAGACTATCTCTAAGTAGCCGGTAAAGCATAAATTTGATTAAACAATGAGTGGATAACTAGCAAGGTTTAAATGTAGCACCATGGGACTGAAGGGAGTAATTCAATCTTGTTTCTTTCTCTGCTAGGCTTCTTCGGCACTGGTCTTCATCTTAAAACCTGTTAGATCTTTTTGCATCATGGCTGTGAACCCTCATAGCTGTGATGGTACACCTTTTTATTTTCAGACTTTATCAAGTCAATTTCTATCTTTTTATTCCTGGTGAAATTCATCTCAGGGCTCAGATAGTGCTCATTAGCTTCTGTTCCTGATCTGGATTCACCTCACCATTTTCACACATCTGAGGTGTTCAGCCTTGACCACCCTTACACTCAAAGATGAGAAAGAGAAGAGAGAAACCTCCAGAAGCCATTGCAATAGACTTGTATTAGACACTATTATAGGCTGAGATTAATGGCTTTCTGGATTTCCCTTCACCATATATAAAGGACTCTTGGATGACTTGTTCATACTAAAACACTTAACTTTTAGATGCCTAATCTAGGGTAGAGAAATCTTTTCTTCTGACAATATGCAATAGTCCAAACATGATCTCCTACGGTTTTAACAATACCACCAATACTTTCCTAACTGTATTAGAAATGGCTGTTGGTACATTTTAGGTTTGCACTACCTTTGTCTTAGTTGCGTTACATTGGCAACAGATCCTGTGGATAGTTAGCACATTCAGGGTGTTCTCCTCACCTTTCAAACTCATGTGCTCCTAATTTATTGCCTAAATAGGTTTTATAAATCCTTAGGTACAGAGCATACCATTTGATACCATTAAATGTTATCCCATTTCAGTTGCATCACTCCTTAAGGTCATCTAGTCCTTCCTGTTTATTCAGATTCTCCTCCCTAATAAGAACGCTTTCCAAATTTCTGTTATCAGAAAATTTCATTAGCAAGCCAACATTTTTGTGGCAAGGTACTTCCCCACTTGCTGGTTGCCTTTAGTTGGTTCCTTGTGCACCTTACAATTCTTGTATTAATCCCCACTTATTCCAGAATAATTTTACAAAGAAAGATTATATCTCCCACATAAATTAATTTTTTAAATTTAATCTCTCAGAAGAAGAGTTCTTTTGAATCTGGTATGGTAACCTTTTATCCCATCTTCTATTTATCTCCATGTCTTTAATTATTCCCTTAATACATTTTATTTTCAAGTTGTGCATGGTGTTGAGTTCAAACTATGAGGTTCTAAAAGTCTAGATCATTCCTTTTCCCTCCACATTAAGGACTATGCTTTCTACTTTCTTGGACTTTTTGGTATGATGGATTTACCAGGATCACACGCTATATTTGCATTTTTATGTTCCAGTTTTCTCAGCTTAGTGAAAATGTTAGCAGAAGACAGATTGTCAGGTTCTCCACCCACCTGCACCTAACTGAATAACAAGGGGTGTTTTCAGTGCTTGGATCTGTGTCCCTTGTGGAGGCCACCACTTTGATGACCACATGCATCTCCCCGTTTGATCATGGAGCAGATCTGCACTGCCAGCTGCACTGAAAAGAAGGCAAGATACTCTCACAGTTCTGGGCAATATACAGATTGTCTTGACTGTCCTCTCGATGCAAAGCCAACTACTTCCTTCTCTCTACTGCAGAAATACATTTTTTTTGGCAATTTGCTTTCATTCCCATTGCAAGGTCAAACTGAACTTGCACTTCGACAATCCCCTTGTTATTCTGAGAGCTTTTGGCTTTCTGCACCTGCTTTTCACTCTTCTTGCTCCTAGTATCCTTCTACTGTGATTATTAATTTTTTCTACAGGCTGTTTTTTTATAACTTGCTGGGATGCAATTTCTAGAAAGTCCTCCCCTTTGCTCTTTGATTTACGGATAATCCAAATCTCTGTGATGACCATGCACCCCCTCTCCTCTTTGGTATAGTTACTATCCCAAACCTGGCTCCTCAAAATCCTCCTGATGCCTCACAGTCTCCATCAGCAGGTGAAGCACCCCCTCATGGGGGTGGGCACCCTGGCGCTGGCATTTAACTTTCCTGCCTTTTGTCCTCTCTGTCACTGAGGTCCCATCCCTCCTCCAGTCCTACCAAAACATGAAGCCTGGTGGATGGTATAGTTTGCTAATCCTTTAGGGTCTTATAACCCTTTGCTCCTTCGTTGGGCTGATCCCCTCTCCCTAACCCTTGCCTGCTCACAGTTCTCAGTTTGTGGCTTGGGACCTACCTCAAGGCAGTCTGCCAGCCCTCTGCCTGTGCCGCTGTCTATCCACATGTCAGCTTTTCCTAAGGGCATCCTTAGACACAGCCTGAAAATAGCTGGCCCATTTATTAAAACTTTACAGGCTGATGAGTTGTGGGATGCATCATTCTTCCCTCCTAAACTGCCACACTTGAATTGTTGACCTGCTTTCAAACTCCCATTGTGTGAAAACCAGAATTGCCTCATGATTGCTACTTTCCAAGCTAATTTCTATGAGAGGCTCTTCTGTAGGCCTAAAACATGATCAGCTGTGGCTGGCAAAGTGACTCTTTGGCGAAGAAATCCCTCCACTGTTCACTTGAGAAAATCTGAGTCCTCCAGGTGATGGGAACATTTGTTCTTCAATCTGCACCTAAAGGCTGAAGTTCTTCTAACTTCAGCTTCTTAACATGCTTCTGGCATTCTTTTTCTTTACAACAATAACAGAGCTGCCTTATGTCATACCCTGGTCCCTGCATGGCAGCTGGCACACCACTGCTCTTTGGATTCATTCTCTTAAGAAGCATAATGGTTTTTCCTTGCGAGCAGTCCTCAGTCACATGCTTCTGCTTCTTGCCCATGTTGTGTTACATCTCAGGTTTTGTGTCACCTTTCTTTCCTTTGTCTTCTCTCTCAAAGAATTCTTTCTGCTGGCGTTCCTGGGCCTGGTGTGTCTTCAACTGAGACAAGGTACATTTTCTTTCATGCTTGCACACCCATCTTCTCTTTCTTCCTGTTACGTCTTTGCTTTTCCTGTACAACTAAAGGTTTGTTTGTTTTTTTTAAAGAGGTTTTTTCTTTTTTACCCCAGTCACTTCCTTGCCACAGTCTTCAAGATCATGTGCTCTTTTGCTCATCTTTCTCATTTACCAACCTGGCCTATAGTACCTTAGGTCTGAAAACTTTCGGAAAATACTTACCTGTCTACGAAGCCTCCTTTCTTTGCTTCTGTGTTTTCAGCCAAAAGAAAGCAGTTGCAGGACCTGCAGCCACCAGCAGCTCAGCCCAGTCCCAAAAGCTCACGTAGGGCCAGCCGTGAACGACCTCTGCAGCGAAGCGCCCTGTGCACGGCTATGTCTTCCATCCGCTGCCCACCTGAAATGACTCCTGTGACTGGGAATGCCCTGTCTGCGGGTGACAAGCCATGGTCTGCTACACAGAGATGTCATTCTTAGCACCCCGTGTGTCCCTCCCCGCAACCCTGCCCAGGGCCCAGGACCCCATTTCATCCCCCTGGGGCCATCAACAATCATCATTGCTCCATCCATCAACATCACCAACATTGCTCCAGCAACACCACAGGAGTGCCGGTCTCCAGCCCTGTCCCTGGCACTGCCCCCAGCACAGACCTCAGACCTACCACGTAGGCCACTTGTCTCCCGGATGGGATGTTGAAGACTTGCCTCCAGCCTGTCTCTCACCCCATCTCCTTCTGCTCCTGACTGGACTGTCAGGACATCACTGGTCGTGGCTGGGGGCTGTTGACGGACCCTGTTGCCAGCCCACAGCTCTGTCCACTGCGTTCACCCCTGTGGGGCTGCACCCCACAAGTGAGGGCACAGCCAGTCCCAGGGTCACCCCTTAACCCCCAGCTCCTCACCCCCTTGGAAGCAACCAGCCCTGACGGTATAGTTTCACAGGGACACCAAGACAGAAAACACTCCAAAGCCTTTTGATGGGAGCCCCAGCTCCTTGGGACATGCCCAGCTGAGTCGGGGCGAGTCCTTCACTGTACCCAGAGGTTGGGTGGCCTCTGCCGAGCAAGCAGCATCGAAGACAGGCTGCAGTGTACCTGTACCTGTCCTCCACACAGCCCCAGGGTCAGGGGCTAGACTGCAGTCACAGCCCTCTCAGCTGCGCGGTAGGTTGGCACTGCTCATTTGACAAGACGCACTGCTGCGCTTTTTCCTCCTCCACCTCCTGAGCTCTCCAGAGGGAGCCCAAACCATCACATGAAAGCTGGAGAAGATATTAGAACTTTTTTTTGCTGAACTTTGGGAAAGGATTTCCAGGTTTTGAGTACCCGGTTCTTGTTCATCACTTTAGTTCTTGTGTAGTTTCTTTTGATGCCTCATTGATGAAAAGTAAGAGGCAGGAGAGGACTGTACCAGGCTGGAACCTGGCAGTCACGTGTAAGCTTGCCTGTAACCAGGAGTCATATTCAACTTCAGTGTCACAACAGCAGGGCCAGGTCCCACCACTTCCAGTCCTTTCCCTAGCCTCTTTGGGGTCTGCCAGAAGCAGCAGGTTTAACTTTTCTGGCTGTGTTAGGCTCTTTAGTCCTAATCATGATCATAACTCTGGCCTGGCAGCCAGAGGACAGGACTGGCTTTCAGGTCACGTTGAGTTCTGGTCCCTGCTCTACCCTAACAACCTCTTTATGTCTTATTTTTCCCACCTGTAAGGAAGTGTAAGGTTACCAAATTCTTTGTAAGGCACATTGAGACCTAAGTGCATTTTAATTTCATTAAGTTATGCATCCAGAAGTCATTGTGATTTCACTTTGGAACCATCTTTGGATGGCCATCCTACCCAAAGGCAAGAGTTCGGCTCCTTGCTACCCCCTTGCTCTTCGCCACCCACTCCTGACTTTTACCTTGAGCTGGCTCTGCCTCCTGTCAGACCCCTCCAGTCCAATTCACTAAAGCAACCCTCAGAGCTGGCCCATGGGAGACAGAGAGCGGGGAGAGGAGGGGGGGGGATAAACCACCTCCTTTTGGACACTTTACTATTTGTTCTGTCTCCACGTCAAGTGCATCATGACCAAAACTGAACTTGTTGGATCAGATTCAGTCCCAGTGAAGCTTTTTTTAAAAAAATATTTCTATCTCATTATTAGTGTTTTTAAGCAGCTATGACAATGTGTCTTTCATAACATATTAATTTCAAGCTGTATTGATATATATTATAATCTAAAGTCCATAATATAATTTCTCTAAACCATTACACAAAGTGTTCCTCAAAAAAGTAGTTCCTGTCTGTTGTAAAAGAATCTGGAAAAGTTTATTTTTATTACTGCTTATTTTCTGGTTTATGGGTGTTTGTTTGTATTTAATGTTACAAATCCTGATGGTTTTCAATAGATATTGGCGTAGTCAGTATGATTATGACATCAGTGTAAAAAAGAAGGAATTAGAATTGTGTAGAGGAACAAAATAATTTAGTTTGTGCTTTATTTGTATGCTGCATTTCAATTAACACACATTAAACTCAAATACTTAGGAAGCAGTTGGAAGAAATGCTCCTTTGTGAAAAATCGGTATCTGTGTTTTATCTGTGGTCTCCTAGCCATTCCTCTGGGCCTTCAAGGCCTTCCACAAAAAAACCAAGTGAGATAAATGTCAGATGCTAGATAGGTTTTATTAGACCTTGGAGAATGAACAAGCAAGAAAAATATTTCAGGATAGCTAAATAAAATAAAACTCTCCAAGGGCTTCTTCACAGAAGAACCAGTTAGGATGCTGTGAACTGACTTCACTGAAGGATGGAGCAAATGGAGAATCTCAGCTGTGAAAGGCATTTCTTATTTACACAGATATATTCAACAGAAGGAAAATGAACGCAGAAGAATATAGACTAGGTAAACTACCTTCTGCACAAAAGCTTTTTTTTTTTTTTTTTTACTACTGTACTTTTTCAATATAACAGGCTTACTCCAAGGTGTAATTTCTTTAAAGTAATGAACATGTATTGAAATTTGTCCTTCATCTTCTGACCAATGTCCCATTATGGTTACCAGATCTAAATATAGCTCTTGCCTGCAGTCAGGGAACATAGTAATTTTACAGGTTTTTATATATTTTCATTCTACTTTTCCAATTTGTTTCACCCTTTTCAGGCTTCTGACACCCACATTGTCAGCCATGAAGCTTTACACACATTTTTCTGTGAAAATAAGAAATGAGGTAAAATCCAGAACAGTTATAGTTCATGTTCACTAAATTGCACAGGTGTCAAATCTTTTTCTGGCAGTTATAAATTCACCTTTTTGGGGTCTGGCAGCTTAATTAATATGTGTACTTTTATTATTTTATACATGGAATTATTTTTACTTTTATCCAGTACATGGTATACAATTAGGATTTTCATAAATCTGTAAAACTTATGAGGCAAGATTTATATGGCTATATAGCCTCACATTATTGAGTGTTTGGAAATCTTAGCAGTAAAGTGAATCTTCTGAAAACTCAGCTGATAAGACTTCAAAAGCTTGGAAAGATTTTCAATCTGGCTAAAAAAAATTCCAGAAATTTAGTAAATCAAGGGTACAAGGTAACTTGTTTAAAGTGAGATCTGTCTGCCTCTGTTATCATTACTGTTTCCTGAGAGACAGTTTATGGAAGGTGGTTTTATGATACATTCCTGAAACACCTCCAGATTTCAAATATGCAGTATAAACCACCTTATGAAAACTGCATAACTTGCCCTTGATTTATAAATAGTACCACACCTACTTTGGCTGTACAAAATTTTTAAGCCCTAATGTAGTCAGTTAGTAATAAAAACAAAGCTTAACACAGAAAGATTTGCTAAAGAACCAGATCATCAAGGGACAGGAAACCACCTTCTAGATTAAAGCGCGTTGCCTATTCCTAAGGTAATGGATGGAAGAACTTAGCACATTAGCAAGAATGGTTGGAGAAAACCCAAGAAAAATGTTTCTTACCAAGGCATGTTGTGAACAGTTCCCTTAAAAGATTGTGCTTAAAAGGAAAAGATATTTGCAGTGTTTAACAATAAAAGTATCAATGGTTTATTAGCATCAAATGAAATAATTTCAATAAAGAATGGCCCCCTTTGATTCAGGTAATCACAAGTATTTTTGTGCATACAGCCTGAACCGTGGAACTCTGGGACTATCTTCCACAGCGTAGAAGATTTTCAATCAGTGTTCTGCAAATACTTTTTGTATGGGAGTCACAGAAAATACCACACAAGGCTTTCCAGGACAATCCACTTTAGCACATAGTATCTGGCTACCTCCTTAAAATGGCAGTCTAACTGCACTTGGATCACAGATCAAAAAAAGACTGGTTTCTCCAAGATGTGCTTGTTGCATTTCCTGGACCTATTTTTTTTTTTTTTCTGGTTCTGCTCACTTGAACTCCATTGCTTTCGTATTTGAACTCTTGGTATTTTCCATTTCATGTATGACACAGTGGTCTTTTTGTGGATCTATCATTATATTGGCACAAAAATGCCTTGAACATCTTTTTATGAGTCCAAGTTCCCAAGATGCTCAGCAAGTTAGAGGCAGTTATGCTGAGACAGCCTCAACAGGTGCAGGTTTGATGTGCAGTTTCTTCTTTCTTCTTCCATCTTGAGAAAATCCAAGTCTGTAATGCAAGCGTATACTTACAGAAGATGTTGTATTTCATTTCCTTACTTTCCACCAGTACTTTCATAGTAAACTCACTTGAATAAGATGAGTAAAAACAGACCAGTGGTTTTGAAGGGAGTAGTCAAAAGGGCAAATTTTCATCTCTCGCAAATTATCTGACATGCTTTCAGTGCATAAATTGTTGAATATCTGGCCCTACCACACACTATGCCAGTCAGCATGCCTTCATTCCTGGCACTAGCCTTCTCTTCTTTTGAAGCAGTGGACTTGTTTCTCTTATCTTGTTCAACTTGTTGAATGTATGGACTTAATTTTCCTGTAAAAATATCAATGAAAAGAGAAATAATTGAAAATAGATGCAAGCTCAGTCAGGCCTCTGAGTGTCCTACTGGGGATGCCTGCACTGCACTCAGGGTACTCCAGAATTAGGCTAAAATCCCAGGGTCCTCTGTAAATGCTTACTTACATTTAGTCTTTTCTTCATCACTGCAGTGCACCTGAGTGCAGACTGAAAAGGACCCAGAGACGTGTCCCTGACTGAAATGTGATAAAAACGAAGCAAGTCCACCCTGCCTTGGCAGTTCAATCCTTCTGGTGGGGATTGGTCTCACCTAAGTGTAGCTGTCTAAAAGCTGAATGTCTGAGCTAAGCCCGTGCTCTAGGATCTGCCTAGAGTCAGTGGAAAAAGGTAGACGCTGCCCAGTTCTTCACATCTAATTGGGCTGTGGTTCCCTGAGAGCTAGTGAATGTTTTAACAGCTTATTGTTCCTGAAAGGGTAAGGTCCCTCCTTCCTCCAGCCTCCTCTACTGCTCCTGGTCATCGTCTTGCTGTTTACTTTGTGCTGGCTCATCAGGCCCTTCTGTGAACTGATTTAACCAACCACCCCAGTGGAAAATCATTTGAGTGAAACAAGGGAAGGGAGAGGAGTGTGAACAGAGAAAAAGAGCAAAATGCCCTCTTTTTAGTGGAAATGAGATGTTGCTCTGGGTCAGCTGCCCATGAAATTGTTGCTTCTCATTTCTGCTCAGCTCAGAAATGGGATCATCTCTGGAAGCAGAGAGAGTGTTTTGGTGACAAGGACAGTCTCAGGTCTAACTTTTGAGTGCTCAGCTTTGATCAGAAAAATGATTAAAGGGATTTCATGGAATTTTATATTATTGTAACTCAGATATTTCTAATTAAAAAACTTCCCCGTTTGTGAAGAGACAAGCTCTTTCTGCTCTCTCTGACAATCAGATCTCTAAACTCAACAAGGGGAGTGAAAGCTAAACTAGTCCTATTGTCTTGAACCTCCTCAGCCCCAGGACAATGTTGCTCAGGCAAAACTCTCCTTTCAGATACTCGGGTTATGTCACCCCATTGTCTCCAGTTTATACTTCTATGTCTCTACTCCATGTGGGAGCTAGTGCCTGGCTTTGTAATGCTGTTAATGATGTATAGCTATCTTACCAGTATGACCTCTGCAGTGATAAAAGGAATAAAACATAGAAAAAACCTCCCATTATCACGAATGGAAGAAGAGGTGTCTCTGAATACATGCATGGGGAAGATAAGCAGAGTGAAAAGGTGCTGATTTTAGAGTAATTTCTTGGAGCAGAATTGTGCATTAATGCATTTTCCCACATAGCACAAAGTTTAAACTGGAGAATTCATGGGATTTCAAAGGACAAGTTTCTAACATTGCTAAGGAGTACAGATACCAACAAGGAAGCCTTGCCTACAGAATATTTTCTGCATTTTGCATCAGTGGTGAGAGATCAAGGATGCAACTTTTTCTGGCTCATGAATTATGCATGTACAGAATAACAGGTTTTCCAATCTTGATTCTGTCAGCCTCAGATAGATAGTTAAAAACAAGCATTTTTAATTTCTGTGTCTCTGCTATTCCTTTTGTTACACTTGGAGATCTGGAAGAGTGATACAACTTTTCAGCACTGGAGCAGCTAACGAATTGTTTACACATGCCTATTCAGTTAGCAGGGAAAAAAATGGATGCAGGAAAAAAAGGCAAAAAAATTAGATAGGGGTATAACAGAGCTTTTTGAGTAGGACATTCCCATCAGACTGCTGTGAGGCTATATAATGAAGCAGGGGGTAAAATTTTGTGGGGTTCACTGCATGTATTAGCTGCATAAGCAGGAATGCTGCAGCATGCAGTGGAAGAACAAATATTGAACTACATAGCTCTTTTAAGAAGCCCATTCTTTGACAGTTGATATCATCAAGGATTTATCAGAAGAGTCTAATATCGTTCACATGAGTTGTACAGCAGGCAAGGAGGTGTAAGCACAGAAGCAATGTGGTAGGGAAGCAAGCTGGTGCGTCATGGCCGCACTCCTCAAGTTTTACGGTAGTACAGCAGCACTTTTTTCCATTTGTTTTCTAGAAGGGTAGGTTGTTCTGCCTGTTTTCAGTCCCCAGATGACCTCCAAATCTTTTGAGAACTGGATGAAATGATTATGCTGAAGTTTATTGGTTTTGATCTAACGTAATGGTATGGTAATCATAGGTGCGTTCAGCTAAGGAGTCGGCCTGGGTCTGAGCTCTGGCTGGAGCCCAAGTTCATCTCCTGTCCATGCTGCATGGGTGTACGTCTGTGCTTGAGTGCAAATTTCAGGCCAGAGCAGGGGCCTTCTGCTCCTTGGCAGAGATCCACGGCAGGTCTGCTGTGTACAGCCCTGTGCTTTCCATGAAGTATGGGACTTTATAATGGGATGCCCTTACAACCCATGAGTTAAGAGAAATGTACGGTCCTGTAGATTTGGTTTTGAGAAAGGGAAAAAAAAAATCTCCTAAAGTGGTACAAAGTAATTACCATCTTAACCAGAACACAACATGGCATTGATGTCACCACAGGCAAACTGATTGGAATTAAGAGATGATTGACTCAAAGATGATAGGTATAACTTGTATTTATGCATAGGAGACTTAGAAGTCCAGTTCCCTATTTAGTATGACTTAAGGATTAAGGAGTGCAAGCATCTTGGCAGCTGATAAAACTAAGCCCAAATTCAGAGGGGGTACTCCATGGTGCTGCAGTCTTTGCTATGTGGAAGCAAAAGGTATGGTCCTCCTGGCAGAGCCCAATACTCTCTGACCAGCTTCTTTTAGATATTCCACATGTGAAGGGCATAGTGTTTAATATTAAATTAGTTATTTGAAGATATTTGATGTTACATGGGATTTCTGATTTAGCAGAGTGATATAAAATATACTGAAAACACTACTAATCAAAGTCATACTTAGCAAATTATAGCAATTGCAATACACAGTTCAGTCACAATACCAATGAGATTCCCATTACTAGTCTCTGTAATATGCTCACTGTACTATCTGCATGAGGGGAAGTTCAGACTGGACATTAGGAAAAGGTTCTTCACTGAGAGGGTGGTCAGTCCCTGGAACAGGCTCCCCAGGGAAGCGATCATGACACCAAGCCTGTCAGAGTTCAAGGAGCCTCTGGACGATGCTCTTAGTCATATGGTTTAGTTTTAGGTAGTCCTGTGAGGGGCAGGGAGTTGGACTTGATGGTCTTTATGTGTCCCTTCCAACTTGAGATATTCTATGATTCTGTGATTCTATGACTCACTGTCACAACTTTGGGCATCCCCAGTTGCTGGGAAGGAATGAGTGTGTTGAAGCCAGTTGAAGCCCATTGTTCTCTTCGAGATTCTTCTGTTAGTTTAGTTTTTATACTCTGTATTGGGCTCACTCCCCCCATACTGGATAACTCAGGGAGACATTTACACCACTGGCTGATCCACTCAACTGTTGATAGCTGTTTATCTAAAACAAAGATCCACTATGGTCCCCATTGTGTTGAGATAGTCAACTGCTTTGCATTATTCTCTGAGCTTCGTGGGCACATTGTCCTTGCCCATCTCCTCTGCACCTTCTTCCACTGTAGGGGCTTATTGGTCAGTCACAGCTCCTAGCTCTCAAACAAATCCCCAGTAAAAAAACCAAACAAAACCCCAAATATTGAGTACCAAATCTACTCCTGAACATATTCTCCTGAATTTCTCAGGCTGTGACTGTGCTCAGAGCCACCCTCTGGGCCTGAGTATACCTGGCACTGAAGGGCGGGTGCAGATGTGGTTCTGTTCTCTTCTGCTCCACACCTGGGGAGCTGCTTTCTTGCTCCCATCTGGGAATGGTCCCCCACTCACATTCACTCCCAAACTTCGGGCATTTTTGGGAACAGCTAGGTGGCACAGGCTGAATCCATATCAGAGACCATGCTAACAATTTAGCAGGTTGGACAACTGAACTGTGGTGCCCAGAGACCTGTTGCAGTTACTGGTGCAGTTGCCCTTATAGGCTCACTAAGATACTTAGATGCCCCCGCAATCAGTGAGAAACATGTTGCTGAATATCTTCAGACATAACTGAGCTTGGGGCACTTCGGATTTCCAGCTCTACCCCATTCCCATGCTGATGGAAGCCCTACGTGGTCACAGCCCCACTGCCTCTTTCTATTTTCCTTGTATCCCATTTTTTCATGGACAGAAACATAAGCAAATGCCTTGGAGACAAAGAGCAACTTGTTCAAGCAGGTCCCTGGTCTAGGTGACCAGGAGATGGCCTGGCACAGGGCACAGCCACAGTGTCGGCTAAATGGGGTTGCAGCCTGCATAGATTTGGCCTTCAGAGAGGTTTGAGTGAACACAAGAAAATAGGAATGAAATTATATAAACCATTTAGTCTCTGTTATTTTCTTTGACTTTTAGAAAGTAAAAAAATGTTCTTCTAACATCCACAGGTAGACTCATTTTACACATAGATCTATCAAAATAAAAAAGACACCACAATAAAGATCTTGGAGGAAGGCATCATGTGGACCATGTTTATTTCATTACAGACAGAATAATTGTTCTCTGTTACTGTCCATTGTATATTATTAATGTAATAAGAATGCTGACTAGTAAGTGAAGGATTTTTGTTTGACAGCATGCTATATCACCTCTTTCCAGACTAAATAAAATGATGGCAGTTGGGCTAGCTGAAGCTACTTTGCCTTGTTATATTTTCTTGCATGGTTCTCTCTTGTTAGCAATGGAAGTGCAACATTACAGTAATGTTTCCTTTTCCCATTACTGTCACATAAAGACAATATGCTAGAAAAAACACTAATGGAGCCATTTTAACACTGCTTCTATGTAATGTAGAAATACGGTGCCTGCCTGTTCACACACACTTTTAATGTGTATAGGCAAAAGAACAGCTCATATTTTTAGGTTTATGAATAAAAAAAATTAGAGATATTGCACATGAGGACATGCCCAGTATTCTTTTATAGTCTGGAAGGGGGTCTCTGTGCCCATATATATTAAAGTGTGCACCTGCCTTCAATAAGCCAACATCAGGATACGCAACAGAACTGTATGCCAAATTTGCCTTGTAAAGCAAGTGTAAAAAGAGCAGACTTTTGCACTGAAAAAAAAAAAAGAAGTAAGTATTATTAAAGGAAAAGCATGGCTGAGCAGTTTTAGTTGAGATCTGGGAGAAGAAAGTGTTTGAGTGAGGCCAGTGGAACAATGGAAGAAAAAACCCAATAACTGACCAGAATCATAATGGACTTTTTTTATTTCTCTTTCTGGAAAATCACAGAAAATGTTTTGAGGCAGCTCAGCTTGTCATGGGTTTTTGTGCAGATCCTTCCAGTTTTTTTGATATGTCTTCTCTGCTGGAGTGACTGATCATGTTTGCTTAGTCCATGTTTCAGAGGAGGACTGCACCCATCTTGTGCCTGCTTTTTGGAGCTGCCTTTTGGGTGGCTCTGCCTTGCCTGTTTGCAGGGAGCAGAGATGCAGGGAGTCTGAGGATGGCCAACAAGACTGTTATTCTAGCAGGGACCACAGCCCTGATTGTCTTGTTCACTGCATATCCATTACTGTCATAATTTCCACTATGGCAACTGAGAGAATAATTTGGGTTTATGTGATCATGTAGAAGGGATCTTCAGATAAATGAACTAGTAACAATGAACTTTGGTTAAAGCAAAACACTGGAGGCTGTCCAGCAGACTTTGATGCACTACAGGCCATTTTATTCCTTGCGTGGAGCCTGTCAGCCACCCTACATAGAGATGCACGTAGCAAATGAGCTACAAGCAAAGGTCATAATCCTCCTGCAAAGAGCAACACGGGACTGTGTGCAGGAGCTGAACAGAGCACGAAGTGGTCCTGCTATGAGTTATATCCATGGGATGTGGAAGAAAATATCACCAAGTAGTTGCAGGCTGTGGGGGTTACACGTTCATTTGTGTTTTTCATGCTGCAGTGTTCGTAGGCCTGATGCTTCTGTAGGCTGCAGGCGCTGTTGAGTGAAGGGGGGGCAAAGGAGGGAGGGAAATAGGGGGCTTTCAGGGCCTTAGGGCTCAGAGAGAGTGTGTGGGGTTCATATGGCCAAAGGTTGATGTCTACATCTGAGCCTTGATTCTCCTTCTGGGTGAGAGAGAAACATAGCTGGCCAGTTTTAGATGTCTTATGTATGAGAGGAATAGCTTTCTGGCACTGCCTGTGCTTCTCCTATGACTGTGGGAGGTGGGAATGACTGAGGTGGAGAGACCAGCACCATGATAGGAGATGAATCCAGCCACGTCTGGCCCATTGCCTTTCTTCCAGAGTACGCGATGGTTTTGCACATTTCAGAACTGCTGTGGGATGCAGAGCAGAAGGAATATGGGGATCCCTGGGTCATCTCCAGGTTCATAACAAACTAGTGGGCAAGAGCAGAGTCCTGATGCCTCAGAGCTGAGCTTGGTTACACAAAACAACCTCAGGTACAAGAGAACAGTGCTATATACTGAAACCTGCCGTGTGTGATCTCTTTATCTGCTCCCAGGATTAGAGGGTTGTTATTAAAATTGATTGCAAGTGGAATAATCCAGTGTCCGTTATGCTAAGCATTTACATGAACACAACAACTTTCTGAAATTTGGGGACTGCAGACCCCAGAGAATAATCCCTGTGGTCCCAATGCTAGATGCTACTTGTAACTATAAATCCAGAGAATATTCATGGGGACTCTGATCTACTGAATTTACGGAGCCACCTTCTCTGCCTGCTGCTCCCTCCCCCTTGGCTTAAGTGGGAGGAAGGGTTTTGCTGAGAGTGGGATAATCAGCGTGCGAGTTCAGAAGAGCTGTGTTCCACACTGCCTGACCCTCCACTTGCACAAGCACCCACAGAATAAGGCTAACTGTGGAAAGTAGAGGAGCCTTTCAGTACTCTTAAATTCTGCTGTGACTAAGCAGTTTGTCAGCAGAGGTGGACAGTCCATGTCCCAGGGCCTTTGAGATTCACTGGAGAATGTGGGTTGCTGGAGTCCGTGGTGTCTCCTTGGATTACCCCAGAAGTCTTTCTTCAGCCTCTTGTGACTTTGTTTTCAGACAGCCGATCCAATTTTTGTCTCCTGTTGGCTCCACAGAAGATTTAAAGACTGTTTTTGAAAGCTTCTATCTGTCTTCTGACATGTATCTGACCAGTATGTGCAGAAAAGGAGCTGTGCCCTTCAGGACTTGGGACCCTCAAAATGAGCTCCTGTTGCAAGAGCATCCAGAGGACATTTTGATACAGATTCTGCTCTTTTGGAAGCCTGTGAAATGATTATAAAAGGAGAATGAAATTGGTTCTGAATTTTTCATTATAAGAAAAAAGCCTATTAACACTTGGATGGTTTAAACCTTTGTGGCAGCTTGGTTTGTGGTGCATTTTTGGATGGTTTAAACCTACTCTTACGTTTAGAGACCCCAGTTTCATCAGGGGCAGTTTTGGAGTGACGGGTGCCTGGGAGCCCTGTGGTCTAGGAGGGTGAGCCCCCACAGGAGGAGGAGCACTGGGAGTCTGCGGGGGGGTCAGGCTGGTTCTCCTCAGCCCAGCCAGGGACCAGCAGGGACCATCAGCATCAGTGGTGGGCTGGAGAGTGCTGCGGCTCAAAATCTGAAACGCTGCCCTCCGGGTGCAGGTAGTCAGTCATGGCTTACAGTCTGTGTGCAGAAACACCACGTACTTTAATCCTGACTCCAGCTCTGATTCTCGCTGCGGCTTTGGGTGAGTAAACTGCATGGGTCAAGGGAGGAAAGGATTCAAAAGCACCGTCTTTGCTCCCGCTGAATTCAGTGGTCAACCTTTGAGGCTTGCTGAGCCTTATGGCCTCTGCCTCAGTTCCTCTGTCTGTAGAAAAGAGCTAAATTTATGAAGTGAGGTGACTTTTGTGACAAGTGCTGTGTAAAGGATGAGCACTACTAGTGCAAGTTTCCCATCTCTGCTGAAGCCCACATGCGAGTTTGCTTTTGGTTTCAGTGCAGTCAGACTTACACCAGTGTGCTTACAAACTAGAGGAACTGAAGAAATATCTACTTGCTTGGGATGATGCAGTGTAAACTGGCAAGAACAACTGCACAGCATCATGAAGTGGGACTTACACAAACAGTTTCCAACGGAAAAGTAAAATTGCAGTTAAACTCTGCCATTGGTAGCTCTAGCATCCTAAATGCAGCAGCAAAGTAGCAGTGCAGTGGTATGGGTAAGTGAGAGACACAGAATGGTTCATACGTTAGGAAAAATGTTGCATAGTAATAAAAATTTGCAAGTTTTGAAAAGTACCTGAATTTTTTGCTCTGTATTGTTTTACTTGCTTTCAAACGGTCTTTTCTGTTGTAAAGCATGTTTCAGAGAATAGTGGCCAGACTCCAGGTTCTAAAACTGATGATATCAGCTCTTCAAAGCTGCCAGATCAGAAACATAAAGATATACATAAAGGGTTCATTTCATTGAGAGCTTATTCATTATTTTCAAAGCAAAGGAACTTTTTTTCCTCCTACAAAAAATTCTCTTTCATTAAAATGTTTATACTGTGGTGTCTATATGAGGGGCTGTCCTTTGAACACATTTCTTGTGGCCTACAGCATAGAAGAATTAAACTGGCATTTAACCAGTAGATTATATGTGGGCAGGACCCCTCTGTAATGTGGTAGATAAGCAGGTGGATGCAAGATAAAAATTAATATCTGTCTGCTATAAGAATAACAAGTAGAGTAAGATTTACCTAGAAGAGTTCACTGAAGGCTTAAGAATGACAACAAATGACCTAAGCCTTGTCCCCTCCCTTACCTCAGCCTTCCCCAAATCAATGTCGTACTTCATGTAGAAGGAACACAATATTTCATATCTGAAAATCTGAAATAATCTTGAAAATAGGTTATTTAGAAAAGATTAAATATCGCCTCTCGCTCTCAAAATTTATATTTTGTACAAACTGAAAGTAAGAATGTATGTAATTACTACACGTGAGTAACTGTAAACAGAAAATATTAATACTACTACGATCAACAATGATGAATTAATTGTAGCACCTGGGAATTTCTCTCAGGAGTCATCCTGCTAGCAACTGTGTGAACAAAAAGAAGAAAAGGCAGCTTAATCCCAGAGAACTCATTGCATGTTGGACAGGAATGGAGCTGGTGGACAAACGCAGGCAAGGAGAATGTGAGAGTGAAATGGGGTAACGGTGAGCACAGACCATGGAGCCATCAGCCACTCTCACAGCACACCAGACCACTGGCTGCCTTCCTCCGTGAAGGCTGAGAACCAGATAGATGTTCATGGGCCCTGCAGGGGATGCTTTGGATTATGTAGTTTGTTTTTCAGACTTCTTTTGGAAAGGGTTGAAGAAGTCAGTGAAGATGTAACTCTTCCATGAAAAAGGGAGTCTATAAGGTTGTCTACATGGTATATGGACATACCAGAGAAAAAATTGCCAAGGTTTTAGCAAAACAAGAAATGGGCCAATTAGCAGATCAGACACTCACTCACAGATGAGGCAGATGATATCAATTCCATGTCAAACCCTGGTACAAAATCCCAGGCAGTAGGGTTGGAACGGATGTCAACAAGTCAGATAGTCCATTCCCTTGCTTAAAGTCAGCACCAATTCACTTAAATTTTTCTTGCAGATACTTGTCCAACAAGTTGAGTAATTTCAGTGATAGGATAGTGCATCCTTCCAAAGTAATCTACTGTAGTTATTAATGATCTGCAACATTAGATTTTTTTTCAGAATTTCCTCTGCCAAAATTTATGGTGTCTTGTGTCTTCCCTCAGAAAAAATAGCACCAATTCTTCCATTTTTGTGGACAGATCTTCGATCATAATCTACCCAAAAGCTCATGTTTTCCTTGAAAAGTGGTGCCCCAAACTGGACACAAACTCAGACTGCCTGATGCCTTTCCAGTTCCAAGAAGGGTGGGAGAACGACTTCAGATGCCTTGGAGTGATCCCTTCTGCCAGTACATCCGGAGTGAGGTTTGGGTTTTGGCAGAAATTCAGCAGGGTGACTCATGGTCCACTTTTGCTTTCCTGTAACCATGCTTTCCTTTCATTCTCTATTTGTACTTATGTAATTGGTTATTTCTACCTACCTATAAAAATTTGTAATTGTCCTTATTTAATCACATCCTAATCTTTTGCAATCTGTATCAAGTTTTTGAAAAAATCATTCTGGACTTTAGTCCCATCCCTAATTGAGCTTCCAGTTCTTTGTAACTGTTGTTACCTGCAGTTTAATTCAGATACACATTATACATATTAATATATCATGTATCTGCATCTCTCTTGTGTATATATGTATATATAGCAATGTATGTTTACTCCATCATCCAAGTCATTCAGGAAGATATTTGACAGTCCTAGACCATATTCAATACCCCTTTTTTTTTTTGGCAGTGAACCACTGAAAATTGTTTTGTGTCTGTTTGTACATTTGGTTGTGAACTGTAACACTTAGAGTAGAGCACTTTGAGCAGAGCACTTTGAGCTTACTTATGAGAATGTCATATTAGGTAGTGTCAAAAGCTTTACTAATGTCAAGCTATATGTTAAACATATTAAGCTGTATGACATTTACTATTTGTCTTCTTTCCCCACACTCCTTCCCTCATCTCAAAAACAGGTTTGCCTATTGCAGGAAATTAGATTAATTTTGTAAGGTTGGAAGTTTACAAATACTTGTCTGCTGCTAGCATTTTCTCTCTCTCTCCCTCTTTTTTTTTTTAAACTGTTTTTCTTTGGTGTATTTTTAGGAAATTATTTGTTCCATTACTGTAAGGGGACTTACAGCTGAACTGGCCTATTATTTCCAAGCTGCCCTTTTGCATCTGTTTGAAAAATAAGCACTGTTTTTGTCCTTTTCCAGTCACCTGGAATGTCACCAGTCCTCTACAGCTTTCCAAAGACAACTGATAAAGTCTCAGAAATTGTATGAACCAGTTTTCCAGACATCTTTTGGTGACTTTCACAGGGCCCTTTGATTTACAAGTTATCTAGGTACTTTTCATTCCTTATTTTAGCAATTTTTTTTTTACCTTTGTCAATTGTTGTAGTTGTGTCATCTGCCATTTTAGTACCAACAGAAAGCAAAAAGGCACGAAATACTTGGCCTTTCTTGGCATCATCTGTTGAATGCTTTCCTTCTCTGCTGAACCACCACTTCCAAGGTCTTCCTCTTATTTTAAGGTACCTATAACATAACTTCCTGTTATTTTTCATGTTCCTTGTTTTCACATTCAAATCTATCAAACACATTTTCCTGCAAACCACAAATTTACCTATATTGTTATGAGCTGTGATATGCCCATGGATTCTAGATTACATTGCTACTTTCCCCCATGTGTAATTAATATTACTTGACGTGTACCTGTTTCAGATGGTACCAAGAGAAAATTGTCAATAGTAGAGCTCTTTCATATCTGAGCTGACTGCTAAAGTTTTGGGTTATGGCGCAACTTGGTGTATGTTGGGCCTTCGGGAAACATAAGTTCTTTTGCTGTATTTAGATAACCATTGCCTCATCCTTCTACGTAACGTCTGTCTTTGCTAAAACCACATCCTCTGGTTGTTGCTCATGTTACAACTAAACATGGATTTGGTGCCATTTGCACTTTCCTGTTTCGGAATAATTTTTAACATCTTTCTCTCTTCAGGATTTTTTTCTTTCTGCTACTGGATGGTTACCGAGCCCATACTTTTCACTTTGTGGATCTGCTTTCCTCTACTCTTTTCCGGGTTACTGGTCAGATTGATGCTGTACAGGGTGTCCTCTCTCCCTTGCTCCCTGTGTGCTGCTTTCTGACGAGGTGTCCCTGCAGCACTGCAGTACCCTGCAATGGCAGCTCCTCTTGTCAGGAGAGACCTGACATTTCATACCTCCTGGCCCTTCTGGCCTTGGCAATTGTAAAGACATGGCTGGGCGTCTTGGATTATTCCTTGATAATCTAGTTTAGTGGCATCATTAGCAATCGAAAAGGTTGCTCTGCGTGTTGGGAGGCTGCTACTTCAGCACATCTGGCCTCAGTGCGTTATGTAAACCTCCAGGAAACTCAAATTCTGCATGTCAGTGAGTTGGCAGGTAAGTTTTGAAATTGCGGTAGGGTCATCTGATATGAGAATCCTTGGCTCTAGGATGAGATTTAGGAGGCAAATGCAACATTGCAGACAGCTTTCTAAGATTTAATACCATAAGAGAGACCTGGGTAACATGTCTTAGCATTTATGACCTTGGAGTACATAAAATTTAGTGGCCCTTCCTTAAAGAAAAGCGATTTCACATTTCACACTGGAATTGTTTGGCATTAGTTTTCTTCTTTATGCACGGAAGACTTTGTGCTAGTAGCTGTACAGCGCAAGCCAGCGAGGCTTCTGCCTGGCATCCTGGGCGATGAACTGAGGGAGAAAAATGTGGCACAGAGAGGTGCAATGAAAGCAGGGAGGTGGGAAGTGAAGAGGGGGAGATGAAGAGTTTGTCCCAGAAAATCTGCTTTTTCTTTTTAAAGACATATACACAATATCCACATCCACCAGCGGCATGGAAATAGTGAGTAAGCAAGGCAAAGGAGTTCTACAGGGGCTGAGGAAATACTACATTTATAGGGAAAAGAAAGCATAAAATTTTCCAATTTGCCTTTAAAGAAAGAATTTGTCTATAAACTATGAAAGGTACAGCTCACCAGATGTTTTGTAACAATTGGTTATGTATTAAAAAGTAAGCTACTGTTTTAGTCTTTGAAATAAGAAATAAAATGACTTCTGATTGTTTCTGATGTGCAACAGCATCAACATATGTTTTCAATGAATAGGAAATAATGGGCTCTGCAGTTTTACTGAAATTGTTACTTTGTTGCAAATTTCAAAGACATTTGTTGCCCTGTTCATGAAATATTTGTATTTCTCCTGATGTCAAAGGCACAGTATTCAGTCTTTGTCCTGCTTTCCCCATTCAACAGGACTTACATGGTGTAAGTGAAAGGCGAATTTGTCCTCTTGTGGCTTTCCTGCTATTTTTTTCACTTGACCCAAAAGCTAAAAAGTAGCATTGAATCAAGCAAATCCTGTGAAAAGTTCTGTATAAAGAAAGCACTGCAGACCACCTACAGTGTGACACTTAGTGAGATGAAAGGATATTAACTTAGGAGCGCCTTGTGCTTTCAACAGAAATCTTGTTCCTTGTATTACAAACAAAGATAACTAACATAATTTAATTACACTCTAATAGTAGTTGAAATGTATATGTCTTTTGGCATAATGCAATTTTTGTTTAGAAAATAAAGTATCTGCACATAGCCTACAATTTTGCTGGAATTCCCTCCTGTGGGAAAAATGTTACCAAGGGGCTGTTGTCTTATGCATATTTGCACATACTATTTATGTTAACAAGCCTGGGATTTTTTTTTTCTCTTTTGAATTGAAATGAGGTTCAAGGGGTTATTTTATTCCTTTCTCCTTTATTTTAAGACTCTTAGTATCACAATGTCAAGGCTACTCGGTTCCTATAATATGTTTGTGGCTTCTAGCATTCAAATGACAAGGAATTGCCAGAAAAAGAGCCGTTTTAATGATTTTTGCTCTTAAATTATAAAAAAAATACATAAAAGCTTCAAAAAATTCAGGAAATATTCCAGCTAAAGGCAAGAGTGAGGTTAACGGTATCCCTTTAATCTTTGCAGAGTCTAAAGCATTTACCTGTACCGCAGCATTAGCTCTACATGGATATATTTACATGAAATTGGAATGTATGAAAACCAGTTAAAGAATGTCACACAAATGCAATGAAATATCTCCTGCCAGCTCCTGTCTGAAGGTTTTATGCTAAACCTACTGAGCTGCACAGGGGTAACTGAGAGCAGTTTGCTGAATGTTCCAATGTGCTTTCTATTTTTATATAACAAACAATAGCTGTATAAGTTGTTTTTGTCTGAAGAGAGACTTAGGAAAAGCACTTCTGGCTAGGTAAATATTTACATTTTAATACCTAAAGGATTTTACAAGTTGTAATAAATTAGCTAAACAATTTTCTCAGTAGCGATGTTCATTTTTATGCAAATATTTGCAAAATCATCAAGTCAATCTGCTTTCTTTAAGACGTTTCCACCATGTTAAAGCTGGATTTACCAGTGATGATCCTAATGCCAACACCAATCTCACAGTGCCATTGCACTGGCTTGTTTAATCGTTTGTTACAAACTATGGACTTTGGAGTTAATTTGCTCAGCCAAAGATCCCCTTGTGGAAAAATCCTGCAGACTCTAGTAAGTAGTAATCACCTCTAAATATTTGTAAAAATAATTCTAGAATGTTGGCATCTTTGCATAACATTAAATGCTTAAAAACTATCATATAAGGAATGTATTTCCCCATTACTATGGTCTCTGGATTTCAGGTGTTTTAAAGTCTTTAAAGTTATACAAATATGGTTTGGGCTGGGAAGAAACTTTCTCTTTGGTGTTTTGCTTCTAACTACTTATAATAAGACTAACTGTACCTGCCTCTGATGTATTTGCTACTGCCTCTCTTCAGACTGTGGCTGCTGGGTTAGATACATGGCAGGACAGGCAACCTACTCAACCCAGGATTAAATGGACGTTCCTCTGTTTCCAGTAGAAGCTCATTAAATTTCTGTACTATCACATCACATTACATTAATACAGTATGAAGCTTCCCCGAGCCAGAGTTCACAGTTTACTCACAGATTTGCCAGGTTTGTATGTTCAGGTATAAGTACTTCCCCCATATAGCACTTTGGGAGTTTACCAAAGGGTCATGTCTCTTGGTGTCTTAGCTGACTTTCAGGAATTACATGCTTTGCATTTGAAAGGGGAGGGAGAACAACTGGAGGACTCTGTAAAAAACTGATCTAACAGCAGCATCATCCTTTTTTTGCATAAATGGCATTTTGCAGAGCAATTAATGCAATATGGAATATTTTGTTTACAGCCTTTGAAAATTAGCCACCACTTAATGTTCACTACAGGACAGAGAACCATTTAGATTTTAAGCATTTGGTGCCTTATTTCACATAAACACCCTTTTCCTGTGGTTCTTATAAAAAATGGAAAACAAAAGACACTGAGCTAGGAATCAGTGGGAATCCAGAGTCTGTGGAAAGTAGCTGAGAATGGAACTTACATTATCTGTTGTAAATGCTAGCAACTTCAAATATAGGCCTTATTTGTACCTATGAATGATTTACGAACTGATTCTGATCTCCAATTAGTTATTAATGGCTTCTGTTAATAGGCTATTTGGACATTATTTGTTACCCAGCGCTAATATACCCAACATTGGACAGCTGAGTATCGATTAACGATATCAACTGATTCTCTTCTGCAGCCAGACAGGATCATGGGAACACTTCAAACTGCAGCATAACAAGTAGCGTGCCCTCAAAACATGTCCTGTAGCTGAACAGCTCGTGCATCTTATACAGCGTGGTGTTCATCCAAGTATCATGAAAACAGCCAGGAGAAACTTGAATAGTTGTGGATAGTTAATATTATAGATGGACAGAAACAGGTAAGAAAACATGTTATGATCTTCATAATGATTTTGACTAATTAATTTTTTGCATTACCTGAGCAAGTCTTTTGGAGACAATTAACAAAATAACATGATAGTAACCTCATTAATGGAACTACCAAGAAAATTCACGTATGCTAACATGAAGTACCGAAGAAGGTAATTTTTTAATGGAATTTTAGAGGTTTCTGTGTTTTCTAAAAGCTTTTGAGCATAAAGTGAATCTGTGTGGGGTCTTCTTTAATGAGCCAGAGGGGAATAACACCTATAATACAGGGTTTTGTCTCTTCTGATGTACAAGGGGAACGCCAGAGCTAAAACCATGAGCTGTTGCCTTGGAGCTGACAAGCCGTAGCTGGGGACTGAAAGAGCTCATGCCCTTGGTGTCCAGTCCACCAAGGTGGCCCTCAAGCAGCGCTTGGGGGGTGACTGAGGTGCCCCAAGCAAAGGGGTCCCACCTGGCACTCCTGCAGCCGCCTGCCTGCACCGTGGCTCTCCGGGTTGTCACGAGGGAGCTGAATGGCAAAGATGCAGGGTTGAAGCGGGCAGGCGCTACCAGAAGTATATTTGCTAAGGGGATTGAGGTGGGGGGGCAGCTTGGGGGCCTCAGGGGGTTTGTTCTTCCCTAGTGGGACACAGCTCATGGGGGTGTTAGATACCTACCGCTCCCATTTGCCCCATGACTGTACCTGCTGTTCCAGGACTGTGCCTCTGTGGATCGAACGCCAAGTGGGACCTGTGAGATGTACCTGCTGCGGGTTATACTGGTTAATGCCTTCTGAGGGGTCTGTAGGAAAACTTTCCCAAAACTCCTTCCCAAACCGAGTCAGAGCTGATAGGAAATGGCTGGCTGTGCTGGGAGCTGCCAATGAACTGAAGTAGGAAAAGGTGTATTCCCCTGCCCTGGGCAGAAGGTGCACATCATGTCAGCATGTCCTTCCTTACTGCACAAGTCCAAATGGGTAAGAGCTTATACCTCTATGGGAATTTAGCTATATTCTCACAAGAAATTCAAAACAAATAACACACATGGCAGCACAGGATTTTTTGATGTTTGTGCTCACATGGTCCCATCTTTATATCAGTTTAGGATAAGAAATGGACATTTTTACTGACTGATCAGAGAATGGAGCCCCTCCCCAGCAGGACCACCATCTGCTAATAGATGCGGTGTGTATCTTGCAAGCATTGCTCCACTTGTATGAGGACATTTTCATGAAAACTTGCTTATAGTTTCTCAGTTTAATAGTTATCTGCCCGGAAACAAAATTACCTCTTTGTAAGAATTTAGATACCAGTCTTTATATATGCTTATGTAAGTACATAAGTACTCAGCACGCTCTCCTAGTGAGCAGTGTATCAGCTGCTAAAAGAAAATTAGGTTGATGAATTAATTTTATTTTGCACTCTCACTGCTTAGTGACAGTGATGGAGGCTGGACACTGCCATGACCCCTCGGGAAGTGTGTGTGCCTCCCCCAGCCACAGCTGTGACTCCCTCTCACTGACATCCCTGTTGAGGACTTTGTCCCACCTCCCCAGCTCTGTTCCCTTCCTCACCTTCTCATCCTCCCAGCCCCAGGGCCATAAGCACTACTGTTCACTCTCAGGCTCTTTCCAAATAAGAAGGTGGTATTTTTTAAAAGAAAACATGTCAATAATAAATGGCACTGGCCTAATTTCAATTTTCATGTGCTCTTGTCTTCCCACTGGCAATGTTGGCTCTCTTTACTCTCCTTTCTCCCCCTGGCTGCACCCTGGCCCTGGTGTCCTTGATGTAGGAGGATTTTCATGCCAGTCTATGCTTAGTTTCTCTCACAGCAGAAGTGGTGAAGTGGGTCTAAGTTATCTCCTTGTGCAGTTCATTTTCCAGCTTTTGCTCTCTTTTGTGTGATGCCTTCAGTCTGAAGGCATTTGAGTTCCCAGAACTTTTTTCCACCTAAATTTTTTATAAGAAGTTATGAATAGTCTGTTAGGGCAACCACGCATCCATCCATCCAAGGAGCTGTGCTTTCAATTATCATGTTTAAAACTAGATATAACAAAGTCATATTGCTCAAGTTACCTAATCATGAAGGAAGATACTAGCCCAAGGCTTGCTCCATGGATCTATCCAAACATATGGGCTTATTTTATCAAAGTCAACCCCAAATATATTTTTCAGGGACATTTGTACCACAACTGCATTGAGAAGTCACAGTGAATGAAGAAGTCCACACTAGAGGGAGTGGAATATCAAGCAATTCATAGACTTGCAGTAGGGTGTAGTTTTAGGAGTTGCTGTCAAGTTTTCGAGGGCAACATACAACTAAAAGTCATTGGAAGCTGAGTTTCTAACTCTTCCCTGTGCACTGTCAGCTGGCTGAGAATGCCTCGGGCATCGACAGAAACCATGGAGAACACAAGGGAGAGCACTGTTCCTCACCCAAGGGCAGGATCTGCGTTATTCCTAGAAAATGTCTGTCCAGTCTCCTCCCAGCCATTTCAGTGGTGGAGATCCCACACCTGTGTCCAGGACAGTCTGTTCCTTGACTTAAGCAACTTTCTCACTAGAAAGATCTTCCCAGTCTTTTATCTGACTTTTGTTGGCTTTTCTTTCTTATTTTTCCATGTTGGACAAGGAAATCAATCTATTTGCTTCTTCTTTGCAATTACCTTTTTGGTTTTGAAGATCGTTATTAGATCTCCCTCCAGATTTCTCCTCCCTAAACAGCCCAATTTCCTTCAACTGTCCCTCAGAGACTGTGTGCCTCTGGGGATTCTCGTTGCTTTCCTTTGAGGTCTTTCCACTGCTTCGTGTTTTCCTTGAACTTTATGGCTGACAACTATACAGAACATTCCCGTTTAGTTTTTTCTGAGGACTGCAGGAAAATTAATTAAGGTTTTACATATAATTCAACAATGTGTTTCAGTGTATTTATTTTTTTACATCAGCAGGATACTGTTCACTAGCGTTCACCTTATGACCTACTGTAGGCTACAGATATTCTTCAGAGGAATTTTTGTCTAAACTGCCATTGCCCATCAGACTTTCATACTCGAGGGATTTTCTATTGCTCCCGAACTCTATAACTTTGTACCTTCTCAAACTGCATTCTATTCTTTTAAGACTGCTTTTTCCTTATATTTTTCAAGATACTTTTGCACGCTTATCCTTTAACAGGCGCGCAGCCTCTGTCAGTTTGATGTCATCTGCAAACTCAAACACACATTATACTGAGTTGCCCACCTCTCTCACAAAAACATGGAACAGTAGCAGACCTTGCTTTAGGATGTCATTCCATTTTGATAGAGCAGTATTGAAAACTGCTTTCTGAAGGTAGCATTTCCAATAAAACTTGCATACATCTTATGACAGCTTCCTCTAGTGTTTTCCCATTTTCCTTGAGATCATCTGCTGGGGCAGTTGCAAAGCCTCACTGATGGCAAGGTGTGTGGCAGCCACTTCTTATTCCCTACCATGAGCCCTGTCACCCTTTCACAACTCATGGAATACAGGCACTAAATACAGGTAGCCACACTTTTCCAAAGCTCAATGTTGATACTAGCTAATGCACTGGTGGCCTCCAGCAAGAGCCAGGCAATTACTCAGAAAGCCCCTAGACAGGGAAATCGGGAAGGTGGATGTTGAAATCCTTCCAAATTACTAGTTTAAGTTTGTATCTGGCACCATGCGGGTGCTGTGGGCAGCCCACCACACAAACCTGCATGTATGCAGACCATTTGTATTGATGGCTATAACTAATTTTAGCTTGAAAAAACAAACAGCCTATCTGTGGTTTTATTCAAAAATTGTAGTGGAATTCAATTATGAATGCCTGCTCAGAGCCATTTAAATCAGAAGTTGCTGTTTTTGAGAGATATAAAAATGGAGTTGAACATTAGGGCCTGTAAAAGGCAAAAAACAGTTTGTACTTACTTGAAAGAATAACAAAACAAAAAATCCCGGAGGAACTAGAGAGGAGGTGAAGTTAAAATGAGTCTTTAACAATCTGCTAACTGTTATAATCACTTATTACAGCTACAATAGCTTCTTATAGTAATAATCATACTGGTATCATTTCTATTTTTGTACTGCAGTGGAACATCACATTGCAGCATAAGTGGGGACTCCTACAAATACCCGTGTCTTTATATGCTGGTAACTACAGTTTTTGGCTGAAAATTCTCTGCATGATTTCAGCCTTAGAGCTTTTTTTTCCTAGTTTGTATACGATTTATACACAAATGCTGGTTACAAGGAAGAAAAAAAGAATTCTTTTCTGCTGTGAAATGATCAATCTCATTTTCAGAAGTCTCAAGCAGTCAGAAATCCCCCTGAAGTCAATAGGAGCTGCAGGTGCTGGACACTTCAAATCAAGCTGTTCCTTTTTTTGTCTTCATGTGCATAACCAAAATGACAACATTACAAGGTGAAACTTTCCTTGTAACTAGTCTCTAAGGAGGGTTAGTCTGAAGGCTGGTTTTCCAACTGAGTAAGTGAGACAATTGTGGTGTTCAACAATTGAATTTCACTCCCATGTATTCGCAGGTGCTGCGTAGGCTGCAAGGCAAGCCCCCTCCCCTGTGCTGAGGGTGTGCATGCATTCTCCTCTTCTAAGCACTCAGGGCTGCAGTTTTCCTAAGGAAGGTGTTTTGGCCAATGCCTCTTCAAACCTGCAAGCTAGGGGTAGCTGCTGTCACCGTAGGATTCAACTGCCCATTTCACACCCCCACACCTATTTTCTGAGCTGGAACATTGAGCTGGGAGAAGAGAGGTGCCTGCCTGGTGGTAACAACTAACGACACTGATGCAATGGTCCTCGTGTAGTGACATCAGCCAAACCTAGATAACCTATTTCACTGCGCTACTCTGTGTAGCGGACACTGCTATAGCCACCCTGAGCGTATGCATTTGCTCAGTGGTTTGTTATGTCACTAAACTCACACATGGCCCTTGCGCGTTCCTACAGGAGCAGGGCAGGCGTGTCATGGTGTAGCCTTCAGATGTGCCCCCGTGCAGGTCCTCTCGGCTGCTTACGGTACGAGGGTGCCTGCGAGACCTTGCCTTGGCACTGCATGTGGGAAGGGCTGACCGCTGCCCACATGGACCTGCTGCTGGGTGAGCAAGGCAAGCAGAGGGCAGGAGAAAAAGAAGCAGAGCTTGACTCAAGCGCAGTATTACTTGCCGGGTGTGTGGGCTGCAGGGTGACAATATGCTAATGGGAGACCGCAGCCGGTGTTCTGCTCACCCCCTGTCCTTGTGAACCTCCCCATGCCTTATCCTGATGATAATGTCTAGGAACTGGAGCACAGGGAAATTGGGTGATTTATCTGATGTCACAGAAAAAGCCTGTGGCAAAGCCAGGAACCGAATCCAGCTCTCCTGGTCTCAGGTTAACCACATCTCCAAACCTTTCCTCTGATTTCAGTGTACTTGGCCTTTCCCATGTGTCATCCCACATCGTGGGACTAATGCTATACAGTTACAGACATGCAACTCTTATTTATGGCTGGCCGGCCATTTTGGTTTGAGAAAGGCTTGGCCTGGGAGAGGTTGAAGGAGTCTAATCATCTTCTTGCTATTAGCTCAGTTCATCTGCTTCTGCAGTTGTTCTCCCAGGAAATCAGGAGAAATTAAAAAAACCCTATTATTACTCTGAAATGTTTGGAATTGCAGGGCTATACAGCTAAAGCATATCATCAGGCACCTCAGGGACATATCTCTCTCACTGTCTTAAGGACATACAGTCTCAACAGAAGCCACAGGATTAGTCCACTTGCATTTTTTCTAAAGTGTCTGCTGTTAACAAGAAGCTTCACTGAAGTCAGTGAGAATTTTGAATAAAAGCTGAGGGACAGACTGTCTTCTTCTTTACAGCGTGATTCATGCACAGAGCCAGCTTCTGCATCTCCAAATGGCCATGGCTGACCTCCCTCATCATGCAGAGATCAGCACAATACATCTGACCTCAGAAGGGGTGAAGCCAAGTAGAGGAAAGAACAACCCAGGGGAAAGCAGAAGCTATTTATATCAAATGAGGGAACACATGCAATGCCATATGAGGCAGCTTATATGTAAAGCCTTTCAAGTCTTCCACTCCAGGGTACTTACATTTATGAGCATGAACATGGTAAACATAAAGTGCTATTTTATGTTCCCAATCCAAAAAATGACAGCCCTTCTGCGATTATAAAATGTTATTGCCACTAAAAGGACTTCTTGTTTTGCAAGTTACTTCTGCAAAACAAACACAATAGAGAAATCTTTGGTTTGCTGCGTGGTAGATGAGTCAATGCTATCATCAAAACTGAATAAACAAGGCTTTATTTTTAGATATTAAAAAAGTAGCACAATAAAAACAATATTTTACAAACATGTTTTGGTTTATTCTCCTTTTGCAATATGATCACTTTTACCTAATATATCTTTACAATTTCTTTATTTCTGTGTGGCTTAACATAAAAATCAGAACAAAATCTTGAGAATATTTCTTGTGGCTGGTTATGCCCCAAAAGTTTGAACAATGGCTTTTGGCTTCTATGTTATTTTTGGGTGAGTTTACTAGTTCTTATTTAGGCAAACCTGTGAATACACATTTGTGGGTTCCAGTTTGGCTTACAGGAGTGCAAAGGATTAGCAGCTATCTCAGTGACAGGATTTGCAAAGGTATAGCTGAGCAGAATATAGCTCAAGAATTACCTAGTGTAAAAAAACTTCTGTATTTTGCCAGTAGGCTTCCAAGCTAGGGTGGCAACTATGCAGATGTTTTTATGGCCACCTTTCTGTATTCCTCATATGACTGTTGTGTGCCTTTTTCACCTTCGGAATGCTGCCAGAGAGTAATATCAGCAGCCTTTAATCTTACCAATGTGTTAGGTGACTGCAGCATCACCTTCTTCCACGCAAAGATAAAAATAATAGTTCCTTCCCCGTGGGGAATAATGTGTTTTTCTTGCCATGTTTTACAATTCTAATGTCTTTTACTGCTTTCTTTTGTTTCAGGATCTGTGAATATGCCTTGCCTACTTTCCATCATCTGTTGTAGCACCCAAGTGTCAAAGCATGCAATATGAAGTGGGTGAAATTCAACCCCCCTCAAAAAGTGCAAAGGAAGCACTTTTTAGAACAGGATCCTGAAATGCATGAAGAGTGAATGGAGGTGTTTGGGACAGTGGGAGAGCAGAGATAAAGGAAAGAAAAAGGGTAAGGAGGAAATATTACAGATATGTCCTGTGCTTAGGATTGTTTTTATAAATATTTACCATCAGTTATTACACTACATAGCATATTTGAGCCCTTGGGCTGGTAAAAATTGTCTCTCAGTTAATGTAATGAAGTAATGTTTAGCAGGTGTTGATTTTTAGTGGCATCTACTTTTGTATTGGGTCTTGTGTGATGGCTGGATTAAGGACATACTGCTTAAATATACAAGCAGCATATATGTTTATTATATACCCTTTGTTGCATTTTGGAAAAAAAGTTTTTATTGTATGAATCACGGAGAAAAACCTTTTGATTAACCATAAGGTGTTTAAATACATCTGAATATCATGAAGAGAAAGAAAAGACAGACTCAGTTTGAAACAGAACAGATTTGCTGATATAGTTTTATACTGCCTGCTCCTTGCTAGACCTACAGAAAACATTCTGCAGTAAGAGCAACTACAGGTTTCTATTGTCTTCTGCCAAATTCAAGAGATGCTTTGTCTTGTGTCTGGAAAAGGCAGACAGTTACAAGGACATTAAAAGTATGGGACTGAAGAATGAAGAGGAAACCTCAAAAAGGACCAGTATTAATGTCTCTCAGGACACCAGATGACAAGAACAGAGCTGGACGGAATGTATTTGAACCTATTTGAACATGGCATAATTCTCTACCTGAGTGGGCTTAACTATGGCTACTGCTGAGCCTGCTGGTTGTGGCAGCCTTTAGAAACCTGCTCCAGAACACACAGAAAAATTAATACAGAGAGGCAACCCCATTTCTTGGGGATTTCCAGAAGCCCCTGTTTTAATTTTGTTCTATTCATGTGCACGGATTCATATTTTTCAAAAATTTCACCTGAAATACCTATAAATGATATCTTCATATATTTCCCATATAAAACACCTCTGAAGGTAGCAATTTTCAAGTAAGTCATACGCGAGCTATAATTCATAGAACATTACCATGCCACAGAAATGGTTGCCTTTTGATCACATTGCTAAATTAGTTTATTTCTTCTTGACATTTATATGGCTAGTGAGTACAGTCTGATCATACCGGGGAAATGCAGCCAGTCCAACCAAGCCTATCTGCATAGAATATCAACGTGGCATATACTTGTGCCGTTACCTACTGACAATTTAACTTGATTCTTAGAGGACATGAGCATTGCTCATCTGAACTGTCAACAAAATACACTTCAGATGGCAAAATTCCAGCATCAGAGTGATCCTCTAACATAAAAAGTGCAATGAAAATGCCACTTCATCCATACATCAGCCATGCTGTGATCTGTATAGCTAATCCTGCAGAATGCCATATTTCAGACAGAGCCTTAACCTTAAATGGATGCGCAAGGTTACACGACAGGAATGCAAACACCCCTCTAAGTCTTAAAGCCAGGGTATTTCTCAGGTGGTAGGACTGCAATTTAAAACTCTTATTTCTTCATTCTGACGATGACCTTGCTGATCTGCATATGATAGATGATTTGAGATACATACCATTGAAAGGCATAGGAAGAATGAACTCTTCTACCCCTTAGAAAAACATGCAGTCAAAAGAGAGTTTTAGTACAATATTAGTTCTCTAATATATACAGTGTGAAGAGTTAATTTCAGGGAGCTTTAAAAAGAACATTATACAGAAGATTCAGTGCTGAAAAGTTGCTTAGAGGTTTCGGTAGTGCAGGAGGAAGAAGATACAGTTACAAAATGTAAATAAAATTTACTTAGTAAAATGGCAAAGGAACTCTCTGAATGAAATTCCTCTGGTGTAGCAGCCCATTCAAGGTTTATGACCACTCAAGTTCCACCTAAGCCCCCAGCAGAGAATCTGAGTCTTTAAGATTTCATCTAGATTTAGGTGACATGCAAAGACGTGTCCTGGAATCTGGAGACCAGAGGAATGAAAAAAGACACTTCAAGTGCACGGAATGGCTTTTAAATATACCTTTTTCATCCACTCCCCTTGGCTAGCTTGATTGAACGGTTTAAAATTGCTTGTTTAGTTAACATGCCTAGTTGCTACTGCCTGACCATGCACTGCTAGTTTTTTGCTGAGAAATTAAGCCTTTTGAACCAGAGAAACCAATGAAAAAAACCTCAAGTCTTTGCCCTGCCCAGCCCCTTTTCAAGAGTTCACCTATTTGCTTATGTCACATTTGTTTGTTCTGCAGTAAATTCAGTGCTGGGATAGTCCCTTTAGCAAGTTACTTGTATGTTTTGCCACTATCTGAAGTAGTACTTAGCTAAGGTCTCTTGGGGGAAGGCAAAGCACAGACTGTTTTTTAATTCGATTACCAATTTTATAGGTAATTTAATTGCAGAAAAAATAGGTATTTTCAAACCTTAGCAAGGAATATTATTAACACTTTGGCATCTACTCTGCTGCTAAGAGAAAATAAATTGTAAAAGCCTAATGATCCAAGCCCTTAGTCTTAACAGACTAACTTGCCCTTAGTTTTTAGGAGACAAACTGAAAAGAACTAAAAACTGAATAAACAACTCCAGATTTTATTTACCATCTTGTCTTACTCTTTCACTGCTTCAAAACACAATGAAGCAAAATTACAAACAAATAATGAAATTCTCACTCAGGGGTAGAGACTGCTTCCTCTGGCCCCCCAGGACCAGGCATTTTAGGCACCAGGGCTGGACCGCAAAGGTCCCAGACCCACTCTGGCCCCGGGTCGGCAGCAGCCAGAGGTATTGCCACCACACAGAGGGTCCGTCTCCTCTCCTCTCCTCTCCTCTCCTCTCCTCTCCTCTCCTCTCCTCTCCTCTCCTCTCCTCTCCTCTCCTCTCCTCTCCTCTCCTCTCCTCTCCTCTCCTCTCCTCCCCCAAAAGCTGCTGTGCGAGATGCTTCCCCGGAGGGTGGTGAAACCCCCGAACAGCTTCCTCAAAACCTGCTCATAAACTCAGCCCACACACAGCACAACCAAGCCACTTCCATGGGGTCCTCCACAGTGGCCAGATGTATTTGGTCATACGGGTGTCATATAGGCTATTAATGGTCAGGACAAACATAATACAGAGAAAATAGAGCTTGGGGTATTGCCCTGAATATAAAGCTTAGTAAATGTTATGGCTCCAGTAGTACTTGAGTTCAGCACTCAGACAGTCTTCACCAAATTACATACACTTCTTCATGTCCTATCACTATGACATTTATTTCTCTTCCCTTTCTCATGAGTGAATAAAAACAGAGCGAGTAGTCTCCCAGGAAGAAAACCCCAAGAAAATAAGCACCACTTGAGATATTCTTATAAGTAAGGAAGGCCATTCCATGAATATCAAGTTTCTCTTGCCCTTTGTTTAATGAGATGCTGAAGGCTGTGTCTACACAGCTCCGTGGCTGAGCTCTGTATCTTGACAAGAGTGCTGGCACGCCTGGTAGCATGCCTACACACATGGGCATGGCTGGGGACCCGGGCTAAGCTGGAAGCTGGTAAATGAGAGCTGAAAGGTGGTAAAGATAAAAAGCAGATTCACAAACTACTTCTCAGCCACGACTTACTTGGAGATTAACGGGAGTTCATTTCAGGGCAAAGACAAACAAGCTGGCTGAAAAAACAGGAATGTGAGCTTCTCCTGTCCAGGGATGGATAGGTTTCATCTTGACAGACTTTAGCCATCTAAAAGTCAGAGGTCTATGCTGAAATGGTTGTCTTCAATCCGTGCACAGGGAACAGTGATGAGGCATTTCCAGAAGGTGAAGGTGATCTTCCCATCCCATCCTGTCCCATCCAAGATGTGTTACCCCGGGGCAGTGCTTGTCTCCCTCTGTTGTCTCTGGGTAGGGTCTAGACAGCTAGGTCACTAGCCCACTCCCTCTCCAGTCTTCATTCACTTGTGCTTAATTGGGGCAAGGTTGATGTGGCTTAGATGTGACTAGAAGGTGTGTTATGGCACTACTGTGGTCTAAGGATTATGCTGAACTGTCCTTTCAGAGATATCCTACGGCTTGAATGCTATGTATATGTTAATCTTGCAGTGAGCTGGAGTTTGGCAGGGGCTGAAAAGAGCATATTCAGTGCACAGCTTTTAAATTGCATCAGAACTTACAGAGTTCATCTGCAAACTTACTGAATACACAGAAAAAATAATCTGACTCCATGCTCAACAGATGTACCTCAATGTTAGGGCTGATTTTGCAAAAGGAATTACAAGGTCCAATTTAAAGATCAGTTTGTTTGGATTGGGATATTGTTTAAGAATCAGATGGCTTTCAAGTCAGTGAGTGCTCTCTTTTTAGTAGAGATTTTATAGATATGACTTGCATGAAAACAGGCTCTGCTGAACTTGTCTTTCAAAAATTTGTTTGCTTTATGCTCCTTTTACTAAAGGTCAGGAGTAACCTGAACACGTCAGGTAATATTAATGAAAGTTTTAGAGTTACTCTGATGTAAATTTTTTTATAAAAATAGCCTAAAAAGGGAACAGGGATTTGTAAATTGCCTCAGGACCACTTCAAGCATGGTTCAATAGGCAGATGCTACTGCTGCCACACTGGTCTGTAGTGCCATGGCATCCGCTTAAAAAATATAGGTACAACCTGCTCCCAATATACAGCGATCAGGATACTTGAGACAAAACGGAGCTAAAGCAGCTGGAGGCTGTCTAAAGACCACACAATTCAGGGAGGCGGGATTCATTTAATCTAGGAATAGCTGTCTAAAAGCTGCAGGTCTGGTTTAAGCTAGTGGTCTAGCCTGCTCTGTAGTCAGTACAAAGAGGGAGGCCTCTCTGGAGTTAAGCCAGGTTAGACATTTAGGTTGGGGTGGGATGAACCCCATCACATATAGCTGGGCCACCTGCTTGGTTGAGGTGCCTAACTTCTGAGATGTCTGACACAAATTTTCCCACCAAGATAAAAGAGAATTGATTCCGGGCCAGAGACTCAGAGTTTTTACCTGCAAGTCAAAAGTGAGGGCGAGGGCAATCGTTGACACAAATGGCCGTCAGGATGCTAACAGGGTGCCAAGGCAGCTTCCAGATGGGGAAAGCATGGTTTTCTCCTTTTATGAAAAAGAGTGTAACTCCTCTACATCAGCTGAAGGGTTAAAAGTCTAGCTTTTGCGGAGACAAGGATAATGGATTTTTCAAGAGGCTTAAGGACATGGAAAGGGCAGATTACCCAGTTGTCACCTTTTGCCCACTCCCTTTACCAACTGCTGACATGAAGTAGAATTTGTCTGAAGATGAGGATTAATGTAATGGCTGCTTTTATTCCTCAGTACTTTTTCTGATGAAATTTGATCACTCTTCTCCACATTCCTATTCTTCACCTGGTCTGGGAAGCAAACACAATTATTTGAAAACAAAAGCTGTCCAGGCCAAAACCTGAGACCATATCTCACTTGAACTCTCACCAATATTTCTCTTTTTAAATACAATTAATTCCTTTACAATCTGGTTTTGGTCACTGTGAAAACCAACTTGCTCCCAATTTTTTCAATATTGTTTTTTGTAAGCATCTTCATTGCTTTATTTATAGATATGGACTGCCCAAGACAATATGGATAAAATGCAAAATGTCTTTTGTTCTGGACCAATAAGGATGGCAAAATCAGAATTTTACTGTACTGCAGCATCTTTGGAGGATTAATATCATGATGGTATTGAGGACATTGCCTGAAATCCTTGTCAAGAACGGATAGGCTGACCCAAGGCCTGGGGCTCAGTTGTCCAGGTCTGGTCAGAGCAGGGTGGTGGGAGTATCTTCCAACATACTCACCCAGGTGTCCTTTGTATGGGAATTGAACATCCAGGCAGGGCGGCTTGTGCATACCTTAGATTCACCTTGATATAAGTCAAATTGCAACCACAAGGTCAAACTCAGCTTGGAAGTGTTCCTGCATCCCCCAGTTTAGACATAGCCAACAATAATTAATATATCAAATCTTTTCCTAGGCTAGAGGCTCTCAGTCTTATATGCAGCCTGGAAAACACCGAGGACTGTTCCTAAAAGATTGTGTATTGCGGAAGACATTCATGGTTCCCACACAGGTTCTCATCTAACTCTATATTTTAGTTTCTGTTTGAAGAAGCCGTTTTGTTGATCTTTGCTTAAAGGTGATTTGGGAAAGTGTCAGTTGCTTCAAAGGTGCCATTGAGGCCCAAAACTGTAATGCAAACATCAAATAAAGATGAAGGAATAAATTTTCCTTAATATTTTAAACAGAAGGCCTTCACTGGAGTGACTAGAATCAGTGGCTTTAACAAGAATGAACATATTTTGGAAGTGTGCTGCTGAGCAAGTTCCAGAATGAGGAATCCACATTTGCTGAGCATTTTCACAAGCCAGAGAGTTTTATAGTTGTGAGGACTGTAATGTCTTGCTAGTAGTTGTGTCTTTTCCCACCCATTTTATTCAGAAACTGAAAGAAAACAAAAATGTGTGACACTCCATAAAAATATCTGTGTCAAGAGCAGATAAAACTCACTCCATTAAATGTTGAAAAGCCTGTTAATACCCAAATTAAAATATGTACCAAATTCATTCCCTTTAGGTGCATAAATACCTACAAAGTTGTTAATTGTGTGAAAACATGTATTTTCCTAACTGCTACAATAGAATAATATGATTTTTTCTAGAAACATAAAAATGCAAGAAAAATATGTAGGAACACTGTTAATATTAAGATTCAATGTTCTTTCAGTTAGCAGGTCATTTAACAAGATCAAGTCCAGAAGACCTTATGCTTCTTTTACTCAACTCCTGCTGAGCTGAGTATGACTTTTGCTATTCAGAGATCAAGTAACCACCCTGTTAATTGTACTAGAGGTGTACGAAGGGCATTAGATGGAAACATAATCTGACTGGAAAATCAGAGAAGGGATAGGATGGAAACAACTGCCACCTCATCGTACAGAATAGTAGCCTGCTATGCAAATGAGAGCAGCAGCTAGGAGGAAGTTTCAGTACCATCCAAACATTTTATTTTTACAGTGCTATAATAATGAGCCAGTACAAGAATGACTGTGGTTGAAAACTGAGTTAGCGTGAGGCACTGAGTCAGGCCAGGAATGCACCGAAGTACATCCCTGGAGCCTGTTCATAGCAGCAGCTGCTCGGCGTGTGCTGGAGAATTCCCAGCTTTATCCGTGATTGCAGTTAGGGATCGAAGGATCCTTTTTAGCTCACATTTGTATCACTCTGCTTTTAGTGCCTGGCAGCAACATCAGGAACACCTGAACCCTCCATTACATGAGAGTGTGAAATGCAAGGCGCACATGGGGTCCAGTGGCAGAAGGAATAAAGCCAGTGCTTGCATTTAGTGACGGACTCAGTTTTCTTCCTGCTTTATTGTAGAAAAGTCTGATGTTTTGCAATAAATATGAAGGGAGAGAGCCTGGGGAAAGGTGGGAGGGGAAAGATTGGAAAAAAAAATATTAAAATGCAGTGGGACTGAGGAAACTGCATGTGTGGTATCAGAAGGGGTTCCAGAGCTGTGATGTTCCCCTGGGTGCTGATCGCATGCCTGCTGTGGAGCTGCTTTGGTAGCCACGGTTACAGCAGGAGAGGAATAGATGCAACAAGGTGGTGGAGGCTAAAGAGGAAGAACACATGGTCCTTTGGGACTAGGGAGGAGATGCAGCTTCATGGGAGCAAAGAGATAGAGGAGGTATAGCCAGTAGAGAAAAACACGCTTGATATTAAAAAGATCTCCTGTAGCACTCAAGCCTGTAACTACTGAACTGGGAGATTTTACCCAGTATAAGCAGAATTTGTTTTTTTTTCTTCTTTCCCTGTAGCATCTTAGGTAAACTGGTGTAACCTGGCTATCAAAAAGTTTCCTTCAAAATCTCTTGGTGAATCCTGCACAGGCCAGCCTGCTTTCCTGCAATACAGCCACTCCACTGGTGTCAGGCTGGTGGGTGTGGAGCAGAATCTGCCCTTTAGACCTTCATGTGTTCCAGAAATAATTTGGGAAATGTGGAAGTTTTTCTTTGTCCTCAGCTCTGGGGTGGTTTGTAATCGAAGCCAGTACATAACAGTAACAAAAGGAAGCTGTCACATTGATAACTCTGCACTGAACGCAAGTATAAATGCTCTCCATTCACAAACAGCTACATTTTGGTGCCATTCGTCTTCTGAATGTGTGCTTGGATTTTACTTTGGCTCTTTTGTAGATGCTTGTTTTTGCAATTTGGACAGGTGAAACTAGCAAGTATGCAATTTGTGTAAACTAAGTGGTCTGTTAAGTGAAAAAAGATTTAAAGTGTACTGGCTCCAGCTCTGATTTCCACTCCAGCAACTGCAGCACCAGGATGGGACATGTGGATGAGCTCTTTATTTTGAAAGCAAGTTCCTTCAGAACAATAGAGTGATTTTTGAAAGGTGTGGATATATATGGATGATGAGATTTCTAAAAAAATCCCACAAATAAAAAACAACCCAATGACCCAAAACCTCAGTAGCAAAAAAAAAAAAAGTAACCTGTGAGTGAACTTAAAGGCTGTTATGTTATTTTTTTAAAAGTAAGCTGACAATCTGTATTTCAAAATGAAGACAGTTCCATGGAAGCTATCTATAGCTGGACTATTTTGCTATGTCTTAGTATTAAAAAAAAACACATCTGAAAGTTTGCCTGCTAGATGTCCTGATGAAAACCAGAGTAGTGGCATATATCCAAAGGAATCAATGGAGATATATCAATTTGTACCTACTGCAGGTTTAACTCTTGATTTGTATTCAAGAGCTTCAGCTCTTAGGACTACTGATAAACATTGATTTTCTCTATGGTGTGACATAGCAATGGATACAGTAAAATACCTCTAAGTAGAGAAATAGAGCAAAGAAAATATGGGGGAGAACTAAGCACAAGAACAAATGTGTAAGCGGCTTCTGTGTTTATCATTGGACAATCTCATGGAACTGAGAGCTGACCTTGCTGAGGTATCTCTACGGCTGGCTCTGCCATGGGGAGGGAATGGTGTGGGCACCATCCATGACAGCAGTGATGGCTGTGCTGGGTAGGTCACCAGCACAGCCCAGGAGGAGGTAGTTTGTCCTGTGGGTAGACCTTGCCAGTCCTGATGACTTCTGGAGCAGAGGTGGTAATGCACTAGATAGCATAATGGCCGGAATATTTTTGTCTGACTGAAAACAAACAAATATTCTAAAAGTATTGGCTAAATAAGCTAGTATCATCTCACATAGGATTTCTAAGGAATTCTAGCAATTCTAGAGATAATGATAACATTAACTGGAGCACTACCAGCTAAAGCAAGCCCTATTCCTAGTAGGGGAAAGACTTATGTAATCTTGGTGGTGATAAGGACAAGCTGGGAAATGGGTGAAATAGAAACTGCAGCAGAATAAATTCACCCCCCACCCCCCATCTAATGTGCTCCTTCTTACATCCATCCTTACAAAAGCATATCTTGAAACCAGTTATTTCTCTATTAATGGGTCATTAAAGTGGCCTGGAAAGAGGTAAGACTTTAGTAATTATTTTTACTTTGCCAGCAGATAAGGCAAACTTTGAAGAGATGAAGCATGAAGTTTGGTTTAGTTACCTGTACGTGATGAAAAAGGTCTTTATTCACAGCTTTGTACTCTCCCATGTTTTGAGGGTTACTGGTGAAGTAGGGGTTCAAGACCTCTGTGGAAATGAGTAGAGTAGGACTGAAGGGAAATAAACTCCCACATCACAAGGTTTTCAAAGACTAAAGCAGCACTTTAACTCATGCATCTATTATCACGTGATGTCTGCAGACTGGTCTAATCAGATAAAAGGATAACCATAGCCTTAAAGGCTGTGAAATCTTCAGCTGGAATGGTACACACACACTGATGTCTACTTTAGTTCATGTAAACCAGGATTTAACCTCCCAGTTGCTAGTTTGGAGTCTCGCCATATAGGGGTTTGGATGGCAGGACATTTTTACCACAGATCACTCTGCTGATACATTTTACAGGGTGGTCCCGAAAAGGCCGTGGCTCTGTTGGCCCAGCAGTGTTGTGGTGTGGGGAGAGGGAGAAGGAAAGGATGGCATATGCTGGGCTTGCTTGAAAGATGGGAACTGCCTTCTGTATTTTAAAGAGTGCTAATTACTGGGCCTGTTGCTTGGGAGGAAAGAAGGGACTGTATAAAATCATAAAGGGTGAGAGAAGGTCAATATGCACAGTTGTCTGCATTTCTTATAACACCAAGAATCGAATGCCACCTCCTGATGGGATGATGTCTCCAAGGTAGTGGTGGCTTCCAAGTTCAAGAGAATAATTTGTGGGGATTGCACTCTACCCTTGTTTCTTGGATTTTTCCCTAGGTATTTATTCCTGGGCACTGCTGGAGGCCTTAACTACTGTGGCTGCTTTTAAGGTCTGATGAGGCAGCACAGAGAACGAGCAGCAAAGGAGTTATCAGATGGCTGCTCCTTCCTATCAGGGTGGAGATGGGGCCATGGTGCATCTCTAGACTGAAAGGATGGGACAATGGGAGAGGTGTACTGTGGTGCAGAAAGACCCAGATTTCTAAATGCATCCTTATGTACTTAAGATGTTGGTAGATGAAGTATGTGAAAAAAAATCTAGAAATGGCCTAAATTCTGTATTGTGAATAAAATATCATAAATACTTTTATTTCAAGAAGCAGGCCCTAGATCTGGAGCGAGTCCAGCAGTAACAGCTAATTTTGGACTCAAGTATGAAAAGGTAACACAGGAAGAAGTGATCAAATAGTTCGTTCAAGTTAGCATAATACAGCCACACTTCCATTTACTAGCAGCTTAATGGTATTACGCTCATCTTTGCACTTTCCTTATGTTGGCTGCTGATTTTTTTTTCTTCTTATTTTGTTGGACTCCGTAAGGTCATCAAGAATCATCTACATGTATCTAAACGATAGCATGATATTTATTTACTGTCAGTTATTTCTTTGCCAAAATAGAAAATAGCTATAGACTCAAAATAGATCCTTGCATTACTCCCTGTGGTCTCTTCAAACTCAAGAAGCTGGAGCCATTAATAGAGCCAAATTAAAGTGCATGTGACTGATAAAATTTAACACATATGACAGAAGCTGAGTGTCTGATACTCAGACATTGTAATTTTAATGACAAAACAAACCAATAAATCATTTCAAATGATTCATATGAACATGTAATAAGAACATCTATTTACTTCTCCAAACCTTGAGAAAAATCATTTGTTACTTTGAGCAGTGCAGTAGTTACTGAGTGCTTTGCTCTGCCTTCAGGTTATGATGTATGAACCAGATTTGCTGGAAATGCACTGGATATTGTAAATGTGTCTCCTGGATTTTGACTCTCACTTGGCCTCCCAGACTGCTTGCAAGGATATTCCGATCATTAAATATGGCTGTTTCTTTAGATGCTTAAGGGAATCTCAGTTCACCTGGTACTCCTAGTTGTTGGAAAGGAACTCTGCCCTCCAGCCATCAGTTCTCACGATAGTGACTACCTGCTTTGCCACAGCCAAAGCCTGGTACAAACCCCACTTTTGTGCACAGGTGTTGCCTAATAGCAAACATGTTGTCTCTCTCCCATCTGACTTCAGTCATGATGTAATGACTGGAGCTTTGGCAGCAGTAATGAACTTCTGTTCCTTCATAACAACAGATAAAGGGAAAAAAAGGGTACAGGACTGCTTTATTTAGGTACATTATTTAGCTAGAACTTCAGGTGGAATGAAACAACTGAGGGAAAAATCTCTCTGCCTCAGCTGTTAGTGACAGACAAAACCACAGCTACAGAGAGAACTTCGTATAAACCCACCACTCCAAAATTGCTTAGGGATACTTCGGGAGTCTCTGTAAACTAATACAAAGCAGAAATCTGATGGCTTTCAGAAAGGAAATAATATTTGTTTAGAAAAGGACATCCTGCACTGTCACAAGGAATGCTGAATACTTCCTTAGAGGGGCTTAGAGACTCGCTTCTCTTTCCCAAGGATCCTCTGCCATTAAAAAGCACTCTTTCGCAGGTGACAAGTGTTAAACAAGATGTAACACCTCTGTGTTTTTGGCCTTTGGCTGTAACTTCACTGGACTGCAGAGAGGCTTATTGAATTCCCGCAAAGGTCCTTCTGCTTGACCATGATGTGTTTTCCCCAGGCAGGGCCACACTTGTTGCTGCAGTGGCTGTAGGATGCTACCCAGCAACAATGAATCCCGCAGCCTATTTGGTAGAGGAGAAATGATGGTTTAAGGATGTCTTCAGCGTTCGTATTGACAGGTGTGGCACAGAATACCGGACTACTAGCAAAGGCAGGCTGAGTGTTTGGTTTTGTTATCATTCAGATGGGCACACTATTGCTGTGATCTTCCAAGTTACGGTCTCCTTTTCAGTGCAGATGGAGATGCCTTTTCATTGCAAATAGAGAAAGCATATAATAGTTTCAGAAACTGTAAGTATAGGCTTAAGTCAGTGGTGTTTGCTAGCTAGGGACTGTCTCTTAAATATCTTTGGCACTTACTTGTGGTACTGATGATACTTCATGAAAGATGGGTTACATGTATCTTTAAAATGTCAATTTTAGCATTGTGTCCATTAGCATAGGAAGATTTGTGTTGCTTGAGGATATGACCAGCAGCTTATTCCTGCAGATGAAATTGTTGGGAACCTCTGAACTGGCCTGTGCTGAAGGATACATGAAGGACTGTGTGACAGAAGGAAGCACAGTTGGCTCTGTTAGACTGCTCCTGCTTTTTTTTTTTAACTTGCCTATTTTTGTTGCATCTTATTCTTGACAACATCCCTGAAGTATTTATGACCAAAATTCTTCGCACATGATTACCAACTCTTGAAAAGAATCTCTTTCTCAAGAGACTTTTAGATGGCTGGCATGGTTGGCCACAAAGGCAAGGCAGAAATTTCATTCAGAAATCAAAGAAAAAAGACTTGAAAGAGAAACCTAAAAGGAAAGGAAAAAGTGAGCTTCAATATGCTTTACATGGGCCTATTTAGTTCACATTTTATTTGTACTGGGTACCATGAGGAACAGTACTGAACACTGCAGTGGAGCTCCAGGGAGTTTTTTAATTCTTCCCTTGCATCCCAGAATTGATTGTTTTCTGAAAAAAGGTACCTCAGGACTCTCTGGGTAGCTCCTAGCTTTTTACCACATCTTCCTTTGTTTTCACACTGGCAAATCTCTTATTCCCAGACCCAGAAAAGCCACACGACATTCATTCCCTAGTGCACGAACCAACAACTGAACTGCTCCAAATTTCAGCCTGCGTGAATATGTAGGAGCTGATTCTCTCTCCTACTGTGTGCTGCTGTGCTCTTATTTACCTGCATATGAGCTGATTTTGCTGGAGGGGGCAGGATTTTATGAAATCTCAAAGTTTACAGGCTGAGGCAGCAAAAGGCTCTGTCCTGGTGTCCCCCTGATTAGTCTGTGGTTTCACTGCCTAACGTCCCAACTTTTTCTCCTGAACAAACTGATTGCTTTCATAAATGTGCACTAGGCAAGATCTATTGATCTGCCTTACTGTTTTTCTTTTTAAATTGAAATATTGACTTTTCACAGCAAAATGGCAGTTTCTGCCTCCATCCCATGCTCAGAGAAACAAGGCATGAGATGCCTTGTCTTAGGCTTTTGGAGGTCAGCAGGAGACAAAGGCAAAGACGCTTGAAATCTTGCTGTATAGTGTTATCCTGGAAGACAGGAAAATAAGAATTTGCCACTGCAGTATGTCTCCCTGTGCTGGGATGAGAAAAGTCTCAATAACTGCACTTCTGAAAGGCTGATGCAGAAGGAGGCTGGGAAGGATGCTGCAATACAGCCAGGCATGAGCTTGTTTACCTTTACCTGCACTCTAACACATGCACACAGCTAAATAGAAAATCGGTTAAATCACTCTGTCCTGACTGAGAGAGCCGTGACATAGCAGTTGCCCTGAAAAGCACCTAGCAGAGACTCATTGGATGTCAATATGAACGGACAGAGCCATCTCCTTTACATACTGGTAGGATGTTGGAGAACACTGCTGCATTGCTTGTAAGAGATGCTGAGTCTGGCTCTACTCTCATTTGCATCAAAGTAACTCCATTGATTTTGTATAGTTTATACTTGATTTATACCACTTGAACTCCTAGGGGGAGTTGCCTAAGGCTACTTACTTCCATGATATAAATTCAGCAAATTCAAACTCAGCTGGAACAGCCAATGTCTATTGTCACCTATTCAATTTGCATTGCCAAACCCAGAACTTTCTGCCTTTTTACTGTAAAAGAAACCCCACAAAACCATGTGTTTGCTGGAAGTTGTAACATTAAACCCTGGATCAAATACCCAAGACTCATGTTAGTTCTGTACAGCTCTTTATAGTGGTCCCTGATGAGTTTAAATAAAGTTAGTAAATGCTGAAGTCTATCCAGTGACTCTCTGGGAATCGTATACAACTCTTGCCTGGCAGATGGACTGTATGGAGTTAAAGCAGAAGGGGAGTTTAGAAAAGGCAGCTGGGCATTGACTGGGAGCCAGTATGACATGAACTCAGCTGGTCAACAGCAGAGAAGATCTAGCCTGAAACTTACCATTTCCCTATTTTTCATCCTTTCTGTGTTAAAGACAGGATACAAAATGAGTAAGCCCCCTTACTGATAGGATAAATGCAGAAAAACTAATGTCTCCCCAAAAGTCTCAGTGCGGTTCTGTTTATAGTGAACTGAAGATCCAGAAAGCTGTGGGTAAATCTGTTTATCTGAGGGTTTTCGCTGTACTCCACGCTACAACCTGATTTGTACACTAAAATCAAGCATAAGGTGGTACTGTCCTGACAGAGCAGTGCTTGCTGTTTCCACACCTCCTGTCATTTTCCGTTGCATACCTAATGGTTGTTATACTCTCTGATATAAATTAAGATCACTGCTATTGTGGTTTTCAAGTTATTAACAAGTAGGAAAACAAATGAGGAAATGAATTTTATGTTCAGTTTATGCATGTAACTGACTACAAGCAAAGTATAAAATAAGCTGAGAGTGATTAATAAAATTAGTAACTTGATTTCATTATTTTCTGAAGAGGTAATTTGAACTTGTGGGCTAAATTTTGTCCTTAATTCTCACAGAATTCACCTTTCTCCAATTTAGCCTGGTGTAACCGAGCAGAATTTATTCACTATGTTTAAAATAGAGACAGAAATTACTCATAACCAAGGCACCTCTTCACTACTATTCATGCTTGTTCCCTTAGCACTGTTGTTGCAGTTGTTTTTTTTCTATGGTAGCAAATAAACAAATTAACATAAATATTATTTGGTAGGATGTTCTATTTAAAGGTGTTGAGACCATGGAGAGAAAAATATTAATGATGAAAGCTGCATGAAGATCCACTTCCTGCAGACTTTGCGTCTCTGTGATTTAAGCAACCATTCTGAATTATTCTCAAGGTTTCCAGACCAATTTTGTTTAACCTTTAGTTAAAGATCACTTCTAGCAGGCAACCAGTTTTATTAATCACTTGGGTGGTCATATAAGCCAGTGTGCTTTGTACACATGTCATGTAATAACTCTACAGTGACTGTAAAACTACTGCACATTTTATTATATGGTGACACATAAGCAGGAGAGAAGATGTTATGGCTGTAGGTGAAGAGTATTTCTTGTAGCCTGGAGCAGTGAATGAAACTGATACTCAGGATTTAGAAAGAAAACCCCATCACTAGAGACAAAATTACAGTGTGGTGCTGCTTTTCCTTCCCACCAGTGTTTCTGCAGGGAGATCCGCAGTGCAGCCTGCAATTCCAGTCCATGAGGACTAAAAATAGGTGCCTGGCACTCCCCGGTTGCAGCGCTTCACATCACGCGAGCATGGGGGTGCTGGGGGACTGCTGCGAGGCCCCCCCCATAGTTAGCAAGCTGCACCAAGAGGCTGGCGTTCTTGCACGAAAAAAAGGATCTTATTTACGAATTTCAGGAGTGAGGGTGCTCCTCCAGGCACCCCTTCACCTCCCCGCTGCCCCCAGCATGGATGAGGACCTGGAGGGGCAGCCAGGGTGGGCACAGGGGTGTCGGGGCAGCAGTGGCTCCGGAGGGGCAGCGTGTTTGCCTGCGTTTTCCTCCATCCATGCCTGCTCCAGCACTGGTACTGCTGCCTCGGGAGCAAATTGTTGGGTGCGCTTGGTGCAGCTGGCCCTCGCCTGATGTCAGCCCGCGTGTACTGGCTATAGATGGGTGAAGTAAAAACAGCCCCTGCTTTCCTGTTTACGCACTCAGGCTTCCTCCGAGAAGCTCCTGAATAAAAACAGCTGGCCTTGACAAAATAGCCTTTCTATTTATTGCGTTGGAAGCGAGCATGGTGATGGTGGAAAGGGGCCGGCTTGACCTAAATCGCCTGCTCGCGGCTGTGGGTGGTGTGACACAGGGTGACTTTGCAGAAGGGGGCTGCTAGTGGCCCGGCTGGTGCCCTGGGCCCTGGGTCCAGGGGCAGCCTGTGCCCTGCCACGATCCACTGCACTTACAACCCACTCCATGGGAGACCAGGAAAGAGGAAAAGGTCATTTTACTGGCTTTGTGGCATCCCAGGCTCCTTCCTTCTGCCCCGAGGAATTCTTCTTCCAGTCCTTCCCAGTTAGGCTGTTAAACTGGATTTTGCCTGTTTTCCAAGAGCAGTAAAGAAGGAGAAGTGTTTTCAAATATGACTAGAGAGACATTTCTATAGATAGGAAGCATGTTAGGTCCTGTATCTTTATAGTCTTAGGGTCCTGGCTATGACAACTGCTGCTCCATAGTGCACTATGGGAAATGGGACCTAAAGTATTCTTAGAGCCATGGACACAGGATAACTGCAGTTGAAGGGACCTTGGAGGTCATCCAGGCAAAAATCTTGCTCAAATCAGGGCTAATGAGGACACGAGGAAATGGAATAGAGCTGCATCAAGGGAAGTTCAAATTGGACATTAGGAAAAAGTTCTTCACTGAGAGGGTGGTCAGTCCCTGGAACAGTTTCCCCAGGGAGGTGGTCACAGCACCAAGCCTGTCAGAGTTCAAGGAGTGTCTGGACAACGCTCTTAGTCATATGGTTTAGTTTTAGGTAGTCCTGTGAGAAGCAGCAAGTTGGACTTGATGATCCTTATGGGTCCCTTCCAACTTGAGATGTTCTATGGTTCTGTGATTCTAACTTATAGAACCTGAGTCTGATTGCTCAGAGTTCAGATGCATTTTGAATACCTCAAGGGACAGAGATGCCACCACCCCTCTGAGCCCCTGTTCCGGTGTTGCAGCACCCTCACCAGATCTGGTCAGATTTTCCCTTGTTGCAGCCTCTTACTGCTGCTTCTTGTTCCTTCCTCTGTTCCTCTGGGGATTGTGAGTTTGTCTTCTCTAAAACCTGCCTCTAGGTAGTTCAAGACAGCAGTTAGACCCCTCCTTAGTCTTCTCCAGGCTGAAAAAACTCATCTCCTTCAGTGTCTCCTCAAATATCAGCTGCTCCAGCCCCCTGACCTCTGCTGGAGATATTCCCAGCTTGCCAAAAACTCTCTTATACTGGGGAGTCCCCAGCTGGGCTCAGTACTCTAGGTGGAGCCACACAAATGCCATATAGAGTGGGTAACCTCTTCCCTCAGTCTTCTTGCTACCGTCTTCCTAATGTAGCCAACGTATGGTTAGTCTTTGAAGGGTGCACTGCTTGCTCATATTTAACTTGTCCAAGACCAGCCCGGTCCTTTCTTGCAGAGCTGCTGTTCTCAGTTTGTTCTCATGCATCACGTTTATTCTTCCCAGGTACAACGCTTTGCATTTGTCCGTCACATTTTGTGAAGTTCTTGTTGGCCCGCTCCTTCAGCCTGCTGAGCCCCCTCTAAGAGCAGCCCCGGTCTCCAGTGTATCAACTCTTCCCTGTCCAAATTGATGTCAGCCTGCTGAGGGTGCAGTCCATGCCATTGCCCAAGTTGTTGAAGATGATAGACAATATCAGCCCTGGTATCAATCTCTGAGGAACATTGCTCTTAACCCATCATTGCTTCAAAGTGTTGGCTGTTGCTCTCTGAGCCCACCAGTCTAGCAAGTCTTTCACCCATCTTGGAATTTTCCCATGGTCCATGTTTCCCCAGTTTGTCTCTAGGGGTGCTATGGAAGACCATGTCAAAAGCTCTGCTAAAGTTGAAGCAAATGGAATGTGCTGCTCTCCTTTTGTCCACAAAATCAGTCATCCTATTGTAGAGGGCAATTAGGTCAGCCAGGCACAGTTTGTCCTTGGTAAATCTATGCTGGTTGTTGCCAGTCACCTTCTTCTCCTTCCTGAAAATGGCTCCTATGAGGATTTCTCTGTAATCTTTATAGGGACTAAGGTGATGCTGACTATTCTGTAGTACCCCTCCTCCTCCATTTTTTTGAAGTTATGTTTGCCTGACTAATGTTCTTCATATATAGGAATGCTTAATTTTTGGTAGTCTGGACTAAGATGTAAATATGAGGGCTAGAACTTAGGGATCTGTTAACTATTCCTTAGAGTCATCCGCATTCACTAAAACCTGGGATTTCTGATTTTCGGATGTTTGGCCAGATATAACTATATGTAGAAGAAAGATAGCCTTCCATTTCTTAACTTACCAGAGGCAGGACATCATTGGAGGAGTGGAAAAAATTGAGAAGAATAATATAGGACAAAATTCATGAGTATATCTGAAAATCAGATTACAGTTGCTTAAAACTGTACACCTCAAATGAGGTCTCTAACTATTAAAGCAGTTAAAAGCATGTTCAAGTTTAAGAGTTTGTGCAGTGGATTTAAAATTAAACGCTTACTAAGGCTTTTTGCTGAATCAAGACTTTACACTAAGAACATGGGTCTAATTTTATAAATCAGAGCCTCACACCTGAAGAAGGACAGCCAAAAAATCAAAGCTGCCATTTTAACAGGACCAATACTATTGAAAGAACTTAGTAATAGGTCCATTTTAGTGTATATAGGCCAGTCAGTAGAAAGCAACAACATGCTCACTCATTTATCGGAAGTCAAGTGGTCAATTAGAAGAAGCAAGTTTTTTTTAATATATCTGGACTGAGAAAAAAAGGAAAAAAAAGTTCTGCCTGTTTTATCTTAGGTTAAAGTGTGAAAAAACTTCTGCAGTGCTGCCCGTTTTGACAAACAAATTTCAAAAGTTTATAAGGTGGCACAGGACATGGTGTCCCCACATGATCAGATGGCTATCCAGTGGGCCAGATCTAATTGCACAGTTGAGTCAAATCAATTAAAAAGTGAGAAACATTTAAGGAGAAAAAAATATCTTTGTAAATTTTTTTTTTTCATCTCGTTGCTGGATTTCATTGTTCATTTGCTGTTGTTCCAGGCATAAGCCATTTGGCTTACACACACGTCTGACCCACATTCCTGCAAGAGGTCTGCATTTACTATGATGAGAGAGTTCATCAAAAGAAAGAGATGTGAAGAGAAGATTCTTGGAAATTTGATGACTGGAAAAATGACAGTTCTTGCCAAGGATTTTTCTGAAGACTGGAAAAAATAACAGGACTGGAACCAGCTATCTGTGGGGTAAGGGAGCTTTTAGTGTTGACGTCTTCCATTCCACAGAAAGACACAGATTCCGACCCATTAATCTCTCGTGGGGTCGGCAAGGTCTCCTGTTGTTCATAGTGCATCAGCAGACAAAAGTATTCTCCAAACCATTCAATAGGATACTTTTTAGTAAAAAGGAAAAATGGCATGAGCACATGCTGTTTGAAATCTCTATCCAAAACTTTTTAAAAAAATGCCAGCTGACAAATAAAAATATTTTTAGCACAGCTAGCACAGCTTAATATTTATTAAAACCTTAAGAAGTTGAACAAGGTATCATGAGTATAAAGTTGAGAGTTGACAGAAAGTGGAAAAGCTTTCTAGTTGTAACACACAGAGCCATTGAAGCTGCTACTAAATCTTACGGGGTATTTATTAGCAAAAATGACAATAAGTTTATAAAGCTAGACAGTGTGTGACTGTAGGCTCTGATTTAAGGAAGAAATTACTTGCAGCTATGGTAAGAAAAGGTTTCTTGACACCTTGGCCTCCTCACTTCATGGAGACTATAAAATTTCACCTCTCTTCAGGTAAAGAACACCCCTTACCTGACTGTCAAAAAAAAAGAAGACAGTGGCCTTGCACAGATGATTGAGCCCCACAATGGCAAAGATGGATGATTTCTCTTGTATGCCTGAGAGGAGGAACTGCAAGGAACACTGCTGGTCCCTTGTGTTCAAATGATATGAATCAGGGTCTCTGAAATCGTCAATAATCCAGACTATTGTTGTCATTTACACTTTTGAGCTTTCACAGTCTTTTCAAGATTCTGCCAGTAGTTACAAGGTTTGGATACTTTCAGTAAGGTTTTTGTGCATCACAGCATTCATAGTATTTTAGGAGCTGTGGTAACTTTGAAGGAAAACACCAAATATTGCAGTATTTCTGATGAAAGTGTGTCAGTTGGCATAACTGGGCCCTGTCAGTCTCAAGTAGCACAGTATCATCACCAAGATGCTATCTGCCATTAATATCACAGTGCAGGTGATAATTAGTTTTGCCAATAGGTTCTGCCAGTTTAGCAAATGTTTATTCATGCTGAAAGGTGTTTTACTGGCAGAGAGCTCCAAATTTAGACCAATCTCAATTTTCTATTATTTTTAGCAAGTTTTGAGTAATTGTTTCCTCAGAACCACAGTTACTCCTTTAAGAAATCATATATGTACAGCTCCAACAGAGCACCAGATATCTTACAGACAGGACTCCAGAAGGTGCCTGCTAATCTTTTCCTGTTATTTTCTTGATCCTACAGTGCCTTGTACTGCTGAGGAAACAAGACAGTGAGCCAAAGCCAGCTCCCGAGGGAGCCGCCAGAAAAGATGCTTTGTCCCTGGGCTGTGAAGATGATTTTTCATTTCCTGCTACCATTAAAAAAATGAGTTCTCTGCACAGACTTCTTGTTGGGTCTTGTCTATTTGGTGCAATGATCACAACGTGAACAAACCAGGCATGCACAATAAGGTGCAAATAATTGTGTGTGCTTACTTTATGCATCATGGCAGGCACTGGTTTAGCCCTACAGCGCTTGTCTCACAGAATTTGGGTGGCCTCTGTAGTGCAGAAGGCAATGAGGGACATCAGAATCACAGATTCACACAATCACAGAATGGCTGAGGTTGGACGGGAGCTCTGGGGATCACCTAGTCCAACTCCTCTGCTCAGAGCAGGGTCACCTACAGCAGGCTGCCTGGGACTGTGTCCAGTCAGGTTTTGAGTATCTCCAATGATGAAGACTCCGTAACCTTTCTGGGAAACCACTCTGGGCAAATGTTTGACCAGTCTTACAAAAAACCCCCTTTTCCTCAAGTTTAGGTGAAATTTCCTGTATTTCAGTTTGTGTCCATTACCCCTGTCCTTTCACTGGATACCACCGAGAAGAGCCTGGCTCCATCTTCTTTACCTCCCCTCCCTATCAGGCATTTATACACATTGATAAGCTCCCCTGAGTCTTCTCTTTTCTAGGCTAAACAGTCCCAGTTCTCCCATCCTCTCCTTGTATGACAGATACTCCAGTGCCTTAACCATCTTTGTGGTCCTTTGCTGGAGTCACTCCAGTATGGAAGGGACTCTTTTGTACTGGGAGCCCAGGCCTGGATCCAGCACTCCACATGTGTCTCATCTGTGCTGAGAAGAGGGGAAGGGCCACCTCCCTCAGTCTGCTGGCAACATTTTCCTAATGCAGTGCAAGATGCCGCTGGCTTCAAGGACACATTGCCAGCTCATGTTCAACTTGGTGTCCACCAGGACCCCCACGTCTTTTTCTGCAAAGCAGCTTTCCAGCTGGTCAGACCTCAGCTTGTTCTGGGGCCTGGGGTTATTCCTCCCCAGGGACAGGACTTGGCATTTCTCTTTGTTGAACTCCATGAAACTCCTGTTGGTCCATTTCTCCACCCTGCCAAGGTCCCTTTGAATGGCAGCACGCTCATCTGGTGTATCAGCCAAACTGGTGAAGAGGGCGTTAAACCAAAGTTGCTGAGGGACGGGAACCTCAGTCCATCCCACTCCTACCAGTCTGATGCCAGTGCCAGCAACAGATGCCCAGAGCCTGGAGAGGGATCACGGGTCAGCAGGAGAGCCCCTGAAGAGCAGCACAAAGGAATTCCAGCCACTCCAGCCAGTAAGGCAGCTTCATCAGGGGCCCAACTTAAATGCCTCTATGCAAACGCGCGTAGTGTGGGCAATAAACAAGAGGAGTTGGAGACATGCACAGGCCTGCTGGGCTATGATCTTATTGGCATTGTGGAGATGTGGTGGGATGACTCCTATGACTGGAGTGTTGGAATGGAAGGACACAGGCTCTTTAGGAAGGACAGGCAGGGGAGAGGAGGAGGGGGTGTCACCCTTTATGTGAATGACCAGCTGGAGAGCATGGAGCTCTGCCAGGGGATGGATGAGGAGCTGACCAAGAGCCTGTGGGTCAGGATTAAGGGAGGGCAGGGACAGGTGACATTATAGTGGGGGTCTGCTACAGGCCACCTGACCACGAAGACCAAGTGGATGAGGCCCTCTATAGACAGATAGGAGCAGCCTCACATTCACAAGCCCTGGTCCTCATGGGGGACTTCAACCACCCTGGTATCTGTTGGAGGGACAACACAGCAGGGCATAAGCAATGCAGGAGGTTCCTGGAATGTGTTGATGATAACTTCCTTCTCCAAATGACAGAGAAGCCAATAAGGAGAGGTGCTATGCTGGACCTTGTTCTCACCAACAAGGAGGGGCTGGTGGGGAATGTGAAGCTCAAGGGCAGCCTTGGCTGCAGTGACCATGAAATGGTGGAGTTCAAGACCCT
>NW_010972787.1:2536058-2545478 GCF_000737465.1 Haliaeetus leucocephalus
AAAAATGGAAAAAAGGAAGACCCTGGGACCTACAGGCCAGTCAGTCTCACCTCTGTGCCTGGCAAGATCACAGAGTGGATCCTCCTGGACACTCTGCTAAGGCACATGGAAAATAAGGAGGTGATTGGTGACAGCCAACATGGCTTCACTAAGGGCAAATCATGCCTGACAAATTTGGTGGCCTTCTACAACGGGGTTACAGTGTTGGTGGATAAAGGAAGAGCAAAGGAAGTCATCTATCTGGACTTGTGCAAAGCATTTGACACTGTCTCCCATGGCATCCTTGTCTCTAAATTGGAGAGACATGGATTTGATCAATTGAACACTTGGTGGATAAGGAACTGGCTGGATGGTCATGCTCAAAGAATTGTGGTCAATGGCTTGATGTCCAAGTGGAGACCAGTGACGAGTGGTGTTCCTCAGGGGTCGGTATTGGGACTGGCAGTGTTTAACATCTTTGTTGGTGACATGGTCAGTGGGACAGAGTGCACCCTCAGCAAGTTTGCCGATGACACCAAGCTGTGTGGTGTGGTCAACATGCTGGAGGGAAGGGATGCCATCCAGAGGGACCTTGACAGGCTTGAGAGGTGGGCCCGTGCAAACCTCATGAAGTTTGACAAGGCCGACTGCAAGGTCCTGCACATGGGTCGGGGCAATCCCAAGCACAAATACAGGATGGGCAATGAGTGGATTGAGAGCAGCCCTACAGAGAAGGACTTGGGGGTATTTGTGGATGAAAAACTGAATATGAACCAGCAGTGTGCGCTCACAGCCCAGAAAGCCATTCATATTCTGGGCTGCATCAAAAGAAGCATGGCCAGCAGGTCGAGGGACGTGATTCTTCCCATCTACTCTGCTCTCATGAGACCCCACCTGGAGTACTGTGTTCAGCTCTGGGAGCCCAAACATAAGCAGACATGGACCTGCTTGAAGATGTCCAGAGGAGGGCCACAAAGGTGATCAGGGGGCTGGAGCACCTCCCCTATGAGGACGGGCTGGAGGTTTAGCCTGGGGAAGAGAAGGCTCTGGGGAGACCTTATAGCGGCCTTGCAGTACTTAAAGGGGGCCTATGGGAAAGATGTGGGGGGACTCTTTGTTAGGGAGTGTAGTGGCAGGATGAGGGTTAACGGTTTTAAACTGAAAGAGGGTAGATTTAGATTAGATATTGGGAAGCAATTCTTTACTGTGAGGGTGGTGAGGCACTGGAACAGGTTGCCCAGAGAAGTTGTGGATGCCCCATCCCTGGAAGTGCCATGGCAGGGCAGGTTGGAACTAGATGATCTTTAAGGTCCTTTCCAACCCAAACCATTCTATGATTCTATGATTCTATGATCAGCTACTTCACCCAGTTTTGTACTGTCTGCAGACTTACTGAGGGTGCTGTCATGGTTTAACCCCAGCCAGCAACTAAGCACCATGCAGCTGCTCACTCAGTCCCCCCTCACCCAGTGGGACAGGGGAGAGAATCGGAAGGAAAAAGGCAAAACTCCTGGGTTGAGATAAGAACAGTTTAATAGAACAGAAAAGAAGAAACTAATAATGATAATAATAGCAATAATAAAATGACAATAATCATAACAGGATTGGAATATACAAAACAAGTGATGCACAATGCAATTGCTTACCACTTTCTGACCGATGCCCAGCTAGTTCCCGAGCAGCAATCCCCCCCGCCCAGAGCAACTCCCCCCAGTTTATATACTGGGCATGATGTCACATGGTATGGAATATTCCTTTGGCCAGTTTGGGTCAGCTGCCCTGGCTGTGTCCCCTCCCAACTTCTTGTGTCCCTCCAGCCTTCTTGCTGGCTGGGCATGAGAAGCTGAAAAATCCTTGACTTAGTCTAAACACTACTTAGCAACAACTGAAAACATCAGTGTGTTATCAACATTCTTCTCATACTGAATCCAAGACATAACACTATACTGGCTACTGGAAAGAAAATTAACTCTATCCTAGTCAAAACCAGGACAGGTGCATTCTTTCCCATTATCCAGGTCATTAATGAAGATGCTAAACAGTATCAGCCTCAGTACCAACCCCTGAGGTACTCCACTAATGACTAGCCTTCATCTGAACTGCATGCCACTGGTTGCAAAACTTTGAGCATGGCAATTCAGCCAGTTTTCCCTCCATCTCACTATTGACCTACCTAGCCAGTACTTCAGTTTGTCAATGAGGATGTTATGTGATACAGTGTTGAAACCTTTGCTAAAATCAAGATAAACAACATCCACTGCTTTCCCCTCACCCACCAAACTAGTAATTTCATCACACAAGGCTATCAGGTTGGTCAGGCACGTTTTCCCCTTTGTAAATCCATGCTGACTACTTCCAATCACCTTCTTGTCCTTCATGTTTGCAAACGGCTTCCAGAAGAATTTGATCCTTCACCTTCCCAGGGATTGAGGTGAGGCTGACTGGCCTGTAGTTTCACAGATCCTCCTTCCTGCCCTTCTTGAAGATAGGAGTGACATTCGCTCTCTTCCATTTGTCAGGAACTTCTGCTGATTGTCAGGACCTTTCAAAGATAATTGGGATTGGCCTTGCAATGACATTGGCCAGCTCCCTCAGCACCTGGGGGTGTGTCCTATGAAGTCTCATGGGCTTGTTTTATCCAGTTTGCCTAAATGTTCCCTAACCTGATCCTTCTCTACTGAGGGCAAGTCTTCCTTGCTCCTGACTTTCCCTCTTGTCTCAGGGTTTGGGATTGCTGAAGGCTGCTCTTACCAGTAAAGATCAAGGTGAAGAAGTCATTGAGAACCTCCATGTCCTTTATTTCCAGGTCTCCTGCCCCCTTCAGCAGCAGGCCCACATTTCCCCTAGTCTTCCTTTAGCTGCTCATATACCTGTAGAAGCCTTTCCTGTCACCCTTTATGTCCCTCTTCAGATTCAAATTCTGGTGGTCTTTGCCTTCCAAAACCCTGTTCCTGCATAGTCAGTGTGTCTGTAATCCTCCCAGGTCACCTGTCTCTGTTTCCACCTTTTGTATGCTTATGCACAGTGACAATTCATGTTTCCACCCCTCCCTTCTACTTCCCTGTGGCTTGGCAGACAGATAGCATGGCCACTGCCAGAACTGCTCAACCAAAGATGTAAACAGTTTGGCTGTCTTGTAAGGCACTTATCTCTAGGTGACTACCCCATACCACAGCAGCAGAAGTTGCAGCTGGCAATTGAGTTTTGAGGTCTTGAGTAAAATGGCTGCAGTTCCCTTCAGTGACTAAGCACTGGATTTCACTTCACTTGCTCAAAGTTGGAATCTGAATTACTGTGTAAAGGATGCTCTTTTCCCAGGCTGAGAGTCTGAATTCCAGATTTAAGCCCCAAACACGCTTTCAGAAGTTGGCAATAAACCACCTAGGGAAAGATGGGTATAATGGAGCAGCGAGACACCTTTAACTGTGGCAGAGATATTGAACAAAACTGGCATGCAGAGGACATGAAGCACGTGAATACTCCAAAGGCAATACTAATGCTGTTGCTGCTCATTGTCTTTTGATACATCTTTGTTAAACTTTGAATAGCCTGTGATTTTGCTGGCAGTGATGTCTTGTCTTATTAGAACAAGAGGAACTTATCCTATATTGGCGCTCTTCAAGTTTTGGAGAGTCTCAGATTCTTCCTCCATCAGCTTCCTTCAGAAATAGGAAACTATGCAATAAATTGTCTGAACAGCAGTTATGACATCATCAACCTATTACCGTGCTTGTTGATTCTGGACTTGTTACTAACAAGGTCATTATTGTGAGTATTTCTACAATGCTGTGCAAAACCTAACCCATTCAACTCCAAAGAAGCAATCAGAACAATAAACTGGTTGATACCTTCTATCACAGTAGTTTGGGAAAAGTTGTCATTGGCAAAGAGGCCTCAGGCGCAAAACGGACCGACCAGAAATGGGCAAGTCAGCGTGGAGAAAAGCATGAAATAATACTAAAGCAGGAAAGCCAGGGCACAGGTCACTTCATTTCCACGTCTGTACCCCACCGCACAAGGTGCTGAGCGCCGTGGCACCCTCCGGCGCGGCAAGGCAGAGAGCCCAGCCGTGATGGCCAGGTGGCCTCAACCACTGCTGGCCCCAACCACTGGTGGCCCCAACCACTGCTGGCCGGCCGGTTGCCACAGTGCCTTCTCCTGGTGCCACTTCAGTTGCTGCCATCTAGTGTCACCTCGTGGGAGAACAAACGGCGAAGGTTGCGCCTGTTTTCACTATGAGGAGGTCGGAGAAGCTGCTCCCCTTTTGCCTTGAGAAGTAAATTGACTAGAAAGTGTGATTTCAGCCATGGGACAGGCCGGCTTCACACAGCTCTTACCTCTATTTTAGCTGCTGGCTCAAGGGCTGGAGCAGTTATCGAGGAGCCTCGGGCTACAGACACTCTTTTTTTCCCAAAGGGATTCGAACCCACATGGTCTATCTCCCACGAAAGTGCCCTCAGTAAAAGCATAAGCTCTTTCTGCTTCTAACCTGTTTCTGATGCTTGTCCTGCCGTACGAGATCACATCTTTGCCACTTCTGGAGATGCCACCACCGGGACCTGGACTGCTGTCTTGTTTCTGCGTTGTGCCAGTGATTTGGATCATGACTAAAGTGAGGTTTTTACAAGCTTCCTGAGGCAGGCAGGACATCCAATGTCCTCTTTCTCCTGCAGCGCTCCAGAACTGGGACAGGATCGATTGAGTTCTTGGAGTATTGATAGGGCATTTAATTTGCTCACTCTGGGTATCCAGTTACCAACAACATTCAGGAACATATTATAACGAGAGAGTTCTCTGAAACAATCAGATGAGATTCTGTATATGCTCTGATTATCTTAGAGAAACAGCTCACTCACTTGATAATAGGGCTTTTTTTTTTCCATTAGAATGAGATTTTCAAAGACTATTTCTTTTACCTGACCACAGTATCGTAACTGATGAGGAACACCCACTTATAGGGAAAATCTGTAGTGTTTTTGCTAATGGATACAGTGGGGTTTTAGGGCAGAATCATGGCTCCCCAGGCATTATTTCTTTGACTGGAATTTTTTAGGAACAGGGATCCTCTGTGTGCAGTATATATGTCTATATGTGTATTGTCTAGGATATTAGCAGAACTATGCAAGCACAAGTAAATATGGGAATGTTATGCTGAAAATCTCAGTTATTTCTAATTGATGAAAATACCCTGGTGTTTATACAAAGCTACACAGTGACTCACAATGAAATGAAATCAGCAAAATACCAGACGTTTTTACATCCAAAACAGAGACAAGTGCCATATGTTCATAAAATACTTTTCTCCTTAGTAAATGTTTATGAAGAAAATGAATGGATAATTTCCAGAAAGAGAAACTTGTGTAATATTATTTTCAGATAACAGAAGTATTTTTCCTTTAAGATTTTTTCTTTTCATTTACTTATTTTCATTATAAATCAGACGACACATGAAGGTATCTACTAAACCACTCATAGATATATCTTTATTGTGCCTTGGTGCCTGACTACCAATATAGCAAAAAATATGGGAAAACATTTTTCCCTGCACACCAGAAACCCCTGACTCTTACTGTTTGATGAGATCTGGTGCCTGTGGTCAGACTGAACCGTACCTAGTAGATGTTGAGCCTGGTGGAACCTGATCTGGAAGACACTTCTCACTTCAAAGCTTGGTCTTGAAAGGTACTGAGTTCGATGGGAACTGAGCCCTCAGGAGATGGCAAGAGGTACTGTTTCTCCTTCAATTATGTGGAATTGGGTAGAAGCAGATTTAGTCCTGATACTAAGTATTCGCTTACTGGGCTTTTCTGCACTAACTGGAATAAGTTTTTCTGCTTCAATTGCATATAGATCTTTTAGTAATGAGGATACTAAGCTGTTGATGGATGTTGAAAATATGAACCAGGGGATGGGGCATATGACAGAGCAAAACAGATACTATAGGTAGGTAGCAAGTGTTTGCTTTCTTTTACAGTATAAGGACAAGGAATCATTAAATGAAACTAGTAGGGGCAGTTTCAAAGCAAACAAAAGGAGATGGTTCCATTAAGAAACACAGTTAAGCTGTGGATCTCCTTGCTAAAAAATACCATGGCTGTTAAAGGTTTACATGGGTTCAAACACAACTGAGCATATTCATGGGAGAAAAAGATCTACCAAGAGCTATTAAATACATAGATATGTTTCCAGCCAAGAAAAAAACAGCTGCAAGTCGCTGAGGTCTAAAGAGTATGAAGTCTTACTCCACACTTCCCTTGTTCTTGTACTCTTCCTTATGCATCAGTTGCTAGAACTGGACAATAGGTCGGATTGACCTGTGCTGTGAATCAGTGTAACTACTCTTAGGTAGTGTAGCTACATTTGAACTTTGTCTTTCTGCCAATATAGATGAAAAAAACAGCTTTCACATTAAATTCTGAGTAGTCCTCAGTAGCCTGGAGTAGATTCCAGGTAGCAGGAGAGATAAGAATGTAAAGAGTGCAATATGATGTGCAATATCATAGCTATTCTGGGAAATAAAGCAATGGGAACAAACAACATTTTTACTGCATCTAACTGGGAGAAGAATTATTCGAGCGAGTTGCAGACCTTCAGGTTCTGAGATAATACATTGCCTGTTCTTGTATGCAAAATGAAAGTCACAGAAAAAACCATAGCCATTTGGGTTCATCCAGATTCATTGCTGGCTTTGAGCATTAACTTTACCTGGTGCCTAGCTTCGAAACCAGCTATTAGCTAATCACATTATTAACATTTTTATCTGTTTTGATGGTATTTCAACAAACCATTAAGCTTGTTTCTTTTCTTTAACTTGACTTTTGACATTTGCAACATGCCAGTTTTCCTATGTCACTGTGAGCATCCTCAGTTATTTTCTAATATTTGAATGATTCCAGCTGATTTTGTGTGTAAGGGTGAGGGGTGGGTTTAATAGCCTTTCCTGTTACACTGGAGAATTTGCTATCCTGGGGCCTGTACACAAAATCACATCTAATATTCAGAGCTCCTCCTTTAGCTGATAATGGGGTAGGAAGTGTGCCTTGTGGGTTGCCCTGTACTAATTGTCTGATAATTTACCATGGTCTCAGTGGTTGTACTGGCAACCACAATCCATGTTTTGTTTGCAGACAGGTTTTTCTTAATCACACAAGGAGTTATACAATCTGCCTTCAGCTTTGGCTCACAAACTTGAGGGACCTTGTCTGCAATCAGTAGATCTTTCAGTTTTTTTTTGTAAATTTGTATGCTGAAAGTTAGTTTTCATGTTTGTGAGACACAGGAAAAGACAATGTTTATCTAACCTCTTTTGTTAGCTAGAGCTGATGATAAGCCATTCACAGCCAGCTGACCTTCTATCTACCAATCCAATCTTTTGATTCCTTGATATGAATCCAGCATTCAACAAGAGACTGTGGGCATTCGCATTTCTGTGTCTCAAACTTTAAATGCTGATCCTCAGTCTTTACTGGTTTAGACCTAGATCTATTCTGGGGTAGTCTTTGGGACTACTGTGTTGGTACTTCAGACCCAGAGATTCTTTAACTCTTGCAGTTTCTCAAAGTAGTTGTGCATCCCATTGCCACTGGGTTGCTGGCAGGACATCCCTAGCAGGTTGCTGGTCCTTGCTGCTGGATGAAGGTCTCTGTTCCAAGGACTGCTTCAGCCTTTTGTTCTCTGTTGATCACAGTCCTCTTTGCAACCAGCCTGTAACCTTGTTAAGCGTGCACTGAAGGGAGCAAGGGCTATTGCCTCTTCTGGCAGCTTTCCTTTTGGTGTGTCTTTTCTAATATATTTACATAAATCTTTAATTCATATATTCCCACGATGCAGAATAGCTCACTATTGCAAGCTTTGAATTTCACCTGTTTAACTTGTGGGTTTTCTTGCAATGCTAATGAAATGGTTTCTGGCATCCTTTTAGCATATGCACCTTTTTAAAGCTTGATTTTAATAGAAGTAATTTTTTGATTGTAGTTTTTACCATTTTTGCTGGTAGTTCTGCTGTTATCCTGTTGTATCCATACCATACATGCTCACCTAGGACTGTATGCATGTAGAGAGCTATAAGCCTTCGCTATTCTTGTAACTTGTTGTGAATGCCAAGCATTATCTTAATTTCCTATATTTGCCACCATGAGCAATTCCACATGCAGCTTTTTTGTGGGCTCAGAGAGAGCAGGAACTGCTGTTTCAGCATGTCACAGCACATAAACTACTCTTTGGTAGGTGTTTCTGCACAGGCTTTTACCCTGTGGAATACAAAAAGTAGTCCAAGAGTGTTTACTCTGTTTAGCCAAAAGCAGCCTTTGCATGCCCCATAGCACCCCTGCCATGGTATCGCTTAGCCAGTGGTGGGTTGGGTGTGCTCCCTTGCAGAGCCTCCTGAAAAAGTAAGAACTCTGAAGCAATGTCTTAAGCTATCTACAGTCTCATTTTGTCTCCTGTCTGGCCAGGCTAACAAGTGCCACCTCACTTCAAAGAAGGCTCCTTACCCAGGCTTCATTTCAAGCAGAAGGAAAATAAGACAAGGCAGGCTGAGGAACAAAAAGCCTGTGTTCTACCTCGGATCACGCAGCAGTAACCACCACCTACATTTAACATGGGAGAAAGAGCTTTTCTATCCCAAGATAACCCCATGGTACCCACACTATGCACATACAGCTCCTCCTACTCCATCTGGACCTCAATTAAGTGTATTGGTGAGGACCAAGCCCAGCTCATAACAAAATGGGGTCAGTGGGTCTAGCAGGTCCCTGAAGGCTCCATTACAGGGTTAAGGGCTGGCCTCACTCCCTACATTTGTACTTTCTTGCTATACATTAAGCTCAGCAGAGTCTTGTGGTAAAAGCAAATAGATAACAACAGCATGGAGAAAAAGAGAAGCTGTTTCCACACGGGTTCTGCAAACCCTGTTTGAATTCACCGTGTGCTACCTGAATAGAAAGGCCATGTGCAGCTAAAGGGAATATGAAAAATTAAAATAGTCCCCTGACTAGTTTTCAACTTGGTATCTGCCTTCCTACCTTTGGTATGGGAATATCTGGTGCTGTGGTGTTGGGAAATAAACAGATCTAGCTGGAAGCAACAGACCTGCTTCTTTAGTCTCACAGCACAGCAACACTTGAATAAACATGAAATGTCCCTGGGAAGAGCCCTCCTGAAGCTACTGCCAAGTGACAGACGGATGAGTTGAAAGGTTGCAACGAGGGAGAGGAACAGAAGGGCATGTTCATTAATGCAGAATACAAGGAGAGAGCAGGGAAAGCCAGTCCTTGAGGAGGCAGAAAGAAGACTTGATACCTTCTCAGCAACTGAGTACTGCCACTGGGAAATATGGTAGTATGGTAACAGGAAGCTTTTCTGGCTGTTTTTTTTGTTTGTTTAGTTGGTTGGTTTTGTGTTTGGTTCCCCCCCCCCCCCAGTTTGGGAAAATTCCCCCAA
>NW_010972787.1:2545488-2638796 GCF_000737465.1 Haliaeetus leucocephalus
CCCCCCCCTAGTCAGTGCATTGTCCCAGAAGCCTCCCAGAGGAAGGAATAGTCAGAGCTATGGCATGTAAGCCCATATAATGCTTTCACTGTATGTTGTACTGAGAGGAGGGAAATTTTAAAAGCCTACCACATTACCCCATCCTTTCTACATGTCTTGTGCTTGCTGTAGGGATGAGGTGGGAACCACCTCACCCAGGTATGTCACTGGAACTCGTACAGCATTGGGTCTTTTTTTGTGGCAATTGTTGCTATTTCCCATTAGTAGTTAGTAAAGTAATTTTAAGTCCTAGTCCCACACTAGGAGGAAACTAGAGGGAGGGTATGCAAAGTAACTGAAATCAAGTCTCTTATTAATTTCAGAGAGAGCTAGGGTGAGGCCAGATCCTGTGTTGCAGGTAGTGTTCCTGGATGGCAGTCAGTGAGAAATCAGCCTTGGAGATTTTATCTAAGATGGCAGTATAACAACAAGTGAAAGAGCTTCTGAGGCAAGCACTTGTGAAAGAGAAAGACGCTTCTTTTCACTTCCACTGCTAATTTTGTAACCAGCTAACTAGCTAAACTTGTTCAGTTCTCATATTCTGTGAGTACCCTATTGCAGCTCTTTGCTCTGAAAAGGAAGATGTCCTTATGCTGCAGGTCCAAGGCTTGCACAGCAGTTACATGCTTGGCTAAATGAAGGTACTGCAATCCTCTCTGAGTATTAGAGATCCAGGACTGCTCCAAGTCATGGAAAGCCCATTATTTTAAATGTAAGGAAACACACATGGCCTGGATGTGTGAGCTCAGCCAGCATGGGCTCTGAAACTACTTGCTCTCTTTCTAAGGTAGGTACTGCACATCTCCTCTTCCTTCCCCATGTGCCTCCTGTCACTAGCTCCGTCCTCTGATCTGCTGCATCTGAGGGCTTCTGAAGGACTCATCAGAAGGCAACCATGTTGTTGTTCCCATAGGGTCTGCTCAGTGGGCATACTCCCCCACTTGATGCTTTGTAGGCTTCTTCACGTTCCAAATTTTTTTCTGTGTTTTAAATAGGCCAAAAAAGGACCTCATCACAAGTTAGCAGCAGTGTTCCCTGTTGACTCTTACGGCACATACCCACTCTGCCTGGGGCACGCAGGCAGAGGAGGCAGAAGCTAGCACAGGACCTCCATGGTCTACAGGTGACTTTAGCCCGGTTCAGTTAATCTACACCAATTTGTAAGAATCCATGAACTTGTGACAAAGCTCTGTTTTTTTTGCTTCTGGAGATTAAACATTTGATACCTCTGAAGATACTGAATGACGAACATATACAAATTTCTGGCATTTGCTTGTCCTTACCTCCCCCCCCCCCCCAAATATAAATCTACTCTCTTACTATATATAGACATTTGCCATGAGATCTGGAAGGTGATGCTTGTCATTGAGATTTGTGTCTATGGTTGAACTGGGAGAAGGGGAAGGAAATTTTGTTCAGAGAGGAGGGTGAAAAAGGCACTCTACTTTTTCAGTAGTTCTTGATCAAATCCAGAAAGCTTCCTTTAACCCAAAAGGTGTCCATGATTTCACAGTTGTTTTCTTCTGCATTACTGAAGGTCATTTCCTAAGACACAACATATAATGAATAAAGTGGCCCATTGAGAGAGAAGATGGACATGATCTGCAAGCACTGAAAAATCTCAGTGGACATCAACAGATTTTACTCATCTTGTGGGGGTAGTCTGGGAATAGTTTGCCTCTACATTATAGACTTGCCAGTACGCCATGATGCTATTTAACATCAGAAAGGATTCATGGCTACAAAATGCTTAGGGAGCGACACTGAGTTACGTACAGAACAGAAACCTCAATACAAGATGTCCTAAGCTAAAAGTCTTGCACAACTGACATGCAAGTGCAAGGGTGGGCTATGAGGCAAGTATTGTTGCTAATATGAAAACATGATGTGTTGCAATAACAGGAACAGGTGCTTCCAAATAAATTTCATCTCCTATCAAAAAGTAATTTGTTATGATGCAAATAGCTGATAGATCTCAGACAACATTAATATAGAACTAAAGACATATGGCCTTGAAAGTAAAATACAGCTGCATACCATCAGGAATGAGACACAGTTCCTGTGCAAATGGATCAAATCCCACAGCATCAGCATGGATATGAGGCACACCACTGAGTTGAGAGAGCATTCCAAAGGAGTTGTATGAAATCCTGCAAACTTCCAGGTCTCTGGTTATGCATAAAAGATGAAATGTTGCTCACCAAGCAAAGATAGCCATTATATTGAAAATTTAACAGCAATTTGATTGCTTGCAATCCTGGAGAGCATGTTCAAACTAGAAGATATTTTATTATTCTACCCATTTGGGACAGTCTACTTAGATACAGAATACTTAAAATAAACCCTTCAGGGGTTAAGAAAGCACTGAGAAAACTTACCTTTTAGGAAAAGTAATACTTGGCCTAGGAAACTTGAAAATGTCCAGAAAAGATGAAACATTTCAACAGCATGTTCTCTAAAATGTTTGTTTAAAGCTCATTTTAATTTTAAACTCTTCTATCCTAGCAAAGATTTAGTTACAGATCTGGAATTAGGTATTTAGACATTTACTTAAGAAGTATGTAGCTCCTTCTGGCTTTTGGAATCATCCTCTGTACCAGTCCTGTCCTATGGCATTTTCCATCCTGATGTGGGTAAAGGGGCTTGGATTTCTGAAATTCTTGCCACTGAACATAGCAAGATAAAACCAGACAAATGAAAAATTCTCTAAATACCCAACTATAAAGCACCTATATGTCCATCTCATGCCAGAACTTCCTCTGTGAAATGCTTCCACAGAAACACCAGGAGCTTTAGCTCCTTCAAGGATGACTGGGAATTAAGGGGCCTCATCCCACCCCAAAACCTGGTTCTGTAGGAGAGGCAAAGATGAAGTAAACTCCTTCGCTTGTAGCTGGAGATCTGACTGAACTTTCTCACTCAGACTGAGATCAAAATATCAAATACTTGCCTGATCCTTCTGCATTGCCTTGTTAGATACTTGAGTTCTAGGAGCAGATTGCATCAAAAAACTTGGAGGCCAGGGTGAATCAAACTCCAAAATGACTTGATTTCATGCCCACTGATTTCCCTGGAGTGGGTTGTGGTCGTGCTGGCAAGGCAGTTACCTTCCGGTTCAAGACTGTTGGCTGTAGAAGTATCTTTCAGATGGAGGCTGGGTTTCCTTGAACTCATCCTACTCTATAACTACAGAGAAACAAGTGGGTGTGAGTCCTGATGATGGACTGAAGCTCTAAGCACAATGAGAATAATTTTAAGTGAAAACAAATGCTCTAAGTTTTCAACGGATACTTTGCAAACATGACAAGAAAACAAATTTCAGTTCATTTCACACATTCATTCAGGAGATGACTTGATAACAAAAGAATATCATGAGGGGAAGGGAGTGGCCTGGCAGAGAAACCACCACTGCAATGCGTAGATCAAAATTTTGGCATGATGTGTGAACAGAAGTCTCTTACAGAGAAATACATTGTATGCTGCCTGGCACTGTGTTCCTTTTTATCGGGCAAAATAGACGTAAAAAGGAAAGGCCAGATTTTGTCTGAAAACACTTCTCTTGCAGAGAAGCCTAACTTAAGCAAACAGCCTTGCTAGGGTCCGATCAAAAGCCTGCAGAAGTCAGCGACAGACTTTAGTCCCTTGCAGAGACCTTGCTGCCGTGCCCAGCTCCGCGCTGGATGGGTGCAGATGGGAGCCTGTGCCTGCAGTTACCTGCTCAGGTGTGCACCTGCTGCAGCAGGGCTAGTCCCTCCATAGAGAAATCCACTTACTCCTGTTTACTGTCTTGCTGTCGTACAAGCTCTAACAAGCCTCTAACACTAACTGGCTTTTCATGGCCAGAGTTCAAACGTACAAAATGAAGCATACTCCATGTGTTCAGACTCTTTCTACTCTTTAATCAACATCTTTCTATTACTCCCCTGTCTTATTTCACCCTTTTTAATTTAGCATGTAAAACAATTACACCTTCTTCCTTTCTCTAGTGTACAGAGATATGTTTCCACTAATTACAGCCCCCCAATATCTTAAGAAAGATCCTATGTAATCTTTCAATGACTGCAACCATCCTTTAGCTTGGGAATGGAGTTCCAGCTGTGACCCTACATGTGTCAGAGACACTGTGACACAGGTTTTGCGTTTGAAAAATGGTTAAACTACTGAGAATTTTACTTTGCACTGGAGAAGTGTTGGATTACTCCTAATATTAGGAGTCTAGTCTTCTTTACAGTGTGACCACTTTGGTAGTAAAATGGGGGTTTAGAAGAAATAGAAATTATACCCTTAAGTAGGACTGCCAACTCTCACGCTATTATTATGAGTCTCACAGTATTTTGCTTGAAGTCCTAACTCCTCAGGGCAGGTTCTTGGGTGAAGGTCTCAGCTTTCTTTCTTTTCCCCTTTTTCTTTCTTTTTTTTTTTTTTTTTCATTTCACAGGGTATTTCTAGCTCCTAAATTTATAAAGAAAATATTCAAAACTTCAGCTTGATCCAGCAGGATCAAGAGGCAAAGAAAAGCACATAAGAAATATAATAATAAAAATAAGATTTTTGAACTAAGCTTATGAACTAAGCCCATTTCCAGAAGAAGACTGAGGACCAACCATATCAAGAGACAGAATAGTGTACCAAGCTTCTAAAGACAAAGAATTGTTGTGAGTTTATTGACTGTTATTAGCACATGTACTTCTTTTAATCTCCTTCATCTCAGTCCTTCACTGAGTTCTCAGGATGGTGACCCTGGCCAGATCTTTGGGTTGATACTGTAATAAAAATTATGTGTGGAGCTTGGTAACACCACCTATAATTAAGGTTTCCTAACCTTCTGTATTTTAAGATCCTGTTTTTGGTTGCATATAATTTGCCAGATTAACTATTTAGACTGAAATTACTCAGGTGTTTGCCTGGGATAGAATCTTTTTCTGAGTAAAGTTTCATCTGTAGTGTTCAGCTGCTTCCCAGAACAGGTCTAAGGGAAAAAGCTCATTTGAAAACAGTTTGCATGTAAACAGTTGAATTGGTTTCACTGACAATTGCTAGCATGTGCCTGCTTTGCACTAGAGACCAGGGCTTTGTCAGGAAACACGCACTGCTGCCAGGGGTGTGCCTTATACTATCCCTGAGAAAATTTGTTCAAATTTGGCTCAGTTTGGAGCCCCTGCAAATCACAAGGTCACAGATGTTTGCCTAACCTTCAGTTAAAAACCTCTGCTGCTATTCTGCAGCCTCCTAAAGTAGCCTGTCTTAGTACTTAACTCTCGTTAGAGTGAAAGAGGCTTTCCTAATATCTAGCTAAACTCTTCCTTGCTGTAAAGTAAGCTAAATGCTTCTTGTACTACAGTGAGTGGACATAAAGAACAACTGATCACTGTCCTGTTCAGAATAACCTTTTATGTATTGGAAGACTGTTATCATGTCCCTGCTCAGTCTTCTCTTTTCTAGACTAAACAAACCCCATTCCTTCAACCTTTCCTCATAGTTCCAGTTTTCTAAACCTCTTATCATTTTTGTTACTCCCCCTCTGGCTGTTTTCCAGTATATCTACATCTTTTTTTTACTGTGCAGTGCCCCAAACTGGACACAATAGCAATAATGCAGAATAATTACCCCTCCTGCTTCACATACAACATTCCTTCCAATATGACCCAGAATGTAATTAGCTTTTTTTTTGTATCAGTATTACGTTATAAATGCATATTCAATTTGTCCTGCACTGTGACCTTCCTCCTGGTGTTGTTGCTTGCTCCTTTACTCCTAGTTTTGCTAGCATTTTACTTCTCCTTCCTAAGTATAGGGCATTGCATTTGCCTTCACTGAATTTCATTTGGTTAATTTTAGACAATGCCTCCAATTTATCAAGGTCATTTTGAATTCTTATCCTAACCTCTTAAAAGCTTTCAGCTCCCTCCAGCTTGACAATGTCTGCAAATTCTACACATTTTCTCTCTTTTCCATTATCCAAATCATTAACAAAAATATCAGATAGACTAAACATTACAGAACCTGGTAGGACCACACTTGAAATGCCTTCCCAGCATAATATCGAGTAGCAAAATTACTTTTTACACACCCTTAGCGGGTGTGTGACCTAACATATTTACATGCTCCTGTTTTCAGTAGCAACCAGAATATCAAAAGCAGAGGATGGGAGGCAAAAATCCTGGCCCAGGAATCCACTTTGCTAGTGCTGCTGTGATTGTGTAGTGAAGCCTCCCCAGGAAGAGAAGTGGCAGGCTATGGGGGGTATGTGGGGGGAAGCAAAGGGACTATGGCAGACTAGGGAGCAGAGACAACCTGTAAGGGGCAGAAGGGATGGTTGGGAACCATGGCACACTTCAACTAGTCTCTGTGTAGAAGATTCAGGGAGCACGACCTAACCATCTGCCCTGGCAAGTAAACCTACAACCTGCCAAAGAGAACAGCTTCTTGATCCTGCTGGTGTTAGCTCAGCATCAGGGGTCAAAGGGGTAGTGCAGCTGTAGTCTCAGGCTGCTGAGGACCCCTGAATGTGTTTAAGAATGGGAAAGGTTGTACAGCTGGACAGGTTATTGTAGAGTAAAAAAATAAATTATACATATACACCAAATAAATCTGTGAAGGTTGCAAAGTCAAACATGCAGAACTCACAAACCACAGAAATGAAGACTGCTGATGGAAATTTAATTTATCCCCCTTCTGGGTATGCTTTACAAAAGTTTATAATAGCTTGATTTTCCAGTAGGACTCTGACTTAAGGAAGATGGTATTAAGGAGCAAGTACTTCGGTAATATTACTGCTTGTGTTCATAGTTCAGTATGTTTCAACATGCTGTATTTACCGCACAGTTGGTGCTTTTGTAACACAGGCTAACGATGGATTACATTAAACTTCATAAAATTACCTTTCTTTTAAAGTTGGGTTATATACAATACTGACCAAAACCAAGATGATGAGGAAAAAAAAGAAAACTGGCAAAAGACTATGCTGGTTACACCTATCTTCTTTACTTACGGATTAAGGTGGTTCTGCTGGAAGAGGTTGGATGAAGTTGTATGATATTGGAAACAGGAAAATTTTTATGATGAATGGTGATCAAAGACAGTGATGGAGGAATCACCATTATTGATTGATGCGGGGTATCTTTTACAAGCATCACCTGTCAGGCCAACCAGATGATGCACTTGTGGTCAGTACTCATCAGTCCAGCCTCCTGGAAGACAGAAACATGCAGCTACTGTGCACCAGGTGGACTTGGCTTACAGGCAAACATGAAATAAAAGGATTTTTCATATTTTTCAATTTAAAAACACCCCTTTTCTAGCAGTCTTTTTTTTTTTTTTATTGTGGAAATAATCCTGAAAGATTTATGATTGTCAAGAAACAAACAATGTACTTTAGGAGGTGGCTGTTGATTATTTGGTCTACTGGCCCTGCTGAGACTGGAGCTTCCTTGGCTCAAGCAAAACACAGAGAACATGGAATTGCTGCTTCCCTGCCTTTAGACATTTTCTTTTTGTATTTGAAAAATAAAAACTTGTTCATCAACCAGGATCAAGGATACCCCTTTGCAGGCTAAAGAGACTTTTTAGTGGTAAGCTAAACTTCATGTCTTCTTGCTAATGACATAAATCCACCCTAGGCAGAGGTATGGACATTGGCATATTATCATGAGTTACAGAAGCTTTGAAACAGATCCAATGCTTAAACAAACTTCTGCAGTTAAGCAGGCTTTGGAATTGTATCCTTTTACATTGCTTTTATGCTGTTTACTTCAGTGATAATTTTAATGATAGTGTTAATAATGGACATACTATGCAAAGGTACTACTCCCCTCAGATTCATAGTAGATGTAGTCCAATCTACTGAAAGCAAAGACTGATTCTGACTAAATTTTAGGCACCCAGCAAACCAGTTGTCCTGAAGTCTACTGCCTGAGTTCTCTCACGGGTCAATGGAAAGAGTCCGAAAGCCTGCAAAATTTCCAGTCAGAGGCAGACACATTTACCCTCTGGAAGCATTCACAAACACCTACTTCTTTCCACTGACTATATAGGAAATTTGGCACTTTCTTGCAGGGGACAGGTTACTTATACACCTAAACTTTAGGTACAGGTCAGGAGGTGACATACAGTATATATTTGGTTTCTGCTTTGCAAAGAAGGGAGAGGCACTGTGTGCTCTAACACATGCAGCGCATTGGAGAAAGTCTAAGGGCAGTGGGCCTTAATCTCATTTCAGCCAGGTGTTAGCCTGGGGTAACTCACTAATGACAGTGGAGTCTTGCCAACTTAGCACCTGTGCAGTGAGATCAAAACCAAGCCCATTAATGATGCATTTAGAGCTGGCTAGAGAACAGCGGTTCCACTTCATGATAACTTTGAAGGTTGCAGAATTGATTTTTTTCCTATACTGGAATGAAAACAAAACCTTCTGAGCATTTTGTCAGAATGTATTTGAATGGAAAAAAACATTTTTGGATCAAAAAGATCAAGTTTCTGTCTACTCTCTCCCTCTTTCTCTTTTCCTTCAATCTTAGAAATGTCCCCCTGCCCCCAAGTCAACATGGTCACTTTTCCATAAAGCCTGTCAGCCTCAGCAGAGCAGTTTGGTTTGGCGAGAAACTTCAGCAAAAGGACTTTCCAGCCACAGCCGTGGGTCCATTGCATGCAAAGATATAACAAACAGAGACTAGGGAATATACAAGATAAAAAAGATACCAAAACAATGGCTGCACTTTAATCAAATCCTTTCTTGAGGTTTGAGAAAGCTTCTATAACTGTGTGCGTGTTTTTTGTTTTTGTTTTTTAATTTCCATTTCCATTGGCTTGTCCACTTGTGACTTGCAGCTGAGACTACAAGCAATAGTGCCAAAACACCATGGGAAAGACCATACCTTCTATTTTTCTGACCATACAGTGATATCCTCAAGAGGCAACAAGCTGGTTCTCATGAAATTTCCAGCTGAGGCCAGGCTGGGTCACACGCTAGTTTGCAGTGTTGCCAGCACAAGCTAAAGACGACAAAGAGTACAACCCTCCACAGGGCAAGGAGAAATTTGGGGCTATTAGTCATATTTTTTGAATGGCCATAAAGGTAACTGGTTGTCATTGGTTTTGGGTGCAGCTTACCTTGGCTGCTGATTGATTAGCCTTCAGACATGGTACTCTGGGTAGTGACTGTTGGTTACTGAATAGCAACAAATCCATCTTCTTTTCCCTTTTGTCCAGCACAAGAGGTCAGAAAATTGTACTGGCTCTGAAAGCATTAATTCAAGCCTGTTAAATTGCTACTCTGTACTTTTCATGTCAGAAGTATTTTCCAAAAATGCATGTGTCATCTAATGTGTTACTTTATTTAGAAACAAACAAATATTTCCTGGAGATTGCTGAATGTCAGTTACATAAAATGCAGTATTTACCCCTGTTTGACTCCTGCTACAGCAGACAGAAAAGAAAGTTCTTATATCCACAGTTAAGAGCAGCTACCATGGCCCATTAAATACTGTCAAATTTTGTTATCATTCTTCCTCTCATCCCTCCTCCCCCTGTTTTTTCTACTTAAATAGAATGGACATTCAGAGCATCTCATGCATGTTGGAGGAATTTCCTGATGCTGGCAACAAGCTGATACAGTGGCAATCCCCCCTCATGCAGTCCAGCAGCAGCAGGAGAGACAAGATTTTGGACTTGCCATCTTTGCAGAATATTTCTGTCAACTCAAACTGCAGTAGAAGTAGAAAAAACACACACCAGAGACAGCAAAATAACCAGTGATGCACTAATTCCCTGTAGGTCAAACTGAGATTACTAATAATACAAACTACTAATTACACAAAATCAAAACTTAAACTAACAAGTGAGGAATGTGAGCTACAAATAGATGTTCACTGATCCTCGTTCTTACAAATCCATCAGCCCACAGGAAAGCCTGAAACACAGGAGCATGTTTCTTCCCCAACATGAGTCTCTGGGAGCACACAGGCCCCTTTCCTGCCCTGTACATATGATTTCTAGGGAACAGCACGTTAGGCTGAGGGCTGTGGCTGTGCCTTCAAGAGGCTCAGTGGGCTTAGTTCAGCTCATCCAAAAATGAGCTGGTGTAGGGTAAAGACTGAAATCAAAAACTTCATCCCTGTGGCACAATGAGAAATACATTCATAACACAAAATGTTTTCTAGGCAGGAGAGAAAAACATGTCTCTCAGGAACCTGCTGGATGCTGTCAAAAGGATCATCTTCGTTATTAGGGACTATGGCAAATCACATCCTTGTTCCTGCATTGGGTATGTTTTCTAGCCTTGTCTTCTCCATATACACCAAAGGGTCAACTCTTTGCTAGTATAGACATCTGTAAGTGCCTGCTACTGAACTGGTCACACTTCTAGTCAATGGGGAGAATGGTCAATGAAATCTTAAGGTAAAATTCATATACAGGTACTTAAAAGAGATAGGATTATTTATGTCCCTAAAGTGCATGCTTTTTTCACAGCCCACTAAAGGAACCTTGCCTTACTATCTCTGGTGTAGACACCTATGACGTAAGCCTGAATTTAGGTGACATGAATCCCATCCAAAATAACATGCACCTTAGAAAATGAAAACCCAAACAGTCAAACAAAAAGGCAAGCAGAGCATTATGACTGAGAGAGACTTCTTCCGCCAGACAATTTCTTCCTGGGAAGACAAAGAGGACAAACCACACACAAGGGTATTTGCTTTGACTAGCATATCATTAGGAAGTGAGCAGATGCACTATAGGTGCAAGGCAGTGTAAGAACCTATGTGAGACCAGCATATAGTAGAAACACAGTGAAGCTGGCTTAGCTAGAGAGTGGATTGCACGTGATTACACTGGGGAAGGCCTGAAACAATGGAATGATGAAAATCTTCAGAGCAATTTATGCAGTACATACAGTATCAGTTTAATCATAACTGTGGAAGCCAAATATTTAGAAATGCAAGGCAATGGGGGGAAATGCATTATGTTTATAAAGAGGAAAGTCAGACAAATCTCTGTGTTATTTTAAAATTAAATACATGACCTGATAATTGAAAGCTGCACCATAGAAATATTTGGTATCAATACAATTTGCTAGACAAAATCAAAAATACTATTTTAATGGGTGACAGTAAGAAAATGTTACCCAACATGTACATATTTCATTTCAATGATTATTATTTACTCCTGATTTATTACCCCAGTGCAAAGCACAGCTGTAAAGATCATAGAGATGATTCATGAATTTCCAATGCCAACTTTTTTTCTTTGTTTCCCTGAAATTATGGTCTCATCCAATCCCAAGATGAAAGCATTCCCCTACTATGAAGCCATCTGAAATGCTCCAGAGGAAATGCAGGAGCATTGAATTATAAATTTGATTCTAATAAGAGGTTCAATATTGTGGATGCCCCATCCCTGGCAGTGTTCAAGGCCAGGTTGGATGGGGCTTTGAGCAATCTGGTCTAGTGGAAGGTGTCCCTGCTCATGGCAGGGGGGTTGGAACTAGGTGATCTTTAAGGTCCCTTCCAACCCAAACCATTTTATGATTCTATTATCATCTTTGTTCTTAAATGGGAAGTTCATAAGAGATGAAGGATATGTATCTAATACCTTCTTTAAGAATAGGAAAGGAGACAGGCTACATAGATGGTATAATAATGGCATACTGCTATAATTAAGTGATTTAAAATTGTTTGACTATACTATTTCTATAATTTCTAGCAAGTCAACCCTATTTCCTCAAAACATGAGCCTGAGCGGTGTTTATAGGGAAAGTCTTTAACACAGATTGGCAGTGTAAAAGGGATCTTCAGGTGGAGTCAATAATCTTTGAATTATGTGATTTAATCCCCTTTTTAATGCCTTGTTTCATGGCTGGAGTGATGCAAAAGTAAATGCATCCATGTAAGTGGGTATCAAGCCTCAGAATGGAGGCATGTCCTGAGACATAATAAAGCAAATACATCTGTTTTGACAGAGGACATACAGTGTTGAGAGGATTGGGACAGCTAGCTGTTAAAATCGGAGCCAGCGCCTTCCCTTACTGCTATAAACCATGTCTCCAAGGCTCTGCTCCTTGCTGCTGCCTCTCAGGACAGTTGCCTCCGTTACCTCCACCTCCTCAGGCTTGAATCCAAAAATCCCCTGGGCTGTGCCCATGCACCCTCCAGCCTGGCCCCTTGGCTGGCTGTCCACAGCCTCCCACCGCTTCCTCGCGTTGCACACACATTCAGCTCTGCAGCTCCCTCTTCCTTGGGGTAAAGCTTCCTTCTGTAAATAGCTCCTCTTCTGTCTGTAATACAGCAAGAAACCAAAGCCTAGAAATATTCCATACACTGGCTTTCCAAGAATCTCACTTGGAGGCGGGTGTGTTTGTATATGTGGGGAGACTCACAAGATAAGTACAGCCAGAGAAGAAGATTGCTTTGAGTCTGGTGGGGGGCATGTCTGTGAAATATTTTCAAAGCTCTCTTTTTATGACGTCCGTCACGTGTTTCAGTCCATATTTATTGTAGCTTGTGGTTTAACCAAACATTTCTATCTTTAAGAGTAATAATTTGAAATCTCCCCTTATCTTTCTGATTGTCATGGTCAAGGCGAGGCAACTCTTAAACTATTTTTGGAGCAAAGACTCTTTTTTAAAATTTTTGTTCAGGGTCAGAACTTTATTCCAAACTGGGTTTTAAGTGACCCTTAAGTATCTGGTTAAATCCTGTCAGAGCCTACAGAGCTTTTGGCCTGTGTTTCAAACTAAGCATGTGTTTAAGTAATGAATTTAAATTAATACATCTTGCATCAGGGCTTTAGTTGATAGGTTTTTTCAATAAACTGGTATAACATTTCTCTCTAGTTGATGTATTAATGTCAAAGTGCCAGAATGGTTAGGTTTCCAGCCTCTCATTTCAGATCTTTCTTTTCTTTTTGATCTGGGATAACAACCACTGTCTTAATTTTACACAAAGAGTCTGATCCTGCCTGTATGTAAATCAAAGTCAAAACTTCCATTTACTTCTGTTGTGCAGGAATATTTCCACAATACACTGACAGCTCCCTTGGCTTGACACTGAAGCACTAAATTAAGAAATATGCGCTTATATCTCCAAATCTCAGACTTTTTTCATTTAAAAATACCATAAAAAGCAAGTACCATTATTTGCAGCTTAAAAAAAGAAAAAAGGAAATAATTTTTACCTTACTCTTATAAACAAACATCCTGTGTTCTGCAAATTGAACTACAGAGCTTTGGTCTAAATGTGAGACAAAAAATGGCTTTTGCCTAGCCTTACAATTTTATATAATGCTAAGTACATATATGAAAATAGTTTTTCCTTGAGAAGTGTTTCTATCAACAATAGACATATTACTGTGCACTATATCCTCTCTCTATTTTGTGTGCAGTTATGGTCCTTAATATGATCATCACTGAGAAAGAATTACATCGTATTTCTAAAACAAAATGTAAGGGTGTACAACGAACATAGAATTATAATGTCAAACAGCTCAGAGATGAAGACAGACAAATTCAATATAGTGGTCAGACACATATTTTTAGCATGAGTCTAACAAAATATGAGCCGAACAGCATGATCCTAAGAAAACATTAGAAAAACTCAACAAAGGATATGGCAGATGCTCCATCAATGAAAACTTTAAACTGGGTTTATATTTCTAAGAAGAAATTTGTGGTCTGATGCAGGAATGATTGGGTGAGATTTCATGGCCTATGTTTTTATGCAGGATATCAGTCCACTAAATGATTACAATGTCCATCTTGTTGCATTAAAATCTCTTATCTTTCCATAACACAATGGACATTAGTCAGGACTCTGAAATCCTGCTAAATTTTATAAATGACACAAAGATGTGGAATTCTTAGTTATTGCAGATTGCAGTCACATAAAGTGGCTTGAATCCACTAGTAGATTCAGTCAGAAAAAGTGTTTTGGTATGGTCGAGAGCAGGGGAATAAAGCGGGTAGGTGGTACCTGCAGGAAGACTATATTCTGGTAAGCTGCTACCCTGGCAAAGATTTCTGGGCCAGACCGATGAAGTAGCTGAAAATGAACTCTAGTGTGGCATAGTGTGATTTTTCCCTATATGACTAGTTGTCCTGGTTTCAGCTGGGGCAGTTTCACTTCTCTGTGTTAGCTAATTAGCTACTGCTGATTGCATAGTGTGTACCATCTTGGCATGTCTACATTTGAAAAGGTGAGACTGCAGAGGCTGGAGCAAAGAGTGACAGGGAAAAGGTGCTGGTAAGAGGCTGGAAGCCAAAGCATCTACCAAAATAGACATTGTGAGATACCCCAATGTCAGTGTGTTAGCACCCTCAAAGGGGGAAAATACTGTCTGCTTTTTGACGGAGAGGTGATGAGGGCCCTCAGCTGGAGACTGAACAAAACCAGTCTAAGTGGGTTTGAAATTGGCTGCTTTTCTGAAAGATGAACATTAGTCAAGATATTAAACTCAACAGAGGGGTAACTGGTTGAAGAGCAGATGAAATGTAAGATGTCTACAGGATCTAGTAGTCTTCTTGCTCAGATAGTTTATTACGTGAAAGCAGGGCACATGGACAGCAGCAGAGTCAGGGACAGTATTATTGGAATACTGACCTAATCCATGCCACTCTTCTCTCATCTGCTACAACACCTCAACCCAGTGATGCTAAGGGAAAGCTAAGTTTCTGTGGAAGCAAGAACAAAGGGGAGTTTTCCATGGAGTAATATTGAAATCCTGAGCCCTGAAATTCTGCAAGATCTGGTGCTTTTGTACATCTGATTGGTCGGGAAGATTTTGGGCCTAAAAACTGACTGATACGAACTTCAGTGGGAATCCACTGCGGGAACCTGAACTTCAGTGGGAGTACTGTGATGAAATTCTGGATTATAGATAGATGGAACCAGAGATGTCTTTAATTTAAAAGGTCACTCTGTCAGAACTATTGCATGTACATATTATGGGTTAGAGTGCTACAGATTACATAATAAAACCAAGAGACAAAGTCATACTTCTCAAATTCCCTTGAAACTAAGGATTTGGGTAAATTGGGACATAGATAAAACCATTTGTGGTTTTGGGTATATAACACTCAATTTAGGAACTTGCCAGACCAAAATTACCACTTCTCATCAAAAGTTTAATAGGAACAGTATAATTTTGTAAAGTTCAAACCCTATCCTCTTCCTGCCCATCTCTAGCTCACACACCCTCAGCCCTTGCCAGTTCCATTATCCGATGTTTCTAATGCTGAGGGACTCTGTGCACTTAACAGTCCAGTTTATTCACTCAAAACCTGTGTGTATCAGCCTGTTAATAATTATCATTGTCCTGACAGACTTATTCCTGCTTCACATCAGTGTATGTGAGCAGGCCCAGTATTTTTTTATTCTGATGTTTTGAGGCATTTTTACTGCATTCTTCCACAGAACATTCCATTCTGCTTCCTTTATTTTGATGTTAAGTCATGTTCTCATGTTTTCTCCAGTGATTAATGATTGTATCTTATGGTCACTCAGAAGCATGTATCCAGTCATAATGGAAAGTGGAGTTAAATATTGTTGGGACTTTTATTTCTTTCCATTCTGCTTATGTTAATTTAGTTCTATTTGCACTTTTAACATCTGAAAATGGAGCTTAACTGTAAGTACGGACTAGCTCTGGTCTACGGAAGAATAATTTTCTTGGTGAATCTATTAGTCTTTTAACTTGCCTTCTGGCTGAAGAGCTAGACCAGAAATTATTTCTCTCCACCCCTTTTGGATTTGCTTTAAATCAAGAGATAATTGACTGGGCAAAAGCTACCCTACCCTTCATAGCTATCTGGATTCAGATAGATAGCTACTGTGGGTTGCAGTGTAGTAATACAGGTAGTAAGACTCAGCCTTTGGGACTGCCCTTTAGTGTAGTACAGAGAAGGGAAGATTAAACAAGGGAGGAATGGACATTGATATGTCAATGGACATTGGCACTTCTCCAGTAGGTCTGTGTGTTGGTGAAAATGGAGGTGCTTCTGGTACACATGCAGGGAGCAGTTAGGTGGCCACCGATATCCTACTCCAAGAGCTGGGGTCCTTGTACAGAATGTGCAAAAGGTAGAAAAAAAACCCAAATTATGTATCCTTATAGGTGTGACATGGGGAAGGAAATGCCCAAGCAAGATCTATGCAAGGGGCTTTTCTTTTAGGAGTCAGTAAAGGAGGTCCAGTGCTGGCCATGGGAGATGTAGTTCAGGGACCAAAGCAGCCAAAAAGCAGGGTATGTAAAGTTCAAGAAATCAGCATCAGCCATCTGAAAGCCATGTACAGCTCCAGTGTCGGACACCATGACCTTTTATCAGTTACAATGCAGCTTTGGGGAGCGCAACGGGACTTTCATAATCCCTGGGCTCCCAAGAGATGTTCATTAAAAGAGAAAAAAGAAGCAGCTGAAATGTAGACAAGCTTCTCTGACGGCATCAGAGTGTCGGGGCCCAGAGGGCACCGCCAGCTCTAATGGCCCTACCTGCCCCCCCTGACCCTAGTTCCTCCCACCTGCCTACAGGCCAGGACCCCATGTCAGGTCCCCAGGCTGCCACCCCATCTGCCCTGCTCCTGATGGGGTGGTGGGACAAGCTCTGGCTGCTGGGCCCTGCCACCCCGGGGAGCCCCCATCACTCCCGGCCCTCAGGGAATCTCCATCCCCCACAGTGCCCTGACACAAGGAGCCTCTTCAGGATCCTGGGAGCCAACTTCTTTCATATTAATCCATCAATGGGGCGATGGCATAGGTAATGAGTGATTGCATACCTTGGCCATGTGTCAATGGAGACTTACATGAACCAGAGTACCTAGGCTGGATCAGAAATGATATGCTGAGATTGATCTTAACTCAATTCAAACTTGTAAATCACAGATCATAAACTACAATGAGATTTCACTTTAAGTGAGGATGAGGAGAAAATCTGTGTCCAAAACACCTTCTATACAGTGCAGACTTGGCCATCAGACATGACGATGACATAATGCTGGTCTTTATGGAGTCAGCTTTTTGCAAAAAGTCAAATTGACTGGAGAAAAGAAATTCTGAAGAGGCATTTCTTATTCTTTTTAAAAAGATATTTTATAGTAGAAGAAACTGCCTTGATTTAGACAGCTCTTATTATGCACAGAGAAAGCTGCTGGTACCTATTTTTGAATGTTTCAATGAAATGTGTCAGCTACGGTCAGGATTGCTGACCTTTTTTTGAGAGAAATCCATTGGGGATGTTAGCTTATCTATTACTTTTGATAACCTAAGACAAACTGAGCAGTATGTGTGAGAAACTGATGCTAAATTTCTGTGGATACAATCCTTCCATACAGTTGGAAACTTCTGGATATTAGGAAAGCTATTCTCTGGCCAGGAAGGTTGAATGGGAAAGGTTCAATTATTGTTTGACATGGAAAGAGAAGGTGGGTCATGCTCATTTCTTCCACAGTAAATTGCATGGACCTTCTGCATGAAATGACACAGAACTAATTACTGCAAGTGAAAGTGGAAACAGGCTGACCAGTACTATTTAGATGTAAAGGGACTAATGTGATGCAGCAAATGCCCCTATGACCTTCTGTTACAGTAACAAGAACTCTTCTACTGATTATTTACTCCTGTTTTGCGTAAGATTGATAACTGCACATCTTAATGTCTGCAGCAGGCAGTTTAACTGAAAAGGGAGAGTAGCTGTGTCACACAGAGAGATTGCTTTCCAACATTCAAAATTAATGTTCATCTACATATATATAGCATATAGTAGCTGAAAGTAGGTAAGAGAAACCTCATGGAACTTTGGGGTCTTGTATCCAGTGTAGGATTGACATGGTGGTAATCAGAATGGTTATGAAGATAGGAAGACAGGGAAAGTTGCAATGAAATTATTTTTGATAGAAACTACATGATTTAGTAACTTATTTTATTATTTTATAGGAAAATTAAAAAGCCTCCAAGCTACATATGGACACAGAGATGTGTAAGCCATATGTTCCATACAGAAGTCATCTTGGATCCTGAAGGCACAGGGAAAGAAGAAAAAGCACTTAGGATTGCACCTGGGATGCTGTTCTTTTTACCTGTTTGGATTGTGGAACGTGCGCTTACCCTGTCAGAAGAGGCTGGGGGAGCTGGGCTTGTTCAGCCTGGAGGAAAGATGGCTTCAGAGGGACCTAACAGCAGCTCCCAGTGTCTACAGAAAGGTCATTGAGGGGACAAATCTGAGCTCTTCATAGTGGTGCACAGAGGAGAAAGAAGAGATTTGTTGAATTGAAATTAAATTGAAAGGGGGTTGGGGGCTTGTCTGGAGATAAGGCAGGGGGGAAAGATACACCATGAGGACAGTCAGTCATTGGAACAGGCTGCATCACAAGGCTGAGAAACCTCATCTTTGGAGGTGTACAGAGGGCTGACAAAGCCCTGTGCAGCCTGGTCTGAATTTAGTCTCGACTCTGCTTTGAGCAGGAGGTTGGACTAGAGATCTGAAGTCCCCTCCAACCTGAACAAATCTGTGATCTTTTTTGAATAATAAAAGGCAATGTGGCATGGCCTCTTTAGCATTACAAAACACGATATGCTATTTGCCAAATCTGCTATATTATTATCACGATTAGCTCAATTATGACTAAACTTTACTGTTCATTTTATACGTATAAAAAATAATATACTATTTCCCTCTTGAATCTAGTCATCTTGCTTCTTTAGAATCTTATTTCCCCCATGGATCTTAGCCATAACACTAGCCGACTCATCTTAAAATAAATTATTTACATAATCTTCCCATAGTCTCTATATAGAGGGGTTTTTTACTGCAAATAGCTTTATAATGTTTGATCATTGTGTGCCAATTATGTCTTTCCTGAATGAATGTTCTGCTTGTAATAAAATTAGTCAAGGAGATTATCTCCATGGACCCACAAAGGGCGTTGGTATGCAGAGAGTGCAGGTCAGTTTAGCAGTGTGAGATGACAGAGTGGATTTCCTTGGAAGAGCACAAACTGCAATAGGTTTGTATTCTGGGCCATGAAAATTCAAATTTGGCTCTTCAGAAAAGATGGAGAAGAAAACTTTCTGCCAAGACAGCAATAGGATTTACTTCCTGACAATGTCAGATAAAGTCATCTCAAAGAAGCCATTTTCCCCAGAAATCTTTTCTTCTGAACACTGCTTCTTTTGTTTTAAGATGACCTGGAGCTAGAAAGGAGAAAGTTTTTCCTTGATTTTTTCATTTTCAAGTTAGAGTACACATTAATTGAGGCATGATGTTGTAACAGGATTATTATTTTTTCATATATGATCTGCAGCAACATCAGGAAATACTTATAAGAGAGACAAGCGTAAGACTTATGTAAATTTGCCACTCCTAATATTTATTCTTTTTTTCATACTATGATCTCTTCTTTAACCCTCATAGTGTTAATCTGGATGTCTCGTGTTCCTCGCATGTAACATCAAAGAATAATTCAGGTTCCTCTTTGAGGGATACATGTAAAAACATTTGCCAGATCTTCAGGCATACATCAAGATTTTCAAATGGAGAAAATGAATCTAATTTCACTTTAAAGCCTTTAAAAATAGAGTATTTTGCAGGCTTATTTAAACAATCTTAGACTCATGAGTGTTAGTGTTTACTTCATTTAGCTTTCCTCTCTTTAATGTGATAATATTGCTCCTCAGAAGTCGTTCATGATGCCTGCAGGATTTCGTGGGTGATTAAGGCCATAGGATGCTGCTGCTCTCACAGATTTAGACCTGCTGGCAGACCGTGCAGACTCTAAGTTTGGATGGAAGGTGGCTCAGGGCATCCCTGTCCTTGGGGCCACCCTAATGATTCCTGGCTAGCAAATCCTCTCTGTGGCTGTTTCGCTGGAGTCCTGTTGCTTGTGCCAACCGCCACCTCTTCCTGGGCACGTCCCTGGCACTGGGAGGAGATTGCAGATAACCAGGTATTTCAGTATGGCACTTCCCAGAGCTCTGTACCGAGCCCTCTGCCTTCCCACACAGGCAGCGCCAGACTCAGGTTTCTGGCTCTGTAGCAGCACTAGAAGAGATCAAAAAGGTCTGTGTGGTCTAGAGAGGGTGTCTTGTTTTTTTTTTTTATTTTGATGAAAGTTTTGTGCATTCATAATACTCATCTTGCAGCAGTCTTGGCTGTATCTTCTGATGTTTTGCTTTGCATATTTATCAGATACATGAGTGAACACTGAGATATTAGACAGATTTCATTATCAAGCATTTGCCAAGTGTTTTGGAGGCACCCACAAGTTCCAGGAGTGGAAGAAAGGTATTTCACTACCTGCCCATCACGACATATTATTAGACCTTTTTTTTTCTTATTGTGAGAAGTACCTTCTGACCCAGTACAGGAGTTTAACTAGCTAGAAATAGAGTTTAACAGTTATTTAATAGGCTCAGGAGTTAAAGATCAAACCAGAAAGACCTTCTGGTTCCACGCCAAAGTAATCATACCATATGGACTTCCTATGCATAGGGCATTTCTTTTAGAACCTCATACAAATTCCATAAAAAAAAAGAATATTATCCCTCTAAATGCAAGAAAAACATTTGAATGTATTGAAAACATGGCAGGTTCCCTTTTATAAAGGGAAAGTCAGGAAAATCTAGTTTTTAAGGTTTTGGTTTATATTTCCTTAATAGTTTAATTAGTTCCTCTGATTTGGAGTTTTCACACCCAGCATTAAATAGGGAGAAATGTCTTTGCATAATCAAAGAGGGACACTAACTGCAGTGACCTGGCTGAATTCCAGTTTGAATAATTACACATACTTAAATAAAATGTCCTTTGACATTTCAGTTAAACAAAAACATTATTTATCCCTACCTGTCCTAAACTGAGGAATACCGCTAAAAAAGCCTTTGCATTTCATGTGAGTGTCAGCTGCCTTTCATAGATGGACAAAATGAATCTGGGCTATTAATGGGTCACCATTTATAGAAAGGCTGATCCTGTGGAAATCAGTGGCAAAATTTCCTTTTACTTTCCTAAGTGCAGGATTCCACTTATCATTTCTGGGTCTGGTTTTGCCATCAACCTTACATAGGATCTTGTGCAAATTACTTCAGTACTTCATAGAAAAGCTTTTTTCCCTCTCTAAATTCAGTTTAATGGTGCTTAAAAATTGACCACAGCCTTAAGTACAAACAATAAGCACTGTATAAGGCCTCTATTTTAATATAATTATTGTGAGCAAGACATGTAAGAATCTTTTTGTTTTAATGTTTTCCTTTACAAGACCTCATTTTTCAGCTACTTATGTCAAATGGCCTGAGCACACTTATATTTTCCATGTGGGGTAGGGACCTCAGCCTGAGGTCTTTTGGAAATTTCATCACAAACAGTGTGCATTTTTCTTCCTATTTGTAAAGAGGTGCCCAGATTTGGCCGAGTTATGTGTTTCTTGAAACCTTAGTTCTTATTTGCTCAGCAGTGACCTGGCAGAAATTGGCACTTAGGTTTCCGAAGATGCCATCTGCACTGGGCATCCTCTGCCCCAAGGCTACAGGAGACGAACATGACTTTCACTGTAATTTCTCCTCCTGTTACCACGTACAGCTATGGCACAGCATCTAATAGCAAGGTCTAATATCCTCTGCTCCTGCTGTTCTTCCTTCTGCTGCCCTAGCAATGAAGAGATGGAGGCAACCTGAGGGGAATGGGAAGGATGCAAAATCGAGGAACACAGGATGAGGGAAAATCTGCTCAGAGTGACTTACTCAGCATCACAGAAGAATTCTGTGGTACGCTCAAGCATAAAATTTGCTTTTCCTAGAATAGCGTTATGGTTGCCAGACATGTCATGTAATGTGGGATTTCCTGTATTACAGTTTCAAATTCTTTGTCCTGTATTAAAACTTACAGGTTATTAATTTCCCTGTATATTCCAGAACTACGCAGTCTGTCTAAAATCTGGTAATCCTACCACTGACTTTGATCTCTGTCTCCTCTGTGGGTTTTTCTGTGTTTCCTTCATCACATTGTGTGGGTAAGCCCTGAGGGTCATAACACGAGGTAACATCACCCACTCATTCACACATAGGATTTACACCACTGCTAGAGCAAGACATTCATCCAACTGACCTCAGGACTGGGTGCAAACGGACCTTCAGGAAAGCAGGTTATTGGGTAAGGCAAAGGAAGGGAGTAAGGCTGAGCACAAACTGAAATATCAGTTTTGGTTTTGGATCTGAAAGTGCTGAATGTTTGGGGAAATGCCTTCTGGTGGTAACCCATGCCCCCAGTACAAGGGGCAGGTGTGGCAAGGGGATGGCAGTGATGCCTCATGCTGGATATTTGGCTGTGAGACCTTTAGGGTTTCCTGAAAGCAGGTAAGTCCCTCTGAGCAGCTTGATTTGGATGAAGCAATACTGTTCACAGGGATGCTGGAGAATAAACTTTTGTGTCCAGGCCCAGTTTTGCTGACCCTCACCTTTTTTGTTCTACAGTTGATATGTTGGGGTGGTTTTGAGGGTCCCTGTCCCACCGTGGACCCCAGCTGAGAGCCTCCACTTGAGCTGTTATTCAGTGCTATTCAACATATACTGTAAAGCCACAGCGAAAGCCGTCATGCTGTGGCCAGTACCAGAACTGGTAGATATGAACTACCCTGAATACACCTATCTCGTGCTGCGCTGGAGCATGTTGTGGGCACTTCACAGGGCCCAAACTTTGACTCCCAGGAGGTAACAGGCTCTGTGGTGTGCCTAGCAAACCCACGGCAGGCCTCAGCAGACCACGTTATCTGTTGACGAAGGCTGCGCTGAAGGCACCTTGCCTGTGTCCTCAACTGCAAGACCTTCTGCCACCTTCTGCAGGTGAGGTCGTCAGGCTGTGAGAGAGCTGGACCCAGTTCTGGTTAGCCTTCCCCCTTGCCTGTTCCTGGCGGCAACAATGCCTAAACACTGTAAAATTTTGTTTTAAACAGCTCAGTTGTCCTGTTCCTCCTCAGTGTCCCTTCCCCTGTAGCATCACGTCTCCAGGCACAGCTCCTCTGCACCGTGGCTGCGGCAGCTGGCGATCGTCTGGGCTCGCTGGAGTTCCTCCCCGTACGCCCCTCTCCAGCACCCTCATTAGAAATGTGCATAATTCCGTATTTGCAATTAGTATATGCTGTTTGAGGCCTAATTATACTGTATGCTCTGGTTTATCAAATGCTGCTTATCTGTTGTGTGGAAAACAGTTTAGGGATCCCAGCCTGACTTCTGCAGGAGTGTTCCTCCTTTGAAGTGGGAAGATCAGAGTCACGGCTGGGTCAGCGCGGCACGAGCTCTTCTGCCCCTGCCCAGGGTGCCGTGTGTCAGCAGCCCTGCAAGATGGGCTCCTGTTGTGCAGACATGCCCAGAGCACTGCATGTCCCACAGAGCAGCCCAGAGACAGCGGTAATCCTCGGCTGAGCTCTATGAGCAAGCTGTATCAGAGCTAGCTCTATTCTTCCCTTCTTCCTTTCCTCTCCTCTTTTCTTCCATTTAAATTTTCTTCTCGCTCTTAAGCATTTTCTTTTAGTAGTGACACCAGCTACCTTCTTCTTTAAGGAGAACAACTGATGCTCACCCATCACTGGAAAAAAATATTTTGTACATAGGCCAGGTACAAAATAGAAATCATGGTGTATGGTACTGCAAGCTATTTTAATTCTAATGAGAAACACAGTAAATCCTGCAATGAAATGCTGACCTTGGTGACCATGACTGTCTCTCAGCATTGCATATACTAGCGCAGTGTAAAACATATACAAGCCTGCTCTTAAATAGCAAGACACAAATATTTATTCTACCTACTATTTTATAGAGAATTGGGAGCAAATAGCATTAAAATCTTTACAGTCCCCAGCCCTAATATCTACTCTTTTGAAAGAAGGGATATATTAAAAAAAAGTGGAACATGTATAATATAATAAAAGGCAGAAGAAGTATTTTCAGCATTTATTACAGGGATGAATTGACCCCAGGATATCCTGACACCTTAGTTTGTAGAATTCAGTGTTCAAATATGTTATTGACACTTTTAGGGGGGAAAAAAAGAATATGTGAGAGTTATCCATTGTAACAGCAAGGATCAGAAGACACTCCCACTTACCCACATGGGAAAACCTGCACTGGCATTAGACGGTGTAATAAATAATAGTGTGGCCAGAGCAGTCATCAGGTTGCTGGTTCAGGAGACTTGCCCTCCCTTTTGGGTAGAACCCCTTCTCCTCAACATCACAAAAGAAAAACCTCCCATACCCCCCTGTCAGTGTGGTTAGCAGGACTTGGGCTACCCAGAGCAAGGCGCTATGATAATAAATGGGACTTGCCAAATGCAATGAGTCGCTGACTGAGAAGTGATCTAGTGATGATGCAAGCTAACCTCATGCCGCTGAGAGATGTATTACAGCAGCCTATCCTAGGAAAAGAAAACTGTGATGTGAAACTTAATCTTTCGGGTGTGTTAACAATTCAAGACTGCCTCAAGGGAGTAATAGGAAACAGGAGTGAATGCCATCCCATGTTTCCCATGTAGGCACTTGGCAGAAAATGAAGACAGTGCTCCTGTGTACCACAGTGCCTGCCAACAGCGGGATGGTGCAGAGACTTACTGCACACACCACTTGGCACAGGACATCCAGACACACTCCGTCCTGGAGAGCGGACAGATTAAACACAGAAGTAGAAGGATGGTGACATCAGATAAGTGTGACATTATGTTAACAGGTCGTGTTAGTGCCAAGCTTTGTTTACATGGTTTATGTGAACTCTTCTATTTTTCTAGAGGAGAGGACAAAGTTTAACGTGGTTTGTCATGACGCCTCTACTCATGCAAACAGAAAGCTGCATGTGTCACATGTTGAGGATTTTAAAAGTGTGTATAATATGTAAGATTAACCCATACATTGTGTGTATATGTATATATGTATATGCATATGCATATACTTATATTTATGTAAAAATATATCTTAATACACATGCATATGTATGTTACAAGCAAGGCAGAATAAAGGGCAAATTGAGATGTTTCTGGTAAAAACAGAGTTATCTTCTAAGGCTCTTCAGTCTGGACACAACCTTGAGCTACCTGTTTTTTTATAAATCTATATATTTGTTTACACGTGCCCATACTAATGTATATGTATGGATAGATGTATGTATATTTTATATTTGTAAAGTCATATGAAAATAACATATTGCCATATAAAATAGTAGCATACAGAAGTGTGTCTGTTTTTATAGGTTTCCAATGGTGAAACACATAATTTCAATAAATATTTCTTCTTCTCTAATAAGATGCAAGCAATGTATTATACAGACTATTGAGCACTTCAAAAAGGCCCTGAAGAATCTTGGTCTCACATGACAGAATTCAGCAATAATCTTTACTTGAATATGTGAAGATTAAAATGTTGAAAAATAGAGGTGGAGATAGTGTTCCATGAATGTGCTCGTAAGCATCATATTTATGTATGAAGCATCAGATTTATGTGTGCCAGCAGGAACTACACACATTCCCAAAGTATTCTCTTCACCCTGAATCTGAAGAGAAGAAAGAAACAGTCTGTTTGCTGCAGAAGCCAAAAGAAAGAGAAAAAGATTGCTGACCTGAAAGTTAAATGATGTCACTTGTCTATTTTAAAATACGCTTGTGAGCCTCACTGGGAAAGGTCTCAAAATGCATACCCCACTGCTTCAATGCTGTCATTCATTGTCACACTGAACTTGTGAAACAAAGTACAGCTCACCATGAGAGGTGGTGTGAGAATTCAGCTGCAGAAGTTTTGTTTTGGAGAAAGTTAAACAATCCCACAGGATGCCTGCGAGTTCAGTACCCCAAGCATATGATATGCTCAGACCTTGGAAAAACTGCCTGACAGGTTTTCAATAAATCCTATACTTGAAACACAGATCAATATACTTATTCTTAGTGTCAGCAACAGGCAGTACGTCCGTAGCAGGATATTCTGGCTGCTGACCTGATAGATTCACTTATATCATTGAAATAATATCTTGGCTTTCTCTACCTTTGGCTTCCTAATGGGAAAAAAATGAAAAGATGAGGACTATGAATCATAACAAGAATTGGAAATTTTGTGGTATCTATTATCACTTGGCTTGTTTTAACCAAATAATTTTAGGGAACCATGTCATGTTCCTGCCAGAAGACTTAAATGTTCTCTGAAGTCAATGATTCAGTGATGTTTCTATGAGAAAGATTGTTTTGATGCTAACTCATTAGAGAGGATAAAATCAACATACACATGGAGTTTGAAATTCTCTCTCTCAAAAAAATATACAGCTGATTGTTTATTATCTTTGAATATGCAGGAATTGGCACCTCTAGAAAGAGCTAATTTATTTAACTGCCTAGAATAGGATTTAGGGAACTTAACAGGAAACCTTATTTGGAGATACTGGCCTCAGTCCACATTCTGCATCATGCGCAGCTAAGTCTTCTGGTTCAGGGTGATTATAGGAAAGGAGATAGATCATGTTCAAGTTCTCACACTCAGTTATGCTTCACTAACATTAGAAGAACAAACTGGGATTAGTAAAAATCCTTACTAGGTCTTCTGAGGTCCAGAAATCTTCATTATCCCCTCTTTCATCCCAGCTTGGTTTCTACACTCAAAAGCAATCTATCCATGACAGTAAGCATGTATTAAGATGGTTTATCATAAGAAGATGAACTGCTTTCCATATTATGGTGTATGACTCTTTGGTCCTATGTCAGATGCAGTAAATCATCATAACAGATTATTTGTTGAGAATTGGATGTCTTCTGGAGAAGTATAACTGTGCCTCAAATAAATCTGTTCTTGGTGTCTGTGATGGCTTAAAATATGTGGAAAAGTGTATGGGAGAGTAATTCACTGTGCTTTCAAGGAAGGAGGAGAAGGAGGGAATACAGAAAGTTCCTAAAAGACCAGACATCACGTGAAGGTGCAGGAGGAGAGCAACAGAGATGGTGAGTACACTGAATTGACTTGGGCAAAGGGAACGTGGGACAGGAAAGTTCCTTCCAACTTGCTGGGTACAGTGAGCAACCACATCATACAGTCCCATTCATAAACTCTGGAAATTCCACCATAAAACTGCTTCCCTAGTATGTAACTAAAATAGGATCCTTCTCAGACTGACAGTTATAGCCATAGAAAAAAAGCATGCAGGACTTTTCCACTTTCTTTTTATTTTGTTTGTGTGTGTCTGTCTGAATAACAAGGCATAATGAAGGTCTGATCTTTTTCAGGCCTCAGTTATGCTTCATACATAACACTAACAAATATAAAATATCATGATCAGAAAGGAGTCATGATGCATTGATGACATTTGCAGTGCTTTACTTTTCATCATCTCCTGTACCAGGAAACCTTCAGAGTGTGCTGCTGGCCACAGTATGCAAAGGCCACCTCTGTGTTTTGTCTGGACTAAAAGACCACACTCACGAGTCTAAAATATTATATGTCTAAATGCCCTGTGAAGAGCTTCTAGGCTGAGCTTTCCACTTGCTTTTGCAGGTGCACAATCCTGGCACACAGCTAAGTGAGTGGCTTGTGGCTGTGGCTGAGAAATCCTGAATGGATGGGAGGAATGGGGAATTTCACGCTGCCACCATGGGAAAGCATCGGGCTCTCCTCGATGACCCTCCTGTGCGTTGACCCCCTGTGTTGGATTATGTTGTTTTTGCTATTGAAATGCCACTACGAGGAGATTTGAGAGCTGGTTTATAAAGCGTAGTATTTAATCCCTGCTTTGGTTTAACATTTGTCAATGTCATACTGCAGTGTTAGGCTGTAGAACTGAGGGACTATTTGCAGTTTACTGCAAGCCACTGAAATACTTTCAGGTTTGTAACCACAGCAAAAACCTTCTATTTCAGAAATGGTCAAATATAAATTCACTGGCAACAGAAAGCTCACTTGTTTGACATCAAGAATGCTTCCCCTCTGAGATAATAAAAATGCTTTGAGGTACATTTCTTGAAACGTTGGCATTTGCTTTATTCTTTATAATTTTAGAGAGGTTATGTGTACTTTTAAAGCACACAGAGAATTTAAAGCTACAGCTTTGTGAAAAAGTGAGTTTCGGTGGTTAGCACATTAATCTGGGAGTCAGGGGACATAGGAATACTTCTCATCTTTGCCTAAAGCATTAAGTGAGTTATCTCTTTCCTTAGTCATTATTTTCTGCTGTAATTAATATGGTTATATAGATGGCTATCTTTTCATTGTCCTTGCAGACCCAAGGGAAGCATGGTAACAACTGTGACTATTTTTGTGATTTTAAAAATATGAAGCTTTTTGATGAATTCCTTTGAAAATGATGCAAAGCTTTAGGTTTCACTGGTTTAATAGCAATGAGAACTGCTGAGTAAGTCTTGGCCTTGAATGAAGGGCAAGAAAGCACTCATTACTCTGAAATCTTTCTGTGTGGACTAGACCTACAATTTTGCACAGTATATTTCTGGTGCGTTTCTTTTTTTATTTTTGTTTTTTTTTAATGTGGCAACAATAAAAATAGCAAATCTTCTGGGGTTATCTCCATATACTCTCTGGTAATGACTGGACCATGGTGACAATAATGGAAGCTCAAAGCTTTGGAAGGTCTCACTGGGATAATGCTGGGGCCCTTCCAAAGCTGACGAAAGTCAGTAAGAGTTTTACCATTGACTTAAATGGTTCTAGATTACATAGACTATGTATGTCTTATTTTGCTGTATATTTATGAACAAACTAACAATTAAGGGCTGGCTTTACAAAGAATGCATGTTAAGCATGCTACTAAGGACTTATTGGATACAAACTCACCCTTGCGAAAAAATAGGTATCTTTTTCATAAGAGTCAGACAAGCGATTAAAGTGACTCTCTCTGCAAATGAGAATACGTTTTGCAGGGATGTTAGCTCTGAGTTCATCCAAAACAATAACAGATTTTCAAAAAACTATGGACAAAGTGTTAGTAATAACAACAAACCAAAGCATTCTGCTTTGTAATGTTACAGGCTTTTTGTTGCCTTCTGTCTGGGGCTCTAGCAGCTGTGGGATGGAATAGGGTACAAATGTGGCACTCAGAGCCTCCTCATCTTGAACATGATTAGCTGACTTCATGCATGACCTTCAGGTTGAAGCTACAAAAGGGCCATTCAGCATTAGGCCTTAAGATGTGAACAGTCCAGAGAGTTTTTGGATGATTTTCTGGGCAATTAAGTCTACAATCTGCCTAGGAATAATTATAGCTCATCCATTTGCTGTGCTGCGCTTACCTTGTCAACACTGCTCTTTAGGCACACCTGTGATGTTGTGAGAGGAAACAGGCGCTGACGATTAACTCCTCCTCCCCTTTCCCAGAACAAAACATCGCAACCCCTTGGCCTCTTCTACACCTTGCTGCCCTAATTTGAGTTTCGGAAAACCATGCTGTTCCCTGCTGTCCTTTACGAGTGACCTGGGATCCCTAGAGCTGCTGGCTTGCTGCGCCCACTTCTTCCCATGACCTGAGAACCTGGGTATTTCTTCCTGCCATTCCCCTACATTCTTTGTCTTCTCACCTCCTGCACATATGTGTCAGATATAGATTCATCCCACTCCCAGATTTTGTCAGGACCTGGCAGAATCCAAGTCAGGGTTAACAAGAAACTATTTCTATGGGCAATAGGAAAATTGATGGTCAGCAACCCCCTTCAGTGTTTCAAGTGTTTGATGCAGGATGGCAACTCGTGTGTTTTGAGAGTGGGAGGGCTCTGGGAATTGTACTGCTTCCTCCTGTCTTGAATGTGGTTAGACTAAATCATAGGGCGTAGAGAATGAAACGCCAGCTGTGCTGCAGTACTGCACAACGGGAACAGCATCCACAGCTGCAGTCCTCGGTTTTGGTGACAATGTGAGGAGTATTGAGACAAGCAGATTTTGACTTGTTATTCTAAGAATAGCCGTGCCCTGCTGATGTACTCTTGGACACAGCTCTATTTCCAGAGAGCTGAATTTGAACAAGAAAGTCCAGTGAAAGCTAAAACGCTCCTGGATAGGTCAGATCCCAAAAGACCTGGTTATTTAAAGAGTGACCTTTACAGAGTCAGATCAGAGTCTGCACTATATTTCAATAACACTGCTGTACTGAAGGGATGATAAAGCCCTTTCTCCTGGATCCATGCCTCATTAGCTATACTCAGTTTTACTGTTGACAAATTGGAATTTTGATATAAATGAAGACTGTAAAATGAGAAAAATAAGAAGGCTAATATGGAGATTATCCCAGCATCTTACTAAGGGGACAGGAAAAAAATATTTTCTTCATCAATATAGAAATATGATTCCCAGCCTTCTGGAAAGGACCAGTCTGGCATGAAAAAAATACAGCTCTGCATTCCATGTTACTGGTGATCTGCACTTTCTCCCAAAATAGGGAGCTGTGCGCGAACACGAGCACTCCACAAAGAGTGCAAAAGGTATGTGTGTGGTACCGAGGGCTGCCATCCAGTTGATTCGTATTTGTGTGAGCGGCAGGACGGCAGTTGTCCATTGTGTTATGGCTGTGGCAGAATTGTTTTCAGAAATGGCTTCAGCAAACATCTTTGAGACAGGATATAGGCTGAATATCAGTCCTTCTGATTACTATAACACTTCTGGATTGTGTAACACCCCTTTCTGAGAGAATCTCAGGAATCTATTATATTTTGGATATCTGGGAAGGTATTTTCTTTTCTTTTTTCTTTGAAGACAGAAGTTACTGTCTATTTGCAGTTTAAGTTAACTGAATTTTTTTATCCTGCTAGTAGGAGTGACATGGATACTTACAAATAACATTAAAATTTGGAAGGTCAGAGCTGGATGGTTGACATTTGATGGCCTGTTCTTGTTAGTGGGATGTGCATTGAAACTTATGATGGAAGACTCAAGCCATCCTTCTGGACTCTTGCTGCCTCTAAAACCTATGTCACCGATTCTTCGAAGATTCCTCAAGTATAGTGAGGGGAATACAGAACCTTTCCCTGTCTGTTGAGGTGCTGCATGCAAACCTGGGGGAAGATCCAGCCATGAAGGATCTCCCATAAGGGAGGCCAGATGCACCACCCAGTCCATGATGTACTGTCAGAAATCAGGATTAAGGGAGTTGGGAGAAAGGGAGTGTCGTGGGTCTACCAGCTACCGCAGTTCTGTGCTTGTCCTCAGCCCCTGCAGGAGCAAGATCAGCTTGATTTTGAATTGTTGAATCAACATTGTTCTTGGTGAGTATTTGCCCAGTCCTTTTTCCTGCAGGATGCTGACACAATGGCAGGGAGGGCACCTCATAGTTTGAGATGGCACAGACACACTGGTATTTACCTTCCATGTTGGAAAAGAGACAGTGAACAATTTTGTCACAGGATTTACCAGAGTTTGGCTGTCGAAGACAGTGTCAGGTAGAAATTTAAACTACTTTTTCATCAACTCAACTTTCATTACTGCATTATTTTGCGAGTGCAGTTGTTAACCCCATTGCTATGGTCCAACTTACACATTTACATCAGTACCTCTGCTTCCACTGGGTGAACTGCAATGCTACTGAGCCTTACCTCCCTACCTAGATCAATGAAAGGCAGATACAAGTCTGAGGTTATGAATGTTCTGCATAACCACTTTGTTTCAATTAATACCTCTTTCATTATCAGAGGCATGGCTGATAAACTGCACGTCTGTCAGGTCTGTGTTGCTTCTTGAGGGAGTCAGAACTAGTTCACATAAAACAATTCCTATGAAAAAAAACCCAAACAGCTCTCCCCATTCCTCCTCACGCTCTCCTCCTCTCCTTCCAAAGTGGGGAATTCTGTGTTTCAGGACAAAACCCCTCAAAAGCTGAAATTCTCATTTGAGAATAGCTCAGACAATCCGTCTGCAGACCCAGGTAATGAATTCATGCTTGGTCCTCATAGTTCAGGGCAACAGCAACAGCTAGAGGCATCCCTCCAAGGGTTGAAACCTGTCTGTGCAAACACACTGCTTGAAGCTGTACAGAGGCTACTGTCAGTCTGCATGGAATAATGTTTGTGTATGTGTTTACAGATGAGAAGAGGTCATGCATGGTGTCTGCAACAGAGCAGGGAGCTGAGCCCTTGCCTCTGAGTGTTACTCCCATGCCTCCAGATAGAAATACTGCTACAGGGTTTGTTTATGCTACTTTGTGGTGTACACAAGAAAGTGGCTGAGTGTCCTCTGGGACCCTGCTCCCTTTCTCTGCTCTGAGAAAACTTGACTTTTGTGGTTTTGTTTTTTTTTTTCTTGGGTTGAAGTCAATAAGCTAGGTAGCTGAACAGCAGGAGAGCTGCCTTGTCAGCCTCTCGGACTTGTGATTTTACAGCAGGCTGCTGAGGCAGTGACCTCCGAGTGCAAGGTGAGGACTGTGAGTCCTGCTGGGATGCTGCTGAAGGACTGGCTCCTTCTGCGCTGTGCAGGGAGAGAGAAGTTTGGCACAACTGCATCTGTACTGCTGGTAGTGTGCAACCCTGCAGCAAAGTCATTGCTCTTCCCAGCCTAGGTTTCTGGCCAAAAGAACTAGTTAGTTACTGCAGATTGGAGCCTGGGAGCAGACTATCATATGCAATGCACACAATAGAAACTTCAGGGCTTTTCAGCAAAACAGAGAATAAATTGAACTGACAGTATGGATATCTTTACCACCACTCTTATTTTCCCAGAAAAGGAACTGTTTAAACCCATCAGATTAAATGCCTTACAGATCTAGATTAAACCTGCCTCATTGTGGAGGCAGAGATAAGGGAGCTTTATTAGCCACCACTTTGTCCATCCTCTAATTAGTTTCTAGGGTTTAGAAACATTTCCTGATTTTCCTTTGATGAGCCTTAAACTTGTCACAATTTTTACTCAGAAGCAAGACACCCTCATGCCAAAACTGCTAGTAGCTCATGGGGGCTGCAAAACCTCCTTTCTGTGTATAAGGCAGGGCAGGGACATAAAGCAAGTCTATTGCACCCCAGGAGAGTGCCCTTAGCAGCAGCCTGCGAACCAAGCAATCTCTCTGACAAGTAATTCCTTCTTAAGGTTCACAAACTCTTCTGCAGAGAACTTGTGTTGAACATGGCAAGATAGTATGGAAAAATTTGGTTATAACAAATCATTTTTTCCCAGAGTTTCATGGAAAAATTCCTGAACTGCTCTATATTAGGTATTAAGCCCACTCTGGTCAGAGGTGCAGCTTTACCAACAAAAGAATTCATATCTACAAAGTGTTGTCTGCAGTCTGTTGGACCAGTGACAATAATGATGCTAAACATTACTGGAGTCCCTGGCAAAAGAACAGGCACAATTTATGGGCTATATGATTCAGGTTAGGGCAAGATGAATAGAAACGATGGTCTAGTGAGTAGGTTATTGGCTTATGATTCAACAGAACAGGGCTCAACTCTTGGCTTAACTTCAGGCTTTTTTGTTACTTTGGGGAAGATACTTAAATCTTTCCTGTGTCACAGATCTCCACCTGTAAAAGAATGATAATGATACTTTCCTACATCAACAGGGATGCAGGGAAGGTAAATTGGCTGATGACTGCAAAGCCTTGATGTACTGCAGGAGGGAGGGTCTAGGCAGGGAGATGTTCAATTCTGTATCTTCTAGTTAAGGAAAGGGAATGCAGAAAATATTTTCTAAAGACATATTACGAGGTTATTTTCTCCTCTCCCAAGTGTGGCATGTAGAGAGATATTTCTACCCTTTTTCTCTCCTCTATTCCTTTTTAAGTACATTCCTTCCTTCCTTGCAGGCAGAGACAGACATAGCAAAGCAGATGATGTCTAAAGCATACAAAGTTCCTGTATTGCTTCAGGTCTGATTTGATGGTTTTCTGACACTGAAATAATCAGAAGTTGTATGTTTGATTTCATAGTGCTGTTTCTGAGAATTTAATATTTCACCTTGACCCTCCAGATCCTTCTAAACAGTCTATGAGATCTGCATGGTGTGGGAGGGAGTATTTCTGGCAATCTTTGTCCTTTCCAGGAGTTATTTTGTGTGAAGTTACGCTGATGGATGTGCTATCACATTAGTCAAAGCTTTTCTCTACTAAGAATTTACACATTTGTTTTCACGCAGGAAAGCAAACAAAAATCACTCATTTCTGGAAGATAAACATTTTACTCACCAACTTTTGGAGTGTAGTTTCCTTTGAAACTCAATTTAAAGAAATAGATGAGAGCTAAATGCAGACAAACTGGATCCAGCTATATAAAGTCAGGCATGTCTGGAGCGTGAATCATTTCCCATGACAGAGGACATTGCTAGTTATCTAGTTTTTGGATAGGCAAAGTTAGGCAAAGAATCCATAAAATTGCCATCAATGTGTGTGCATTTTAAATCATTGTATTACATTCTCTGAGTCTTTAGACTTAGGTCAAAATAGGTTTTCCAAAATTCAGCCACCTAAAATGCTAGGCATTTTTGGAACTATAGGGCTTCTTACACACAGGACTTAGGTACCTTCTGAGGCAGAGATTTGACTCTGGCTTTATTTGGGTAGGTGCACTGCTGATGTGATCTGGCCTCAATTACTGCATGCCACACTGATCTCTCTGCCACACGCCACATTTTCGGGTAAGAAAGCCTCATGATAAATGATCGATAGCTTTCAAACTCACCTTTTAGGTGAAGCCGTGTGATATTTCTACTATTGTTTTTTTATTTTACCAGGATCAGTCACCCTTTACCTCCCCCACCTCCAATACTTGCAAAGCCTGAAGGTGGGTTCTGCGTCCCCTGGGCGCAGGAGGGTGTCTTACCATGTCCATGGGATGCAGGATCTGTCCTTCCCGTACTGGGTACACTACTTGCACTGGCTGAGGGGGGTGGCTGAGCTACTACTTTACCCCTTTTCTCAGTTCCTTTGGAAATGAATGGAGGTTTGAGTTGGGGTTTCTCACCGTTTTGTTGGAGTGGAAGTGGGAAGGCAGCCTCTGGGGCTGGAATTTCCTTGTCCCTTCCTTCCCCAGCAGTGTCTTGGTGCTGGTTTGGGCGGTGAGCAGGCTGCAAGGCTTGCAGAAATCTGTCACTAACTCTCAGGGCCAGACCCTAACGAGACCTTCTAATGGCACCTTCTAAAGTAGCTGCAGTCTTCAATGGAAATTAGAGTCATGGGAGTAAAAGAAGACTGTACAGGATGGTGAGTTTTGCTGCTTTTAGAGATAAGATTTAAACTGATACGTGGGATGGGACAAAAATATAGTATTCTCTTCATCTTGTTCAATTTCAGCATTTGTAAGGCTCCAGTCACTGTGGCATCTAGGCATGAAAGATACCTTGTGTCAGCAGGATATGCATCAAAGGAGTCCTTTTCTAATGGATAAACCTGATATCAAAGAACTGAAGAAACTGAACCAAAATTTACAGGTGTCCTTTGCTTTGATCATTAATTAAAATGTGACTTATACTCACAGTGTCCCTATTAGAGGACTTGACACAACAAAGCATCTGAGGTACCCGACTATTTCTTGTAATGCTGTGAAAGACAGGTGTTCATTCCTGGGAAAGCTTTGAAGCTAAAAATAAAATAAAACAAAATTAAAATTAAAGGATATTTCCAGGTACATAGTAATCATCTTAATACTCGCATTCGAGGGGGTTTTGTGTGTGTGTTAAATACTGACAGAACTCCTGGCTGGAAAGGAATGCAGACAATGAGGTAAAGTAAAGCCTTGTAAGTCATTTGAGATCAATTGTCAGAGAATGCGTCTCAGCCATGTCATTATCAGATTAATAGCTGAGTTCCAATTTAAGCTGGAATTATTTGGATAACAGAAATCAAAAGGAAAGTTTTTGCAAACAATTTGCCTTAGAGCAAAATAAAAGTATTAGAGATGGGATTTTTTGTGATTTTTACCACACCCCTTGAAATTCCATGCAGACTAGATTGCTTCGTAGGCAGACCATGACAGCCAACCCCAGCACCCTGGGTTATTCCAGCCTGAAGTGTAATGTGCACCAGGTCATCCGATTTCCCCAGCAGTCAGCCCAGACACTAGAAACCCAACCTGTTGGTGTCAATGGGCCGTATGGCAGCCATATGTGTTGATGATCCAGAAAAGCTAGCTTAGGTTAGAGATTTGAGGATGTCTTCTTACAACAGGTTGTTTGACAAGTGAGCTTTCCGGCAGCTTTTGTCTCTGCTTTGCTCTCCATAGCAAACTTATAAAAAAAATCCCCTAGCCTTGCCATTTTCTTTTGCCTCCTATTCACTTTGCTTTCCATCCCTTCATCTTCCTTTCTTATTATTCTTTCATAAGCTCACAACTTAATATTTAAGTTCATCTCTTGTTTGAAATGGCATTGAACATGCCTGGGGTTGAATCATCTTTTAAAGGCAATTTACATGTAGAGGATAGAAAGTGCCAGAAGAATCCTGCCGCCCTATCCAAATAGTTAGCAACTTCTTAAGCACTTATCCTGCTTTTGGCTGGGATAGAGTTAATTTTCTTCCTAGTGAATGGTACAATGTTGTGTTTTGGATTTAGTATGAGAATGATGTTGATAACACACTGATGTTTTCAATTGTTGCTAATTAAGTGTTTATACTATGTCAAGGATTTTTCAGCTTCTGATGCCCAGCCAGCAAGAAGGCTGGAGGGGCACAAGAAGTTGGGAGGGGACACAGCCAGGACAGCTGACCCAAACTGGCCAAAGGGGTATTCCATACCATATGATGTCATGTCCAGTATATAAACTGGGGGGCGTTGGCTGGGAGGGGAGGTTCACTGTTCGGGAACTAACTGGGCATTGGTCAGCAAGTGATGAGCCATTACATTGTGCATCACTTGTCTTTCTTGGGTTATATTTCACTCTTTATTATCCTCATTTTCATTACAATTATTATTATTATTTATTTTTTTTTTATTTCAATTATTAAACTGTTCTTAGCTCAGCCCGTGAGTTTTACTTGTTTTCGATCCTCCTCCCCATCCCACTTGGGGTGGGGAGAGGAGTGAGTGAGCAGCTGCGTGGTGCTAGTTCCTGGCTGGTTTTAAACCACGACAGCACTAAACATATTTTATCTTTCCATCTCCTGCTGTGAATCTATGAGTTTCACTAGCATTTCATAAACGCATTCTACTGTGCAAGTGGTTGTTGTACTGTCGTGGTTTAACTCCAGCCAGAAACTAAGCACCACACAGCCACTCACTCACTCCTCCCACCCCTGCCTGGTGGGATGGGGGAGAGAATTGGAAAGGTAAAAGTGAGAAAACTCATGGCTTGAGATAAAGAAAGTTTAATAGGTAAAGCAAAAGCTGCACACGCAAAGCAAAACAAGGAATTCCTTCACCACTTCCCATGGGCAGGCAGGTGTTCAGCCATCTCCAAGAAAGCAGGGCTCCATCACACATAACGGTGACTTGGGAAGACAAACGCCATCACTCCAAAGGTCCCCCCTTCCTTCTCCTTCTCCCCAGCTTTATTTGCTGAACATGACGTCATATGGTGTGGAATATCCCTTGGGTCAGTTGGGGTCAGCTGTCCCAGGTGTGTCCCCTCCCAGCTCCTTGTGCCCCCCCAGCCTGCTCGCTGGTGGGGTGGGGTGAGAAGCAGCAAAGCCCTTGGCTCTGTGTAAGCACTGCTCAGCAATAGCTAAAACATCTCTGTGTTATCAACACTGTTTCCAGCACAAATCCAAAACAGAGCCCAATACTAGCTACTATGAAGAAAACTAACTTTATCCCAGCCCAAACCAGCACATGTACCATCTGACCTTTATAACGTGTTGGGGTGAGGGGACCCAACAGGCAGGAATTTCATTTGCAAAGCATTGGATCCTCGTGAGGTGTCACACTGTGCTGTGACCCTGAGGTGGTAATAGTTACCAGCGAGTGGTGTATAGCTTCCATGGCTGAGCATCCACTTGGTGTCCATCCCCAAATTCATGGTTTTCTGGAGGGACCGAGGTGTCAGGAAAGGATCCTCCATTTGTCAGTCCCTCCATAATCTACAGGTACTACACATGATAATGGCAACTCGTTGTTAGACCCTCCCACCCCCCAAATGTAGAATAACTGAATAATTTCTGCAGAGAGATCCTATTCACTCTATACTGTGGTGGGAACAGTGGCAGCATGGGAGAAGGCAGCACCACATCAGGTCTGGTCTGTTCCAGCTTAGACTAGGACCCCCTAGTTTTTATAGCTTCCAGTCATGGGGGCCAGCTGCCCATTTGGTTTAAATCTTGCTTTAATCTATGCCATCTGAAAAGCTGGTCCACTCATACTATACCATGTAACAATTAAATCAAGGATTTGAAGACTAAACCTAGGCTTTTGCCTGGACTTTTGCTCTGTGAAATGCATTTCACAATGTTAGGTTCACTAGGCTGATTTCTGTAATTCAGGACTTCTATGAAACATCCTAGGCTGAAAAGGATGACAACCCATGAGCAGAGTCAGTAGAAAACTAGCATGCAAAGCAAATTACAGGTGTTTCTGGCAAACTTTCTGTGAGAAGGATGACCCTGTGAAGTCCTGTGTCACTACAAGCGGGATCTACTTCGTCGCACACCCTTTGGTAAAGCCCATAGCACGACCACAGCTGTGGAGCGCTCATCCTGGAGACCTGACAACCCCATTACCTGTCAGAGAGGATTTCTCCATCAGGGTTCAGGTTCTGATTTAGCAGAATAAGTGACTCCAGAATCTGAAGGCATTCTTCCTCCCCTTCCCCCCCCGGCCTTTTTTCCCTGCTGTAAGAGAACACAACCATTTATAATACTTCTAATGTCAAATGCCATTTTTTTACTTTGTCTTTGTCCTTGCCGTTGTACCTATAGGTAGATAGGTCATTGATATATGTATATATTCATTCTGTACTGTATTTTTTAAAAATACATTTAGAATGGGCTATTGACATTTCTAGCTGTAACATATTTTCACCAGATGTTTTATGCCTGTTCATAGATACTATGTCCTCACTCCATTTTTAGTTAGCAGCTTAACTTGTTACTTGTCAGTAAGCACCCTTGAGGAATATTTCTGTGAAATATAAAAAACTTCCAAGTATACTTAAAGCTATCAATTAGCTAGATGAATGGTATGAAGAATAAATCAACAAAGCCATCCAGAACAGCGGACTAGTGAGGACAAAACTTTTCATCCTTTCCAGGAAGAGTCTCCTTGATTTCTGTTATCATTAACATCTGCACTCTTCAATTCAGATCATATGCCTTTAAAGAAATGTAAATCAACTCCATATTCCTGGACATTGCTTTCTAAACATGGACTGTAAAACTTTTACCCACTGTGGCAGAGATGCAATATCACCCTGTTTACTAATGACCTAAGAGTCTGGAATTTGAAGAAAGAGAAAACGTAGACAGTATCCATCACCCGTTACTCATCCCAAGACTTTAAAAGAGAAGACAGTCACCTCCTATTTGCACAGCTATTGCTGATGTGAGACCTATTCCATGACTTTTAGATTCTACTTTATCTTTGTAATCTTCATGGAAAAGGCTTTGCTAGGAAAAATATCCCTAAAATAAATTATTTTGATATTCCATTGTAAGGAAAACATAATTCTACCACTGAAAGGAACTAAAGAAAAGAAAACCACTGAATGTCAAGGTCAGATGCAGCCTTAGTTGTCAGGTAGAAAATGGAGGCGCAAAACTCCCTCTTCTTGCTGATCTTGGGCTGCAATGTATGCGAACTTCTGTGACTGACTGTTACAGCTGTGGCTTATTTCATTGTTGGCTGTTCTGTGAAATATTGATTATTCTGAAGGTCTGTGTCAGTAAATTTCCAAGAAGTCATTAGCCAATGAAGATATGTGTTTTATTCTGGAATCATCACTGTATCTTTACATGTGTAACTGAACCCTTGATCTATCTTTTCCTGGCAGGCATTGGGAGAAGGGCTGTATGTAACTTATATATTCCTCTTCCAAGAATTGTAAGAGAGTGAAAGTCTTAACAAAAAAGGCTGAGAGAGAAATTTGGTGCCTGATTTAGGGTAAATACATCCCTAAAATTAAAAAATGGCTAGGGAAATAATTTGGGATAGATTATTTATTTAATGAGGAGTTAAAGAATGGCCTTTATTCAGATACGCTTTTTGTTGATGGGTGTTGATGGGTATTTGTATATGGATCTTTAGCTATAAATAGCCTATGTGTATTTTATTGTTTTTCAGGCAATCATGATTCTGTGGATTACATTTCATAAGAAAATGTGGACATACTGCCCTATGTCCTTCCCGTCACCCTCCAGTCATCCATTTTGAAAAAACCTTAATTTATATATTAATGTAAAATCTGAGGTGCAATTTCTGGATCCTCAGATATTGGGGAGTAGATGGATGGATGTTTATGATATTTTAATTATCAATTTTTTCCCTGTTTCTCCATCAACTTCTGGAAAGATCAGTTGCTTTTATAACTGTCACAGGATTATTTGCAAAACACTTCTGGCATTTTTCTTCTGGAGATATATAGGATGAGTAGAATGAAGTTGGTTAATTTACCATAGCTGCAAGCAACAGGTTTTTTTTTTCCCCAGAATTTCCCTAGCACACTCACCAACCAAAATTTCAGTTCCATCAAAGAGTATAATAAAAAATTATAGGTAAATAACTTGACTGGCAAGAATTACTACTTCTTCACAAATCAGGGCTCAATCTTTTCAGAAGATTTTTCTTGGCAAGCCTAAGCAGCTGACTTCAATAGAGGAGTAACTGGATGAGACTCTATGGTTTGAATTAGAGAGGCAGACTAGATGATCTAATATTTTCACTCTAGCCTTTGCATCTCTGAGATGGGGATAAGTCATGTGAGTCAGGCTACTTCTACATAAACATATTTAACCATAACATTGTGCTTTTTTATTGTGCTAGGCCTTCTCTGAGGAACTCTCCCATTATTACAGTGATCTACAAAGCCAAAATTTTGCATTACAGATACTCGGTTGAGTAGTGCTGCTAGGAAGGTTACAGCTGAATTTGATAATAGCTGTTATGGACTTTTTTGTATCCTTTGTAAACTGTGTAGCATAATAATTCCTGAAAGCAGTTGAAGATTGTGGTAACTGAGGATATGAACATATTTTTGGATTACAGCTGTACTTTTCTAGTTTGGAGCTGTCTGTCAAAGACTGTAGAAAACATGAAAATGTGACCAACCAGAACCATAAACAAAAATCCCAGCCCAACAACCACATGGAAAAATAGCCAACTGCAGTCTGGATTACCACAACTGTCAACAAGATTTCCATTCAGAAATCCTCTCTTTGGCCTGTCTTCTAATACTATGGTTAATGGAAGGAATGCTCTTAAAGAAGGCAAACTCCTTTATATAGTTGTTTTTTGATCACATACCAAAGAAAGTTTCAACCAGAGAAAATGAATAAACATCTGTAGGAATTTGCAAACAATTACAGCATGTTTTTTCTGCCTCAATCTCTCTCTGCCTATCTCAGTACAAGTGTACGTGGACATGCATAACTTTTTCAGATTTGTTTAATATTAAAATATTATTTAGTGACATTTTGCAGTTGCAGAATTTTTCAATCCATGTTGCAAGTTTTCTCCAGAGATTCAAAACTGCCCAGCCAAATTGTGTTGCTTCATTCTGACTTGTCAAAAGGGATGTCAAGTTTTCTTATAGCTTCTTTTAGAGTAGAAATTGCTGCAGTTGCAATAGCTGCAGGAAAAGGTGACAGGACACATATAGGGTTTATTATTGCTCTGTTTGGGATATTTGCAGAGAGGATTAGAGAGAGTTTTCTCAACACATAACTTTAAAGATACTACTTTAAGGAGAGCTCTTGACTTTTATTCAGTATGCCAAATGACACTTAAACCTCAGTTGCTGAGATGCTGGCTTTGATCTTCAAAAGTTTATGGCAGTGGAAAAAAAGACGTAGATTCAGATTCACTATTTCAATATATGACTGGTTCTTCTTGATTTGGTGAAGGACAAGATACAAAACTATAAAGTTAGGGAAAAAAAAAAGAAATCACTGTGTATAAAATGTATAAAAACCTGTTCCAAAATTGAGAGTGTTATTGATTATCTAGTTCAAAGCACAGGTGCTTTTGTTAATGGCAAGCCATGACAGCTGGAACATACCTCTTTTATTTAGTGGGTGAAATGAATCACTGATTCTCTCATTACACTGGTCTGTCTCTATAAATTCAAAGATGTGAAACAACACTGCTATGGTTAGTACTCTGACTGTGGCCTGCTAAATCCTGTGTTGTCTATCTTTTATAGTTGTTTGTACATAGAGACCTGCTGTGAAATCAGTCACCTCCGTTTATGTGCAACATAACACTTCTGTTTTTATATAAAATCTGCAGTTTGAAAAATACCGATATGTGGATAACAAGGTTCATACCCTGCAATGGAAATGTGAGGCTGTCTGGCAGTTTTCACTAGCTGACCCAGCTTTAAACTAGTGGCTGTTCCTACAATCGATTATTTCAGTTCTGGAAATACAGCTAGAAAAATGGACCAGACTCTACAACTGCTCTCTCTGTGAGAAGCACGCACTTGCATGCTAATAATACGGATCAGGGGTATGAATCTGATAAACTTGTTCTACAGTAGCTCCAGGAATGATTTTAAATGACTCATCCTAGCACTGACACTAGAAATGGCCTTCTCAGCACTGATTTTAAATAATGATCTCCCCTGATGCTCAGTGCCTAGCCTGCCCACAGAAACATCAGTTATTTGGAGACTGTTGCAATTCTCAGTCCACTAAAATTGTGATGAAAGTGTTCCTTCTCTTCAAGGATCTCTTTGCCAGGAGCAAATAGCTATGGCAGACAGATAACAGGAAAAGTACCTCCCAAGAGCAAAATGAACTTTTATTTAATGTGGTCTAGGATAAGCACTGCATTAAAACATTAGTATGAGCAAATTTCTCCAAACAATTGCTAAGACACAGACAGAGATACATAGCAATTGCTTTTGCCACATCACCCCAAAAGCAAAAAAACCCCAGAGGAATACCTTCCTCCATTTCCCTGTCACCCACAACTTGCTGGGTAGTTTATGCATTTCTAATGTTAGCCTATCTCTAGTCAATTTACGTAGTTTTTCTATACAGAAACGTATGCTTTTTCTTAGGAGTTGTGAGTTTTGCTGAACTAATGCCAGAACGAACATTGATACCAGGTGCCTGCTCTGGCAGAATCCAGTATAACACCTACAGATAAAGTGTAAAATTACATGTGTCATGCCCAAGCACCACAAATTACTCTGCCCTTCATCTCAAATAACATGATAACTCCTACTTTGAGACTTCAGACAATGTAGCCTTGGCAAAAGGAAAGTTTTTCATAGCCAAGCACATCAAAACTAATGTATTTTACTGCACCAGAGGGGTTGACTTTTAAAGAAAATGTATTGCCAAATTGAATCTCCCTTTGGTGTATAAAATAAAACATACTGTCCTGGGCAACTACAGTGATAAACAGTGTTTGACTAGTTTGGAAGGAACCACAATGCTCTCGGGCTGGCTGCTGGAGGCTCAGGTATGAAGGTGATGCAGATACAAGCACGAGGGCTCATGATGAGAGAAACAGGGGGTTAGGAATGACGGAGTTGTCTTCTCTGAGATTTCTGACTCTTGCTAAAGCATCTGAGATGTCCATACTTGTTGCTCCCTGCCGGAAGGCTGTTGAGGATTTGAGAGGAGCAGCAGTCATAGCTGGTAGCACCACACATGCGCTGGGGAGGAGGCCAATGACTCTTGGGACCCTGCAGGCCACCAGTGCTGTCCCAAAACCACAGGCACCGTGTGGGTCGGCGGGAGCTCTCTGGGTGTGTTCCCAGATTAACTGTTCACATTCAACCAGTAAAAAAAGAAATCTGGGACTTGAACTCCATACCTTAGTTTCTCTGATCCCTAACACGTCTTGAAATTTTGGATCCTCCAAATGCATGGCTGATCTCCTAATTAACCTCAAACACACAGAGTGACAAGTTAGCAAATAAAATTTTGCTGAAAGTGAGACCTGATTAAGCATATTGTCATTTTTTAATGGAGGATCAGGTCAAATGTACCAAACCACTTCTGCTGCTGAGGGTGAAGTGAGTGCTCCCAAAGGACTACATTTGTAAATAGTCTCTAACAACATAACTGCAATATTTCCTCGTAAACATTTGCATGAGGAAGTTCTTAAGTCACGCAGAGCAATGTCCTTTTTCATACAGAAATGCAAGAGTTTGAACCGAGGAATGGATTTGACCTCAAAGAACTGTGGACTGTCAGCAGAGATCAGATGAAAATTTACATATTATTAAGATCAAAAGAGTAATTTCCTGAGGGTTTTTTTTTTTAATCCATTTTCAGGCAATGGCAATAAGATTATTCAGGACTTTCTACTTCAAATTGTTTAGTGGGATAACAGGCTTACATCTGCATTTTTTGAAAATTTATGGACTAAATGGTTATTATGCCACCTTCTATCTTAACCTCAGTTTCATTTTGGATTTCTGAGCTTTGTGCACTTTGCTGAAAAAAAAGAGGATGTGGAAAATGTTGGCAATTCTAAAATAAGTGACTGCTTAGCATATCGTTGCTAATATGGAACTAGCCTGGTTAAGGACATAAATTTTAAGGACAAAGATAATCATCTTTATAGCTTGCAAATTCCTTATTAGCGTGCGGATGGTGTTACTATAAATTCAAGCTGCGTATTATGAGCCACACATTTTTAGCTGTTTGAATTCATTCTCTGAATATTTAGTAAGATGATGAAGGGAGGTGAATGGCATCTCCCCAGCTGGACATAGTTCCAGCTTAAGCAAGACGATAAACTTCTAATATGAAGATGGAACTTATGGATGCTGGCCAGAATAAAATAACATTTCACTAGTGGAATTCCAGTTCAAACTCTATCCTGGCTAGAAATGATTCTAACAAGGCTCCTCTCCCTTTTAGGGGCTTCTGGAAAAAAAAAAAAAAGGAAAAGCCAAGTGTGTGGTCTTTTGAAATTTCAGATTAATTTGTAAAAGAGACAGCATGGGCAGCTTCTAGGAAAAGAAACAGAAACAAATGCTGCAAATTGTCAAGAAATATTTGCTGTCCATAAGCTTTTATAACAGCACCCATGACTCTGCAAATAGAATTATTTTTTTTTCCAGCAATATGTCTAAGACAATGACCCTTAGTCCCTTGTGCAGATTATTGAAGCGGTAGTTGATATCCCAGATTTTTTAAGGCACAAAAAAAAAAAAAAAAAATCACACACAGGAATAAGAAAATTAATTCTGTTGGGATACATAGATCTTGATGTTACATTTTGGGATCCTTTTAGATTCTTACTTAGTCTTTACCCTTGAAAGAACTGTTCGACTTAACCTTTGTTTTGTCACTTAATTCATATAATGGCATACATGTCTTGGGGAGTGCTGTTGATAGGCAAGTCCTCACATGCAACACATCTAAGCTAAGGCTAAGTGATTTCAGCGTGTAAACAAACTCTGATTTATCCCTAAAGGTATGGCAATAAGATGGAGCTCCAAAAAGAGTGTGCATGATCACAGTTCATGAAAATCTATGTAAGCGCTAACATCTTCAAAACACCGGGTGTGATCCTAGAGGCAGTAAATCTTTGCAACGTTCAGCAGTGTACTGTGGTTTCATACTGGTTTATCCACCTGTACACTTAGCTAGCCAAAAGTTTGCATTCACTCTGGTTAAAAAGTGTATCCTTCACTAGTACAAAAATTTTCATCATGTGGGTTTCTTTGCTGGTGTGCTTGACCTTAAACTCACTGGTCACAAGATGTTTCTATGCAATAATAGCAATCGTCCCCTCCACCCCTAGGGAAAAAAATAATAAATCAGAACCTTGTGGAGTCTGTACCCTTGGACCTGTTCAGAAGTCAAACAGACAAGACTCTGACTGACCTCATCTGATGTTGATGCTGACCCTGTGTTTAGCAGGAGGTTGGACTACTTGTCCTCCAGAAGTCCCTTCCAACTCAAACTATTCTGTGATTCTACAGTTTAGCTCATATTACTGAAAATCTGCTCTTTCAGACTGAATAACGTGACAGAAACATGTGTTAAAGTTCTTGTATCTTAATATTCTAAGAATCAACCATATTTCACTATAGACTCAGATCCAGATTCATGCCAGACTCTAGCACCTCAACGTAGTCACACAACTGCCCTGTCACCTTTCCCAGATGGTCAGCTTGACTTATGTAGAGGTCTTATGTAAGGATTTCTGCATCCAGAAAATGCCTTTTTCTCTTTGCTGACTCTATGAGCAACCTAGACTACTTGCACTTCTAATTTATGCACCTTAGTTTGCACTCTATAGCTAAGTGGGATGAATTCAGGCCCCAGCACATATTTCCAATTTGTCTCTAATAGTAGACACTTACTTCCTTTTGATAGTAAGTGACTGTGTTATGTATTGAGCCTCAGACATGTGAGCCCAATAGAAGTATAAAGCAGGAGCCTAAGGAGCATTTAGTTCAAAGGAAGCCCGAGGAGTTGCAAAACATTGCTGGAAGTGGGATACACTGTTTTAATTCCAAGAATTACTGGTAATTTGAAAAATTGGCCCCACAGAGATCAGTGGTAAGACTCTGAGATAGCTTTGAGCCACATAAAAGGACCTGCTTTTCAGAGGGTACTTTGGGAAGGAAATTCAGAATAATCAACAATTTGCATTTGAGATACTACTAAAATCAACGGCCTCCTTTGACAGTTTTGCTTTTCAAAAACCTCTAAGTTAGTGCAATTGATAGCCTTGGTACTGTGCACTACATTTCAGCAGCTGGAGCTGCAGGATACGCCCAGTGGAGGAAGAATGAAGGAGATAAAGAGATTTTACAGATGAATTGTTTTTACATGAAGGCAAATACCACATTTTCCTTTTAAAGCAATTGTTATTTTATCGCATAGATGCTGTTATTTACAGTGGCTCAAATAGTTTACATTCAAGATGAAAGCTTAGCAAGATAACTTGCTTGGGTACAACCAAACAAACCACTTTATAACAGTTTACCAGTGAAGCTCTTTTGCAGTGATTGCCATGCAAACTGTTTGCACAGGCGATAGGAAATAGAAAACCACTACTGCAGCACTCCATTTTGGAACGGAGTTTGGTTATTGGAGTTGGGTTGGGTTATTCTTGGTCTAAAAAGACTTTAGGAAGATGCAGAGCTGGCAGTCACCCTGGTTGAATTCACTACTGTGCAAAAGGCACAGTGACTGGAGTCCCTTCATAATCAAAGGCCTATTGGGAAAAATACATTTTGCTAGTTCTCTGCACAGAGGTGAACTACATGCTCTAGACAGAAGTATGAAGCAGCCCGTGATGCAACATTTTGGCAAAATTTTCCAAGTATACAAGAAAGCCATGAGAAAAAAATCAGGCATCCCTTTCACTTATGTAAATGCTTTCATTTCATGCAAGTCCTGGCAAAAGCCCAAGCATTCTGTATGATAATTCATATTCGCTTGCAAAATCTTCATGTCCTTAGCAAGACTGGCGCATAAATAATTCTAGAGAACAGTTCTTGGAAATGATCATCTATAGTAGTAATGTTTTAAGACTTGCGGGGACACATTCAATTAAAGCTTCATATAGTTTCCATACCAAGAAATCCACATGAAGCTGAAAAAATAATAGTGGAGAAAATGTTTCCAGCCTACATTAACTTAATAGTATGGCTCCTTCACACTGCTTTAGAGATGTAAAGGGACCGTAAACAGGTTTAAATGAACTGTTAATGCAGGACATAAATTTATGCTCATTAGCATAAGTGAGAATCAGCTCCATGAATATTAGGGAGTTAAACTATTGTCTGGATTACTTTATTACGTTATTTATATTACTGGATTACTCAGAAATTCGAAGAAAGATTATGAATCCAATTCTGACTTCGAAAATTATTAAGCCTTCTCCTCTGCTCTACTTTTTATTTCATCTTTTATTCTCAGCGATGAATGGTGAATGGTTTTGTGTTCTGTGGCTCAGCTTCAGAGGGGGGGAAGGGAGAATGATGCTATTCCAGGCAATTCAATAGCCTAGATGCTGGATACCCCCCGAAACCTGAGATGTGGGTTCAGGCTATGAATTTCAACTCACTTGCTGCCTAAAAGAACAGTTTAACTTACTGACCAAGAGGTGTGTACCTCCATTATCCCATTTTTTTTGTGCTGAATTTGGTGCTCTCTGAATGAATCATGAGCAGACTAATCAATCAGGCTCCTCTGAAGGCCTATGTGGGATTTATTTGCTTACCTTTGAAATACCAGGAGCTTAGATGTCTTGCTTCCACCTGTCTTGCTAGACCAAGGACTTCCAAATAGGTATGAGAATGAACCGTCTGAGGGGTTCAATGATATTATAGCTCAGGCTAGAAAAAGTTATTCCTATGACTGGAGGAGTACCCAAGACAGGACCAAGGTGACAAGTCAAGGTGGTACCAGGAGTAGGGATTTGAGTCAGGAGTGGAGCAGAGACGGGGAGTTAAGAAAGGCCTCAGCAGTTAGTGAAAACTGATTTGGGAAGTGCCAGTGCACTTAGGCTGGATTTAAGTATTGCCATAAACGTTGGACTTTCTATAATAATTCTGCAAATCTCTCCTCCAGGTTTGTGTGGAGTGTATGAATGGGCTCTTTTCTGGAAACAGGATTCTCCCTCATCCCTAAAATTTAGTTAAGTTTCTGGACACAAGACTCTGGACAGAACACATGCCTGCAGGTTTCAGAAGAAACACCAAATCCTTCAGTCCATCTAGGATTTTATTATTCAGTTACAAAGGGATTAATAGGATCTCTGAGGCTTAGGACTTGAAATCTGGGTTCAGTGAGGTGGCCCATTTCTACCCATCAGTGTAAACTTCAGGAGGAGGTTTCTTAGTCCTGAGGGAGGAAAAAGGTCTTGAAGACTCACAGTATTTCAAAGACCAAGGGACAGCAGTCAAAAAAGCTTCTGTGGAAAGAAAGGCTTTTGCCATTCAGCAAGCACAGAGACCCGTTTCTGGGGTTCATGGAAAAGTTTGAAGGTTCACAGGGCTTTGGGGACACAGTTAGGGAATATATGCAGTGATCATGGATATAGTAAAACAAAAAGGTGCAATGGCATAAATAAAGAATGACATTTGATACATGGCCTTTGAATATGTAACACTTTGGACATAAATCCTGCCAAAATACTGGTGGAGGCGGGAATAGGAGCCAATGTCAGAGTCTGGGGACTGTGTTGTTCATTTGCCAATGTGAAAGAGAAAGGTATGCATGAACCAGCAGGAAGCAAGGAGTTTCTGTTTACACTCAGGTATAACCCATTCCTGGCCTTTGTAGCCTTATACGTGCACTTAGGATTGGGTTGTAATATTGCATTTCTTGGTCAAGAGTCATTCATGGATGCTCTTGAAAGACCAATAGTACTGACATGTTGGAATGAGCTATTATTGTTAATACCAAAAAGCATGGAATAATTTGGCTTCTGAGTGGCATGGAGAGGACAACACATGCCAGTGATATCTCATTCTTGACTCTGTTGGCTCATGGAAATGGTTAGTTTGTTGGTTGCATCGAATCTGGCAGCTCACAGGAATGAGAAGTCCTTGCTGCTTGTTGGTGCTCCCTTTCCTGAGGCAAATTCATGGATAGACCTTATCTGGGAAAGCAGGAGGTGGACAATACCAAGTGGGTGAATGCCCCTCATCTGTATTTATTTTGTTCTGTTTGGATCATCAATACAGATGCAAAAGACAGTAAATGTTTCATTTCCTGGGGACTGGTTTTTCAAAGTGAAGAAACCTTACCTGCCCCTGTCAGCCTTTTCCAGGAGACATAGTGTGTGGTGGCTGAGTTCAAAACTGCACTAACTGTAGAAGCCATCCAAATCCTTTTGTGTCCTGTGTTTTTCTTTCCTGTTTGCAAGATTACAACTTCTGCTACTCTCACTTTTCTACAGCCCCTAAAAATCATGTTAATTCATTTTAGGCATAATTTCACAGAATCATTTTATGGCAAACAATTTGACTTCTCAGTCTAGCTAGGCATCCCAACTAGAGCTTATCCATGCAGAATGTGAGCTATTAACACTGGCTTCACATAATTTCTAGAATCAAGAGGTGGGACAGCACTGAAAACCTTGCCATTGGCTATAAAACTGAGTCTACAGAAGGAGAGGGGATTTATAAGGAGCTAAGGAGCTGCTGGAGAGAACGCCCAGGAGTTGAGGTGGCAGCTGCAACTCAGTTACGGAACATGTATGTCCCATTTCTACCACACTAGGGTGAAGTCCCTCGTGGTTCTTTTTGACTCACTTAATATCTAACAATGTTCATACAATGAGTGAGGGGATGCCAGAGGACCCCCTTCCTACAAACTGACCAGGAAGGGTGTCCTCTGCTAGAAAGCATCAGTCTGGATCTTCCCAGGAAGACCCAGAAGAAGTTCATCAGGACTTTCACCTAAACCCTCAAGGAAGCCAATAGGCAGAAGAGAAACTCTCCTCAGAAACATGAAAGTAAGTCTTCTAAACTTCATTTATTATCTTGGGTTGAATGAGTCAGGGTTTGTTTGGTTTTGGTGGTTTGGTTTTTTTAATTTGTATGGTGGTGTTTTTTTTTTTTCAAGAAGAAAATGAAAATATGTTATTTTGGGTGAATCTAAGGGCTTTTTTTTTCCCCTTTAGCAGCCAAATCAACATCCTCCCCCAACCAGTTATTAACACAGGACAGTCCTATAATCACGACTTATTCATAACAGACATTTAAAGTAGTTAAAAAACAGAGAACAGAATATTAAGGAGGAAGTCATCGTTAGTGTAGTTGATGAAACTGAAGTAGTTAATTCCCAGCTAAAGCCCAACACAGATCTACAAGTCTATGATGACCTTGGAAGCTTATCAGACTCTATGTGACAAACTGGGAAGTGGTCAGTGCTGAAAGACGCTCAGAGTACAGGTCCCCGAGGGAGCCATGGCTGCAAAAATCCTCCGGGAAGAAGAAAGAACTGAAATACTTCTATTTATAAAAAAGAAAACAGGAAAAAAACCCCCAAACCAACCAAGAAAGAATTCTGTTATAAAACAACTGCCATTATCTAGACCTTGCCCATTATCCTTATACAACATACAGCAATGACAAAAGACAAAGTTGCTGTGTTTTTCACTTTGTTTCTTGGTCCCAGAGGGCCACTGTGAATTATTAAAATTATGGTGATGTGTTTGATTCCAGGAAAGTCTTTGTACTGAATTAACAATGCAATAAATGCTAATTGGAGTTGATATATCTCCTGCTGGATTAATTTTTAATCTAGTACTGTAATATATTGACATCGTGTTAGTGATCAAGATGTTCTCTAAACTCAAAGTGTTTCCCAGGAAATAATTACAACTTGGAGGAAGGAAGAAAAGATTGAAGGTGTCAAGGATTAAAAGCACTGGATATTTTTGTTATGGTTTATGGGACTTACAGAACAAGAAAAAGTGCTTGCCTGAGTAATTGAGGAACCTTTCAAAATATTTTAAAAGATCCCATGACCATTAGATATGGCTAGAAGAAAAAAATTCAGTTCAAGGAAATTGTTGAAGTTGGGAGTGCCTCTTGCCTCATGTTGCAGAAGGATGGACACATTTTAAAGTTTCCATGAATGAAAGGAGGAGAAGGATCCAAGTGATGTAGAGAGAGCAGTACAAGCACGCAACCAGCCCCGATCATGCAGGCTCTCACTGTGTTCCCCGTCCTGCTCTGCCTTCACCGCTCTCACTGATGCTTTGTCAGGAGGAATCTTCTTCATATCTGAATAGAAATTTTCTCCTGGTCCTGAGAGAGTGTTATCAAACCCATGTTTCTGTTTTTGCTTGTTTTTCACAGATTTCACCAATGAGCTGTTACTTATGAACCCACTTTTCTGAGCATGGAGCTGATCTGTTCGCTGTTGATGACTGGGAGGCTGCACCAGAGGTCTGCTACCTGCGGGACTTCTGCCAGGTACCTCCAAAGGGACTGTGGCACCCTTCTTTTTTACCCAAACACACTAGCTGCCTCCTTTCCCTCATGTGCCCCCCTGCATTCACAACTTCATTTTTTCCAATCTCGGGCTAGGGAATCTATAAGACACAAAGCGACAAAATGACTTATTTTAGGCAGTGTCGCTGCGTGCATGTACTTTCCAAGATTTTGATTTCCTGTGTGAAAATTTAAGATTTTATGACATGTGAGTATAAATATCACTCTCCTTCCTACACACAGACAAAGCCAGACCTCATGTCAGAAAGAGAGAGCTTTTAATCTTGTTTGTTTTGGGACGGAAGAGGGCCCAGAGGCGTGCGAGCTGCTTGCCACAGAGCTAGAGGGAGGCGACCTGCGTGGGTCAGGAGGGAAGAGAAGTAGCCCCTAGCAAAAACTGAAGGAAAAAGGCAAGGAGTGTGAGGATTGCCCTTTATTTAAAAGGATGACAGGAACTGGTGGGTGCTCACTTGGCACCTGGGAAGCAGAGGTACATGGTTTCTACCATGTCTTTATGGTAAAATGCAACTAAGCTGCAGTGGGACTTACACCTTTTTAAAACACCCAGGAGTGCCCCATATTGAGAACTTACATGTATTTAAAAAAAAAATTAAAAGGAAAAAAAAAAGTAGCCTCAGTATTAGGTTTCCATTCAGATTAATCTGCTGACAACCAGTAGCAGAATCACAGCAATGGACCCATTAGATTTCTACAACCCTTTGCTTTGCTCCTGGGAACATACTGTCTCTTGGTTTTGCCAGTGGATTCTTCAATGGCACACTTAACCTGATGGAATTTTCACCTCCTTCTCTGAGGGTAATTCTGCAATACACTCATGACAAGATGGCAGTATATTTAATCTCAGTGTGTGAGACGCCTGCATTTGACCACAAAGTCATTTTACGTCCTGTAACTTACTGGTTGGCCAACAGATGGTAGCAATTTTTGGCTACTATGGACCTGGGATGTGCCCAAAGGGGTTAGAAAAGAAAGGGTCCATATCCTACAACTAATTCTGAAAGTCCTTCAGCCTCATCATTATTGAAATAAAAACCAATGAGTGAAATGGTAATGGATCATGATCATATTAATACCTATTAAACTATGTGTCAGTTTCAGAAAGATGCTTAGCTGCAACTAGGTAATCAGGTGTTATCTAAGATGCTTTAGAAGATAAAAAAAAAATAGATGAAGAGCCTCAAAACTTATGGGAAGCATTGGATATTAACTTGTTTTCCTAATTTGCATTAGAATAATCTAGTTCACAGACACACAAACCAACTGATAATTAGCAAACTGAAACAAGATGTCCCCATTTGTAAATCAAAATTATTCAACACAAATATTAATTGCAAATTTAGCCTTTTTTTCTGTTCATGAATGTATTTATCAGGCATAAATATTCATTGAATAGTTTATGAAAACAGATTTTAGTCTGTGGTTTGCTTGTAAGTTGGTTATCATATCTGTATAGCCTTTACTTGTGCATCACAATTAGTCAATAATTCACACAGATATCATCTCTTCTCCCTTGAAATGAGATTGTGACTTTAAAAACAAAATAATGTAGAAAAAAGTATAGGGATTACTGCAGTGCTGGCATCATTTACAGGAACAAATCACATGCACTAAAATTTGAGGAAAGTATGAAGATTCATGATTATCATGACAAATACCCACAGCTGTGTGAGGATTTATAAGCATGACATATTATAAAAGCACAAATAGCAGGAAACTCTACTTATTTCTTTTATTCACAAAAGTATTCTTGAATCACAGCATTATTGTAAATGCCTGTTCTCACAATGATACAATTTCCTGTTTGAATCTCTGAGCGAATGAACAGCATTAATTGTAACTGTTTGTCAGCTTCCAAAAATTTAGACAATATCCAAGCTTTATGTTCAGTTGAATAGATACTGCAGTCTGCACCCCCTGTTCTTTCCCTGTCCTCCTTCTAGAGCATCTCTTTTTCTGAGGAAAATGAGACAAGCTGCTCTTTCCAATTTTATTGCTGAGAGCCATTCCCCCATCAACAGCTCTGCACCTTTTAACCCTCATGATGTGATGTTGATGGAGCTGCCACTTAAAAACAAATTCTGTTTGGCCATTGGGGAGCTTCCTGTGGCATTGGAGATGACAGAGCCTTTTGCAGGACGCTGCTTTTGAATCTGCTGTTGGGGGGAAACCCTTGTTGTCTGGTATCTAACAGCATTTGGGTTCAAATGTGAAATCCCTGGGCTCATTCTGGATTCCTCGTTTGTAGGAGGCGCAGCCGCTAGAGTGCTTGGGAGGGAGTAGAATCAAGGGAAGGAAACTATTGCTTGGCATAAAGCCTTGTTTACTCAGTCTCGTGGAACAAACAAGCAAACAAAAAACACTGTCCAAAACAAGCCCCACTGTGTAACCCCCTGTTTGCACTTAGAGTTCAGAATATCTGTTGGCTTTGAGTTCAGTGATTCGAAGCAAGAAATTATAGGAATGCCCTTCGATAGTGAATCTTTCTTTAATACACTGATTATTCTTACTAAACTTGCTATGATATGGGACTTAACACCGCTTATTTAATGATCTTTTCTAGCACAATAGCCCTCTGAACAGGTGGAGGGGATTTTATCCAGCACATCTTTGGTTGTTAGCCAGCACATTCTTGCTCTTCCAGACGTGAAAATATTTACGTATTAGTACTAGGAAATAACATCTTTCACTTCTTAAAAAATTTGTAAAATGTCTCACTAACAGCTTATCATGTACTCCTTTCCAGCAAAAATTAGTGCAGGAAAACACACCTCCACCTTGCATTCACTGCCCCTAGCTAAGAGCAATATTTTAATGTTAACTCTTTGTCACTGGGAGTCGATTTTTCCCAGCACAGCACCTAAGTGCAAAATACATTAGTGCAAATGTCTGAACTCTAAACCCATCTGGCACTAGGAGCTATAAAATATTGCCATATTTGTCTACAGTAGATTTTAACAGACTTTCTGGACAATATCATTTAAAAAACGTTGTTGTGCAATGGAATTAATTAACACAAGTAACATGCACAACATAAATTTTTATTGTTTCTTATATGCCATAAAATTTCCAAGACAGAAGCACCTGGTAAAACCATACCGTCTGACTGGGCATGGCATTAGGAAGGCCTAGATGGGAGCAGATGGAAAGTCTGAGGATGAAATAGGAACAGATGGGAAGTCTGAAGGTGAAATTTGAACTTAGGTATTTCAAAGTTCACATGGCTGAACATAAAGTCCCATTAAACGTGCTCCGATAAAGAGTTAAACTGACAGGCTCCGCTGTGCCCTCCCTCCTTTTGGATTTCCAGTGTCACTTAGCTGTCAACAATGTTTGTGGCAGCAGTTAAAAAAGCACTTTCCTTAACTCTGCCTGCTCATTTCAAAACTGAGTTTTTGCCATCCACTCTGTACCTGGGATTTTGCGAAGGTGTTAGTGCTATAAACATGGAAAGGCATTTTCAGTTTCATACAGAGCCGATGGCTCTCCCCTGTAATTTGCTGCTTCTTCGTTTAGACAAACGGGCAGGCATGGAAAGCCGTGCTGGCAGGGAGGCAGCAACGTGCGGCCAATGCCAACGCCAACGTGTGGATGGACCCGTGGGGTTACAGAAGATAGCAGTGAGCCTCACCGATGGCTGGTGTCACGAACGAAAAGCCCAGCTCCTGCTAGCATAACTTCATGCAGCGTGCAGTTGGCTCATTTTAATGGGTACAGCTTCTTGGAAAAACTTTCCCTCCTACCGTTTCTCCAGCAGAACGGGTCTGTTGCACTTCTAACAGAGAAATGTCATCCAAAAATGTAGGAACAAATATGATTGCTACCTATATGTTAGAGGCAAAACCACAGGGTGGAAAAAACTACTCTGGACCAGTTCCTTGATGCTTGCTCGAGCTTTTTACTGCCTTGTTGGGGATTTGGTGAAAGATTTTTTTTGGAGTGAATTTGCCGCAGTTCGGTGGGGTTTTATGAAGACAGAATTTGTGCGTAAGACCTTGCATGAACAATATTAGCAAATGTGGTGAACTGAAAAATAAGAGCCTGGTATTACTACTACACCAGGATGCTTTGTATGAAATTGTTACTTTTAAAACCTGTCAAGCCCTAATATGTGACTGTCAGCAGAGATTACTTTTTCTAGCTCCCACAGACATTTAGAGTTCCCAGTTTATAGCCCATCATTGGTTGTACAAAGCAAATACTGCATCTGGCTCTGTGTTTTTAGGTTCAAAGGCCAAGGCTGAGACATACTTTTCAAGTTCAAATAAATGACTTTTTGGATATTGATAAAGGCATGACAATTTGCCCACTGATTCTAAAATATTTCTGCAATTTTTTTAACAATTGCCACAGCAGGATATATCAGTTCCAGGATTTGATGGGTCATTTGGGAAGTGCCCAGAATGGAGACCCATTTACAGTTCAGCAAGTTCCCAGGTCATTTATCTCATGCACGTGGCCAGCAAGAGATTTGGGAAGGGCTGATGTTGCCAAGCCAGTGTCGAATTTGTGGTGGGTTTCCAAAGCCTAGGAGTGATGTCTTTCTCCAGCCCAACAAAGCTCTACACCACCATTGTCAAATCAGTCACTCTGCTGCCATGCCATGTCACCCAGGTCTCAAGGCAGGATCGCATATTCTGAAATTCTGGAAAGCTCTTGAGTAATGGTCTGAAAAATGACAGACTCCCACATGTCCCTACTGTACTTGAGGAAGTGCATTTCCCGTGATTAATGGCCTCTCTGCTGTGCACAATGCCGTTTAAAATTTTTTTTCCCCCACTGTAAGCCAAACTAAAGAATATTTCCAGTTTCTCAGGCTCTATTTACCTTCTCTCTCATTAGTGGAGGCTCTCTCCCTTGCTTTCTGATGATTATGCACATACTTAAACCGTTCTGACTGTTTTCAGCTGCTACTGCTGTGTTCCAGAAATCTGACACAGGGGAACGCATCACCTCGCCACCAGCGTGCAGCAGGCGCTTCCCTTGGACTTCTGCCCTATTGCCTTTGCAGTCTGGTGGGGGAACCAGGTAGAACTGTGACCCCAAGGGTTTCGTAGGGACTCATCAAGCTCGACACATGTCCCTTGCTTCCTGCCACCATCCCTGTAGCTGCTTCAGAGTTTCAAAAGCTACAGGAGCCTTGCTGAGCCCAGCACAAGAGGGAAGGCAGCTTGCTGTGGACTGGGCTGGGCAAAGAGGCAACAGGCTGGGCCACTGCTGTAGTTTTTTAACTGTGCGCCACAGACCACCAGAGAACAACATGCTGGAACTCCTTGACTAATTCTCAGCTGTCAGAACTATCTAGTCTTCAATGTTGTGATCTTGCCTTTTTTTTTTTTTCACTATAACTCTTCCCTGATGACAAAGTAATATATTTTTAGCATAGTTCAAGTATAAGGCACTAAAATTATACTACCTCTCATAAGGGTTGCCTCATAAATACAGCATTCTGTTTTCATGGACAGTGGCGTGGGTGTTTCATAAAGTATCATAAACAATTTATTTTGTAATGAAATAATGCAGTAAGTTATCTTTGGTTTCAGATCATGCTCACAGCTCCACTGAGTTCTTTTTGGTGTGGTTTGTAAGCCAGGGCTGTGGAAGGTTACCCCTCCCTTGCTCTCTTGCTAAATATAAGTGAAAAGCTGAAATTATTTGAGAAAAATGTAAAGCGTATCAGCTGAACATTGGGAGGTCCAAGAGTATTTGAGGTAGAGCAACTCTGCTTGCTAGAATGAAGTGATTGCACTTACTACTTACCTCCTGTGCATCTTTTTTAGTGTTGTTGAGCCCCAGTAAGGAGATGCAGCTTCTCATTTCAGGCCTGGCACATTGCCCTGCTCAGATTGAGGACAATGGCATCACAACGCTGTGATTGTGGTGTGGTACCAGACCCGTGCACCAGCCGTGGGTGACACTGACGGGGTGAAGGGTGGTATGGAGAGGCGATGGTGCTCTAGACCCCCTCCCATTAATCCATGCCTCTCTGTGACTCTTTTCCAGTGCTCCATGGGTGCAGTTAATTTTCTTGCATGAGAAGCCCCCTGTTCAGCCAGATAGTTCAGTATGTGCTGATGTGCCAGAGTTCTACAGTGGGCCACAGGGTGTTTGAAAGGCAATTGACTAAAATAAATATGTAAGAATGCAATTACATTGAAAAAAATGATTCCTACTTCTTTCTGTCCCTGGACTTTGTAGGGAGGTATGGCTGAAGACGCCACTGCTTCGTAAAAATCACAGTAAAACACAGTAAATTTTGTGTCATTCCTGCTTATTTTTCTCTGTTTCAGCTTTGAATTTCTTTCATAGGTCCCTGTAGTTATCTATGGCTCATTTATTTGCATTACGTAGCTATTTAGGGTCAAATTCTGATCCTAAAAGAGCTCAGATAAAAGATCTGCTGTCACAGCTGGTGAAGCTAGGACTTTATTCACAGCGTATGCATTTCTCCACTGCCAGTTATTGTCAGTAGTTCAACCTTTGCCGTTATCCAGATTTTCAATTCTGTTTTTCTCTTTAAATCTGGTGACTGATTTGGGAAATAATTTGCAGAAATGACCTGTATTTTGTTCACTTGTAGGACAGCACGTTTCCTGCCATGATGCTCTATCATTTTTTTAAATTCTTTAGCCTTATCTATAAAAGTGTTAAAATGACATGGTGCCTTGCACAGAATCGCTGCTCAGTGACTCCAAGTGCAGCTGAGCTGTGTGCAGTAAAACATCAGCTGGGCAGGTATGCCTTGTTCCTTGCAGTCTTGGTGCTCAACTTTCCAATGACTTCTGAAAGCGGAAGGTGGGCAAGAACCAGACACACAGGTTCTAAATGGATTGCTTGAGGTTCTTTCTATACCCTCCCTTGTCAGCATTTATATCTCCTGTGCTTTACTCCATCTAGTCACATCTTCACCTTTATCCTCCTTCAACACCAGCTCCTCAGCGTGCTGTAGCAGTGTGACACTTAAACAGTGCAAAATGAATGCTACATTTCCATAGAGAATGTGTGTTTCATATAAACGTTATTTCCAAGTACTATTATATAGTAATCAGGATATGATAAATCATAGTTGGCTTTTTTTATCAATGTACTGGAAGTGTGATAATTAAGAATAGTTTATTTGAAATACTTAAGAATTCATATAGTTGTAAGTGTGTGCAACAGGTCAAGTACTTGCTAATAAAATGGCTGCTCTTAACATAACTGCACAAAAATAGGATTTCTGCTGTTTAGGGGGAAAGAGCTTTTAAAGAAATAGCAGTCAGATTTGTAATGAAGAGGAAAAGACGAGTGTACAAGTGCTGCAATGTTGATAGCGGGCAGCTGGTAGATTCTTTGGAAGATGACCACTAAGCTCTGACATTACTCTAAGTAGCATCATGAGAATTGATCCAAGAACTATTCGGACAACTCTTGGGGCATGATTACACTTAAGTTGAACTCTTTTTCCTGTTTTGACTATTTTAAATGTTTCAGTGTTGCCATTACATTTTTCTGTGAGGAAGATCTCTCACATATGCTGGCTTGGCCCATTTTGGCTATTTTTTTTCCATGGTCAGCTTGCTTTTCAGACTCTCCTTTCTGTTCTTTCCTGACACAACCTGGATTTGAGAATTGGCAATACACATCGCTAATGTCCATTTAATGCTGCTATGTCTGGCTTGCCTTCAGGTGTTGGGGTTGGGGCAGGTGTTGGGAGAAAAAAGAACAAAGCCAGTAAAGACTAGTGCCAATTTTACTGAGCAGATGTGCCATATCAAGATGGGGAAATCTTTCCTTTTTTGCATCTAAATTTTTAATGACAATCTCAAATACTAAATATTTATTTTAAGATTCAAATGTTAAACTAAGCTTTATCAATTGCTGGTAAAAAGAAAAGCAAAAGCATGGGAATTTCAAAAGAATCTAAAAAATTCAAGGCAGCAGGGTATGCAACAGAAGACAAAATTTCAAGAGTAGATATTCCAAATAAGGGAGGAACTAAGGAGAATTTAGACTAAGTTTGCTTTAATATAGTTTACTAAAAGTTCTATGTATTTACCAAGGAAACAGTGCTATCCTATTGGAAAAAGTCATGCAAATAAGGGGTTGATGGTAAATAATTTTCAGAATAAGTGTAGTTCATTGAACTACAAATGTCTGAAAGCACTTTACAGAACTGATAAAATCTCCACTCATCAAAAATGCCAAAAAAGCAAAAATTTTACTGACACAGAAACTGTGGCAAAGAATACATATTCTAATGATGTTGATGTTACAGTGCCTATATAAAGCATTGAGGATGTGGAAGGAATGGGATGAATATGCAAATTAACAGTGTTCTTACATGATGTGTGGCAAAACATGGATTGCATCAAAAGTTTTTTACTGAGAGTCCTACAAGTTAACTTAATGTTCTTTCTTCTTCCCAGTTCACTCGGATCATCTGCAAAGTGTTGACTTGAAGAAATAGAAGAACAGTAATGCCACAAGTGGTTTCTGGGAAGTAACAAGGTACCATTTCTGACTTGCTGAGGCATCCAGGGCAGCTCCGAGTGTCGATGGGGGAAGGTGACATAAAGGACTGAATCTCAAATAGAAATCTAAAAATCCTTGTTTGGAAGGTGGTTCACTTCGGAGGTTTGCAGCTTGCCCTGCTCCATCTGGGCGATGCCTGGGACCCAACCCAACCCAGCACCTGGGCTTTGCACGCAGTGGTCCTGTGCAGCAGCAGAATGGTCCCTTTTGTCAGGCTTTGGGGTGAAGATGCTGCTTTTTCTTATACAGTGTATACACTGAAACAAAATCCTTAGCTACCTCCTTGCTGACCATTTTGCACATTAGGCTGCTTGTGATTTACAAGGGTTTAGGACGAGAAGAAACAACCAGAAATCTAGTCTGATCTCCTGTGTATTTGAACCAGTTAGCTGTTGCTTGAACCATACCTGTTCCTTGACGCTAGACATATGATTTTCCACTTAAAATATGAGGGCAGCTGTGCTTGGGCAAATGAAAATTTCAGCCCGCCCAGTGCCTCCTCCTTACCAGAGAGGCTTAGGGACAGAGGACAAAGACAGGAAAGCTAAAAGCTGATCCCCCCTCTGTAATAACTTTCCAACTAACAGCAACTTGCAGCTAGGTCAGATTTTGTAGCCACATCTTTTAGTAGTAGTTAAGAGATTTATTCTTCTGCCCTGTATTAAAATACATTTTCTTTCAGTAGATCCTAGTTTACTGAACAAATGGATTGATCTAAATAAATGTCTGGTCCCCATTGTGTCATATTGTTCCACTAATCTCTAAGTGAGCACCAAATTTGTTCTTATTACACCTCATTAATATAATAATACTGAATAATGTAAGGCATAGTAACAATCCTTAAAGCATCCCACTAGGAACACAGCTTTTCACTGAGTTTTCCCTCTCTTGAGCCCTGCTCAAAAGCTGTCATTTGGCCATGTCTTAGATCCATTAAATAGGTGCTCCAGAGATGAAAAATGTTATTTTTAATCAGAATATTATGTTTGATTACCTTAAATGACTAACAATATTCCCAAGTCACATCTGTAAATAAACTTTGCCATCTGAATTTGTAGTCTTAGACTGTGACCTGTTTGGTTTTTGTTTGTTTTACAGCAGCTACTTGACTGACATGAATTAATTCTGTTAAGTACATACTACCTTTTCCATTATTTTGCCTGGATATAATGTTAATCTAATCAACTTGTAGTTATCCAGATATCTGCTTTTCTATTTTTTTTTTTTAACTGACTATCTTCCAGTCCTTTGAAACATCATTATCATCAGGAGGTTCATTAAAAATTAGCATCATTGGCACAAAGATCACTGTAGTTAACTCTTCTAGGACTCTCAATAGAAAGTTATATAAGCATAGTTCCTTTAAAATATTTCTCTAAAGTTAATAAGTTAAGTTTCTCTTTTCAGCTAATGTAGTTCAGAGATTCCTTTAGATTTTTGGAAGCAGTCATTCTGAAGCATCACATATATTTTATTCTTTGGGGCTATCCTTTGTTTGGGTATATTGAATGCAATGAGGTCATGATCATTGGTTCCTAGGCAACGACCAACTTCTACTCCAGTGATTAATTCATCTTTATCCATCATATGAAGTCCAAAGCAAAGTAACCTTCTGTGTCAGAAACTTCTAGGCTATAATTTTTAGAAAGCCTATGACATTTCATTAGTGTGAGACTTTGAGCACATCTTCCAAATGGGAGTTGCTCTCTGTAACATCTATTTGTTTCTCATTCTTTACCTGTATTGCAGATATTAATACTTTTATGACAGGCATATAAGCTAATATTAATCCATTTGCTTTGAAATACTTTCTCGACTCTATATTTAATAAGACAGAGATCTGATATATGCATTTGCAAGTATGAACTATATATTTGGACAGAGAAGAAAACCACAAAAATTTTGTGAGATATTTTGCATTTATAGAGCACCTTCATCTTACCATCCTAAATGGCCTTTAAGAAATGAATTAACATACTTTTGCTAGAAATTTATGACAGTCACTGCAGTTTCTTTCCTCACTAAAGTATTGAGCCTGATAAAATGTTATTAGCTTGATTTCTTGTAAGTAGGGAAATTGAAGGGCAAAGTGGTTAAGTTCAGCATTTGAAATGTGGGCATCTCATCCATATTTAGGCACCTCCGTGGCCTGATTTTCAGAGTTGCTGAGCATCAGCATGATCCCATTAGGGTAACTTATCAAAGTCATGCAAAAAACCTGTACCAGGAATAGTCCTGACTCCCTGCCCTGTGTGTTAATGATGTGCAAAACTAAAATGAAGATATCAACTCCTTTATAGAGAAGGAAAGGCAAAAAAGCCTAGAGATTCTAAAAATAGAAGAGACAGGGTGTGTCCCCCCACCTCCAGTTTCATCAGGTCCATACAATTTCATCTCCATGAGCTGTAATGATCTCACGGCCATATTATGCTGTTTTGCAGTTCCCCAAACTAGCACTAGTCAAAGCACGGAAAAGTTAAGTTTTAAACAAGATCTTTGCTTGTCTCCAGCTGTGGGCTGCTCACTCTCCTCCCAGAACAGCTAGTGCTGGTTGCAGCTTGGTCCTTCTGGTGAAAGGGTATGGAGGACCCACAGGCAGCTGTAAGAGAGGGTGGACTGAGACAGATTTTAATGAAGCAGTGTGAAAATAGAGAAGAAATGCAAATTTCTGTAGCGGAGAATAGAGAAAAGGAATGGCAGGAGGCAAAGCAGAATGATGGTAAGTTAATTGTTCAACCTAGTTGAAAAGTCCTACGACTCAGCCCCATGAAGCCTGTTATCTGAATGCTGTATGCTGTAGAGGTTTTTCTTTATAGGGCTGGAGAGTGATGGGAATAGAGGCATTAAGCCCTGAGACACCAGGTGGGCAGGGAATTCAGATGCTGCCAGAGCAGGAGTGCTGAAATGAAAAAGTTATGTTTAGAATGAGTTCACTGGAACATGACCCTGTCTGCACAGGATTTCTTACTTTCTTTCCTTTTCTTTTCATTTTTGGTAAGTGGCAGGCAAGTTCTGGGTCAGATTCCTGATACGAGAGAAAAAAGCAGCAGAATGAAATCAAAATTTTGGAAGAGCAGTTAACTGGGAAACAGGACTTGAGAAATGGAACTGCTGCCTGCCATTTACCTCCTCCCCTGCTCTACCACTCACCTTTGACAGAGAGTGGGGAGTGAGGAAGGAAAGAGAGATGGGAGCAAGAGACAAACATTATCTTTACAGGTATTGAGTAGTCTGGCTTACTGTACCTGTCTGGTGTAGACTCTTAAATGCTTACCTTTCTTTCACCATCACCTTTAATTAAGTTCCCTTAAGGGTCATCATGAGCATGGGAGCTTGGCTTTTTTGTTCTCCACTCTTTTTTAAAGTGAACTGATACACTAGCCAGATTTTCCGAAGCACACAACTCCCTTTTGAATCAGATTTTCCACCAGATGAAAGCGTGGAGGGAAAAAGAGGGTGAATGTGATTTTTTTTTTTTTTCTTTTTTTTTAAAAGCTGAACAACTTTAAATTATGCCCGTTCCCACTTTGACTGTAAAGGAGCTGAGATTACACCTTTCTTTTAAAGCTTGCTAGGTGAGAATTTTCCCCTGTGCTCCTACAGCTCCACTTACAGGGCTGTGCTCAGTCTGGGCTCGCCGTGATGTCAGCCGAAAGCCGCTGCTGTCCTGAACAGCAGATTTGCTCGAGGGTGAACTGTTCTCCTGGATTTTCTCCTTGGGCTGCTTGGTTGGAGGGCCAGCACGGGTGCTGCAGGGAGGGCAGGAGCTGGTGTGCGATGGCCATGGCACCCCCTCCTCACCGGGAGAGCCCCCCGCAGCCCTGTGCGCTGTGTCTCAACCTGCTCTGCGGCCACAGGCAGGGCACGTTGGTGCATTTACTCCAGGGAATGGATGTCCCAGGTTGTACTTCCAGGCCACAGTAAGGCACAGAGATGGTTTTTGCTTTATAGAGCCTAACTGTGGAAGTGAAGAAAGACCTGGACGGTAAGCAGCTTCACGGAAAGCCTTTACCTCAGTGCAGTTATGACTACCCCAGTAGATGTACAGAAAGGGCAAGAGGTGTCTCGCTGAAATGCAGCGCACCAAACCTCTGTCACAACTGCAGAAGTAAACCTGCGTCTGGTGAGATTTTGCCTCACTCCAGTCTTCTCACATTTGAGGATTCTCCCCAAAGTGAAAATACGTGTATGTTTTCCACAGCTTGCAACACAGGGAGCAGGGGCCCATTGCCAAAATACAGGCCTCTTGGGATGTTTTCGGTGCTCTAAGGTGGTTAAGCCACCCACACCGAGCTGGTAGAAAGGACTTTGGGATCCATGGGAGACCCACACCCTTCTAAAGGCACAACCGGAGGTCATACCAGATACTCTACTGCATCTCAAATGGCGTGAGAGGCCTATCTTGAGGCAATTTAATGCTCTCCTGGGAATTCATGGTAGCTGAACACTGCAGGGTCCAGTTGGGTTAGACATGATAAGTACCATCATTCATGTGTTTTGTCTTGCATATGTGTGGCAAAAAACAGTAGGAAAGGCACAGAAATGATCTGTAGTAACTCTCATCTGGCCTTTCTCAGCTTTGACTTGTACATTGCTTTTACTTTTAATATGTCCAAATCTGGCTCTTATGGAGAAACTAAGATTGTCTGGATGAGTATTACCAGAGATTACCTGTGAGCGGTCATAATTAGCTGCAGCAACTGTGTTCCCTCTAATGTTAAAAGGGGTGGTAATCCCATGTGCTCTTGGCTGCCTGCTGTATCAAACCTGTTTTAAGCACTCTCTTCTGTGGTGGTGAAAGGCATGAGCTCAAGCGAGGGCCATGAAAGGTTACTACAGTCACAGGACAATCACCCTGCACAGGTAGAATGGGTCAAATCATCATGTGTACCTTATTTACCTTTCCTGCTCCCTATCTGCTTGTAAGAGTGATATTTTATGCAATCTAATAGGCTGCACAGAGAAGTGAAACTGATAACTGGCTGTAAATGTAGGACACGTGGAAATTTCCTAGATTTCACACTGCTGAATTTTGCTGACTTATGAGACTAACAGTACTGGAAGAGTTTTCAAGGTTTTATATACTTACTAGAGCAAAGATTCCAATTTTTGGAGGTTCATTGAGTGCTAAACCATTAGCACAACTGAAAGGAAAATATTCAAGACAAAACGAAACAAAACAAAACCCCACCAAAAGGATAACACTGAACTGGGAAAATTTTTTGCTGGCTTTCTCTGCAAACCAGTCAGAAGGATTATTTGTTGACCTGAAACAATTTATGATTAATCAGGCTGGTAGAGAGCTTGAGCTCAAAACTTTTAATCAACATTATCACTATTCCTAAAAGATTCAAAAGGAAATACAGTAACTTAATGTTAAATGAAGAAAGAAGGGGAATTAATGTCATCAAGGACAAAAAAAAAAGCCACAATGCCTAATCTGGTTTTGACATAGCTTTTATCTCATATCTGTACTAAAAACTAGGGGTGGTTAAACTTCCTTGTTCAGAAGTGATCAGAAATTGGTATTCTTTATTCTCTTAAAGAAAACTGGTGTTGCCTGGTCTCTTGCTCTCCTGTTCCTTGTTTACTGCACAGTCTACACTGCCAGTGAAACAGCCTTTTGTAAACAGAAAGGTTTGAATTTTTATTCCAGAACATATTCTTCCAGTATTTTATTGATCTTTCACAGATGAAGAGAAAGAATAGTAGAGCTTGGTGGAAGAAGGAAGCAATTTTGGGTTAACTGCCAAAAAAGGCATTGATGAAATCATATGGTTTCACCTTCTATGCTTCTCTGCAGAGCATAGAATAAGATAGGTATGAAGTTTTGCTTCCAGATTCCCTGAGACTACACAAGTCCTAAGAAGAAGTTGTTCTTGATTACAAACATAATATTAGGAATGGATAGAAAGCAAGAAATATTTTGCGGGCTTCACTGTCAGTCTTCCACACTGTGACCAACCAAAAACCTTCAGGTAGTAGAAATAAGAAACAAAGGGAGAAAATACTGATTTCTTTCAACATCTTCTAAAAAATGACAACAGAGCTGCAAGTGGCATGGCTGGGGCCTACTAATTACAGCTGTCATGAGGGGCAAGATATATGGAGAAGACAGACACTGAATTCTCTGCTTCCATCAGCTTGAGTCCTCTGCCCTTCCCCAGGTCTCTCTAGCTTGGATTCTGGACAGTAGGAAACTTTCCTGGAAAAAGCTTCATCTGAGTTGACAAATTTCCATGAAAAATCTTCAGTGTTGATCCATAAGCACTTTCTCATGAAGTAAATAAATAAAATTCCACACTAGCTCTGCTCACTGTGGTCCCTCGCTAAATGTCAGACCAGAGAGGCAAATAATTTGACAGCATTTTTGGACACATGAGCTGTCCTAGAAAAAGACTCAGTTGTGTCCTTAAGTAGAGCTCCATGACAGATACTGGAGAGGAAATAATCAAACTCCTATACCACACCTGAGCAAGTAATCCTCATAGAAGGAAAATACACATCTTTTTCTGCTGCTGGTGAGCTCATCCCATGAGGCAGCAAGATTTATGATAGCCCTTGATCTTTTTATCTTGACTGGTAGTTTGCAGATCCTTTAATTATGCACAAGTAGCAGATTTTTTTTGTGAGGTCTGTGAGCTGCAGGGCTGGCTAATGGAAGATGTTAGCCTCAGTTTTTGTGAACCTTTTTGAAAGCAATTTCAAAGTTAGGTAAATAGCTCAGAAACACCCATTAGGTATGCAGGTGTGACAAACACTAGTTCATACCCTGAACTGTCCCTTACTGTTTTTCTCTGGAAAGAAAGATCTTTCCCATATTCTAGGGCTGTTTTGCCCAGGAATGGGAGGACTGCTAGTTTTCCTTATGTGAGTTTGCTTTTGCTGGCAGGGTGAAGGAGTGATGGGTATTGCATAAAGATTATTTCAGGGAAGATCCTGTACTAAAAACTTCTTGTAGGACACAACCTTTGCATGTATTACGAGCCCTTATGTTGTATGTAGCAGAACACAGAAAAATGTTGAGTCATTCATCACTTCAGAAATTTTTGCAAATATGCAATTCTGCCATGCTAAAGCATCTTGAATTTTACATGGCAGGAATCTCCATCATCCACTCTACCTTTCAATTCCTTAAGAACAGGTAGCAAAAGCAGGGAGCACAGCAGAAAGATGTTACAAAATAATCTGGGAGGGAGGTGTTGTAGAAACACAGATAAACAATGAGGTTAAATCTGGTTTAGAAAAACAGTTGTCAGATAAATATCACCCAAAATCTAATAAGCAAATAGAAGAGAATTATTTGGAAAGCAATCATGTTTAGCAAGAGAGATGAAAACCAAAGACATTAGTTTTCAAAGCAGCCAGAAGATTTCTAGTTCTTGCCTGCATTCGCATTATGATCTAGAATATTGCCTGAGCTGCTTCAATTAGAAACGTGAGATCCTATGCTGATGTATGCAATAAAATGCCATTTCTAATTTTGTATTCTAAAAACAAATGCATTAATTAAAGAAAATTAAGGGTTTGTCAGACAGAAGGCCTGTGCTGGCCTGTAGAGGTTCCTGTCCCCCAGCTGTTAGACAGGGTCCTTCATTTGAGGTGTGGTAACTGAATGAGATACATTGCTGCAGTGTGTGGAAAAATATGGTCAGTTGATGGTGACTCACATGAACCCACATTACTTTGCTTCACAATGGAATAACAGCACATGCACAGTGAGCTACTGTGTCTCAGCTGACAAAGTCCGGAGCAGCCAGCTGGATTATGCCCCTTCTATCGTGTCACAGCCTGGAAAGCTAACAGTCACGGCATGACTTATCTCCATAAATTCCGCAGAGTATCATTCTGGGCACATAATCTGCAAAGACATGTCTCCAGATCAGAGAGTCATGAGGAAAGAGCAAAATAATAAAGGGCTTGGTTTATTTATAGAAAGAGCAAATATCAACAGTATAAAAATAATGACTAGGGAAAGATATACATATGAATGTTTGAAAGGCACAAATATTAATAAAGGAGTAAACTGTTTGTCACAGTGCAGACAGACACTGGTAGGAGAGAGGTTAGAGCTGCAACCTTGAAAAGAGTTCTTATGTCTTGATTATCACATAAACTGCATACAAACAGCTCCCAGTCAATGAGGTAGACCCAGCTGTGCTTGATATGATCCCATATGCAGCCTACGGCAAGTAACTCAGGTTTTTGCATCTCTGACTCAGAACTTATCTATTTCATGGGGGGCTGTTATGAAACTCAATTAACACTTGCAAAGCTTTTCGATGGCAGTTACGGCATAAGTGTGAGGTATTATATAATGGGATGAAATTAAGGACAGTGAAGTCTGATTATCAGGGAAAAAAAATCCCAACAATGTCATCTGTTAGATTGGGAAATAATGCCGTAGGGGAAGCAGTGAATGACTCATTGCTTGAGTCAATTAAATCTGGGCTGGATGTGGCACCAGCAAATATAATGTAGGGCACAACCTTCTAGTAGGAAAGATATGGTACACATGACCTGATTTCTATGATCTTATGCTTGACTCTATAACCAACCAAGATTATATGAGCTCATATAAACTTTACATCATTTCTCATGTGTTTCTCATGTGTTTAAGGACTCTCAGAACATTGTTGTGGTCTGTGCTCAATTGATGAATACTTAATATACTAAAGTACTGGAGATCATTAGCATTCCTGAGGTTGTCTGGCATGCTTTGTTTATGCAGCGTGGAAATGGGAAATATTTCTTTCAGCCTTTATGAGATATTGGCAGTGTCACCTCTTATAACCATCAGCCTAACAATTACTTGACAAAATATGCTGATTATTGAAATTGCACTGTTAATATGCATTGGTGCCAGAATATTATTAGGACCTAGAGCCTGCACTACATGGAGGACACAGACCGTGTGGTGAGTGCTGTGCAGCTGCTTGATTCTCCTCCTCACTTCCCTAAATCACAGAATTTGAGGACTGGCCTGACCTTGTTAGCTTAGATATTCTTCGTGACTGGTTATCAACACAAATTTTTATTCCACCTGAAACAGCTTATTGCTCTACCTATGCCCTTGCTAAAATATGGGGATGGATTACTAGGTTTTAAAAGGCTTGCAAAGAGGAGGTAAACAGAGCTCTTTTTTAAGGGGCCATTCACAAGTCTATGCTCCAGACACATCCAGCCCACCTAGATGAAGTTTCTTGGTTGGGAGCCTAATTGTCTTACTTGTTTAAACCAAAAAAGGTGACAGGTGCTCCTGGAGAATGATTTAGATTTTCAGCATCTCCGTGAGGGGATCTTATCCTCACTGAACAAAAGAAAGCCTTATTTTGATGCCTGTAGGTGAATCTACAGAAGTCCTACACTGTTCCACCGGATGGACAAGATCAGCGGCAGCTCTGTGTTTTTGGATGTTGCTGACATAACTTGTAAGGAAAGTCAGCTGAAAAGCTTGGTTTCAGTAGGGATTTGCTCCACTGACCTTGAGCAAAAATGAGGTAAGGAGAGCTACTTGATCCCCAGAGTTGTACAAAATTCCGACTGCTGGTGCTTCAGCATTCAGGTCACAAAGTAAAATAGCGACAGGACTGGAGGTGCCAGGAGTCAATAAAGGTTTGCTCTGGTGCCCGAAACAACTTTTAGTGGCCCTGGTACTGGCTTCAGCACCAGAGCTTGATTGGTTTCTGACCTATATGTTAGTGTGAAAGCCAACATAGCCAACCTGGCCTCATACCGACAAGCGTGGTGCCTTCTGCTTAGAGCAGTCAAAACAATAGCCAGTGCATTCTACCTTCACAGCACTTTTGTTTCAAAAACTCTGAAACATCACTCCCTGATATACCTAGGTACACCTTGAGCTGGACTGTGTCCATTTACAGGTATTTGGGAAAACAATCTCTGAAGAGAGGACCTGGCAGATGTGCACTGTACTTAAAGAAGTAATTCAGCCACTAGGTTTGAGTGACTCTAACATGCATTTACTATCTTCTGTTCAGCTCCAGAATATTGGAGTCTATGGTAGTACCACTCAGTGCACACAAAATAATCTGATGCCCAGTTATGTTTGACCAGAAATATCAAAATATAAGTGGAACCTCCTGGGCTGGTATATTGATATCCATTGATATATCTACTACCTTGCGCCCTAATAATTGCCAGTGCTTTAAAAATATAGTTTCTCCTTGCAGTAACTGTCACCACACAACACGGCCTGTTCCAGCTGCAGGCATCAACTCGCTTGCACTTGGTGTGTTGTCACGGCTGCCTTTGCAAACTGCTCTACCTCCTTAGGTCATGCTTGAGGAGTTGCGCCATATGGAGGGGGGATCCTCACCAACGATTACAAAGTAATTGCAAATCCCCATGCCCCATATGGGTTCCCCTGGGTACATTGCAGCCAGCCTCCTGGATGCGGACAGCCTGAGGCCAGCCTGTAGCAACCAGCCAGGCATGTCAATGCTGTTGTTGATGAATGTTTGCTGTGGTGATCTCATGGTGATGTGATGACATTAAGTTGAACAAACAAAGTAGTGGCTAATTGACCCATCCGTAAACATTCAGCTAAACAGAATTAGAGAGAAAACTCTGTGAAATGGTTTAATTTAATAGGAAGCTCCTGATGACAAGATTTTATTAATTATAACCTCACAGGGCCCAGGAGGTACAAAATGAGAGACTGGAAAAGTTTCAAAAGGATGTTGGAAAGTCCAAGTTTTAGGAAGGTTGGGGTTTTTTTGCTCCAAAAGGTAACCCAAGACACTTTGAATGGGAATTTTTAACTTTTGTTCATTTATAAGCTGAAATAAAAAAATACATTCTGTAATAAGCAGGGCATCAGAAACACACACCTTACACGTTGCCATTAGCACTCACTGCATTTGTTACATCACCATTTCTAAACTATCCAAAATAAAAGCCAACCCTCATGTAAATTAACAGATTTATAATTAGTACTTTTCAATCTCTAGTCAGCATTTCAGAGGAAAGAAGGCTACATAAAACAGCTTCATTCAAGGCAGGTCCTGTTTTAATCATTAGCTCTATACAGAGGTGGAAATTTGGCTTAAAAGGATAGCTCCTTGTTCTTGGGGCTGTTTGAATATAGCACTTCTCACAATATTTCTGAAAGTATTTTGTGATACTATTGATGTAATTGTTAGGAAACATGCCTTGATGAACCATCTCCATCCTGCAGTGAGCCATAGAAAGATTATTTCTGTGTGACTATTTTAGCCACAACTTTGTTAAAATAAATGTTAAAGTTCAGAATGAAAACTTCCAATAGGAAAGGACTTGTATCAATTTAAAAGTGGTAAGTCTCTAATTTGACAGCATCAGCTGCTACTTCAATTTTCATGTTCCCAACAGCACCCTACTAAGTTTTATGAGCAGCTGTGTTAGCACCAAACCTCTTTCAATGCCATTTGCTGTGAGAGAGCTCAGCTTTCTGCTGCAGTGCAGACCTGCAGTGATCACACACCTCTCAAAACTTTTACAGAGCTGTTACTTCAAAAGTGACCGTTGCAACATTGAGTAACCTCTACCCATACTCCTGGTTATTGCTACCAGACTAATTCTTGCCCACTAGTTGGAAGACACCTGTAGCCCCATTCAAAATTCAGCTGCTTCTTCCTCCTGGAGAGCAGGGCACGATTATACTATTTGCAGATTATTTTCTTCTTGGCATTTGCCTATACACAGAGGACCAAGGATTTCCCCTGGCCTCTTGTTTGTCAGAGAATGAACCCATGAACAATTTTATCCTCTTTCAGCACCACTGTTATAATCCTCTGTGCATAACGTGATTACTTATGGCAGTGTTCTTAGGTTTTTCTGTTTCCTTCTCCCTTCACATCCAGGCCATTGTTCTACCTTAGTAGCTCTTTTTTCACATCTCCAAGTCCATCTCTCCTTCTCACTTCCAGCCACAGAGCTATTAATGCATGAACCAGCTAGCCTCTCCTCCTGATATTTGTACCCTCCTTCCTGCCCTTCCCTCCTCCTGGTCTCCTACAACTCATAGTCAATCTAGTGTGCAGCTGACAAAATCCTTTCCCATTGCTCTGACCTCATCCCCCTCTCCCCTGAATCTCTGCATTTGCCAGACCTTCTTCAGCATCTGTGTCGAGCTTCTCCTTGCTGGGGGTTCTTTCACTCTGCCATTACCTGACGGCACCTCCTCTTCACTCCTTACAAAGAGCATCCCATGCCAATCCCATATTCTTTGCATAGTTAGCCATCTAATTTTTACAAAGAAAAATCTGTTCTGGCCAACCTAGCACAATTTTGTTTCTTTTCTCGTTTTGGGGGGGCTTTTTGTTATGTTTAGAGACCTTTCTGGCAAGGAGCTATAGTCAGAATCTAGATTAAATGTGCCAAGCCATTTATGGCATTATTATGCAGCAGAAGCATATATAATTTGTGGTGCATAAATTTGCAGTTGTGGAGATACACAACATGTGGGCTAGTTCCTTAGTCCTTGCAAGCAGATAATTCTTTCTTACAGGTCAACACAATTAACATCACCTCTCTAAACCTTCACAATAATTACTTGCATTATTTTAATCAGAGGAATAACCTTGTTCCTTTGAATCCTGATTAACAAGAGTTACCAACTATAAAATATTCTTTATGTGTTGGTTTGGAGCACCTTCTGAGGGCTCTGTATAAAGCCAAATTAGATCCTTTAGGCATGCTAAAAATGACTCACAGACCTGCAGTGTGATATGATGGCTGTGATTTTTACGTCACTGGTTCAGCTCAGGAGGTACTGAAGGTCTTCACTGAAAAGCTCGGAGAGTGCTGCTGCTCTGTCTGCTGTTGTATGCCCATAAGACTCACAATTTTTGATTGGTACTACTTATACCAGTAATGAGCAGTGGCTTCTGCTTTTCCCTTTCCTGCTATTGTTATTACATCCTCCCAGCCAGCACATTTGTTTCATCTGTCTGGTGGTTTCTACATGTGATCCAGCATTTATGGAAGTTAATAGAAAATTTTTCCACACTGCTTTCTCAGGAACAAACTGTCTTCATTTTGTTGAGTTTGTTAAGCTTTGCGTGGTAGAGAACAAATGATACTCTAATTGATAACCTCAGTAGGAAAAGGTAATAGTAAATAGATTGAAAAGGCTAAAATGTCTTTAACTAACATGGGTGGAATGTAAGGATGTGTTAGGGAACAGAGTAACCTCTGCTCTTGGTGCTTACCTTACTGCCATTCTGTGCATGAATAAGTACTTAATTCTTTACTTTCCTTCAAGAATTCCACCATTTTATGAAGAAAACACACACATGCAAATACCAGGGCCTTTACATAAACAGGTGAGGAAACTGGATGAACAGACTATCATTTTAGGCTCTTCTATCAAAGAAAATTAATTACAAGTTAGGTGATTCACAGATTACTAAACTGGATTGGAAACATCTATTAATTTGACAAAGTATTTCAGCTGACAGCTGCCAAAAGAGTCTTTTAGTTGGTCTCACGCTAGAAATGCCAGTCGCTTTAGCTGATTGCTGGAACCGGTGAAGGACGACAGCCAGGTTAATCAGAACATATAGACACAGTAGAGGTAAATATTGTGCTAAATTTAGCAATGCATTCTGCTAGATTGCATGAGCAGCGGTAGGTGTAACTGCTATATATTAGGATTAACCATCACAATGAATTTACAGGACTCCCAAGGGCAGTTGATCCAGCTGATGCTGCCATAGCTAAATGCCAGTTTTTCTATTAGCAGGTAACCCTGGTTTTCTGTTTTTCTTAATCAATAACCACAAAATGATAGTTAAAAAATAAACATAAACACTACTTATATGTACTTATTTGCCAAAATTGGATTGATGAGGAGGGAGAAAACTGGCTGAAGACCACTGAAATGATTTTTCATGTTTGAGACACATGAGCCTCATTATGTAAAGACTTTGTTTTGCATTTGCTTAGTTTTACACAGTGTAGGACCAAATAGTGAAAGAATATAAATACTTTACTCAAAAGTGCAGGACTAAAGACTAGGTAGGTCTGTACCTTTATGTACAAATGCACCAAAAAATGCCAGTGGAAGAATGCTTCTGACCTTTGAATTGACATACTGGAAATTAACTCTGGTCTGAATTAATGGGCTTTAACAATGATTTCTGCTACAATCTTATTAACTGACCAAAGACCTCACTGGCAAACTGATTAGATGTGCAATTAGATGTACAGAGAAAAAGAAATCCTTCAGGCAGTAATTCTTCCAGTAAGAAAAAGAGGTTAATAGTGTCTTTTCCAAATTGAGCAAATGTTCAAGGTGATATGAAGGGAAACCATTCTATAATAAAGCCTGGTTTGATATCCTCCTGGAAAGGTTGACATGAGATCTGTGATAAGTTCTTCCAGGTGTGTCTCAGGCTGAGGTAGCAAGGGCTTGAGAGGGAGGATGCACACTTTTGTTGCAGCCTCTACTTCAAATGCAGTGTCCTGCTTATGTCCCTGAAAAGTGTCCCTGAGACAAAGCTGTCCCTGAAGACCACAAGCTGAGACTTAAAGGGGTGATGTTACTCTCTTTACAGTAATAACTTTAAAAGAAATGGATTATGCTTTATGCTTTCAATTCTTACATTTCTGGGTAGCAGTTGTAACTTCGATATGTTCCGCAGATCCATTAAGATTTACGCTGCATTACCAATCCCTTCTTTCCTCTCACCCTGGGTTTACAGTCCACTTAGCTCTGTTTACTGACTCTGGATTTCATGGCCAAAGCAGACAGAATTCAGTTTTTTAATCAGAATTGACAGTCTGGTGTCATGTACTGTGTTCCTTTGCTATCGGTTAATGTGAAAAATCTTGGGCATGGCTAATTTTTATTCAATTTGTAAAATGTTAGCTCTTGACATTGAATGTCATTCAGCCTGGCACTTGAAGCACTGAATGTCAATTAGCTTGAATAAATAGAATAACAACTTCAGATGGGCAAAAAAAAAACCTTCGGAAAATTGTAGCTAAAATTAATCCTCTAGAGCCATTTGTCAAAGAGGGGTAATCTGGTTGCTAAATGCTTTTCTTAGTAAACTTTTACAACTGTTTTCTCAAGACCTATATTCAAAGGAACAAACAAATCTGTATTTCAAGGCTGATTTTTGTTTTGTCCAGTAAACACAAGAAGAGAGGAGCTGTGATTCTGTGTGTAGTCCATATGTCTTGGAGTAAAAACTACGTTCCAGTCCTCCATCTACCGTTCACTCATCCTTCTCTCAAACCTCTGGGAAGCTGAAACAGAATCTCCCCCTGCTACTTCCCATGATATTCATTATGCTCCTGGCATAGCAACTTTCCACATGGCTTCCAGCCTTAATCTGAAGGTCCTTGCATGGCTGCATCATGCAAAGGTAGATTCTGCCCGTTAAGAAAGTAAAGCTTCCCACAAAGTTTCTACACAGAGAGTCGGTGTCCTCTGTATGTGAATCAACACAAGGAATTGCTTACATAGGTTTAAAACTGGATTGTATGAAGAAATGCTGCTTGTTTTGTACACTCAGACAGATCTAAAATGGCTACTCCAGTTTTGCTGAATCTTAGAATAAATAGAAAATATTGTTTCCAAATGAATGCATCCTATGAAACCACAAGTAGTGAGAATGCGGAGAACAGACCAGAATACGGGCCTTTGTCTAGTATTTTGATTGCTACAAAGAATAGCATTTGATTCATAATTCTGCTTCTGGTGGTCTCTATTCCTTGGTTTTGAAGAGAGAAATGACTGTCTGACAGATGTTCATTATGTATTTTTAAAGTTACAGTAGGTTTATTTGAATGTGACACTGTGCATTTGTTGTTTCTCTGTGTAGAATCAAGTGAAATTACAGTGCAGTACTTGACGGGGCACTTTTTGTTACCTGGGGAAATCTGCAGTGCGAGTCATTTAATGTATTGCAAATGTTAGAGATGCCCTTTTAATATGGGTATAAAGCCTGTGAGAGTGTCATATCATAAGGAGATGGTACTGATTTACACCTTTCTAGCTAGACATGAGAATGTTATAGCTTTGTTTTGAGATGAAATATGAAATGTAAAATTCACTTGAGACCACATGTACTTACAGCCTTTAAAACACTTAGAATCAGTCAGCCTAGGAATTAACTTATTCTCAGTAGAAGTTAGCGTAAGTTATTTCAAAGCTCAGTGTTTACATAGGTTTACAAAAGTTGAAAACAGCTGGAGACATACTTCATGCATTATTACTATCTATGTAAGTAATGGAATTTTGTAAGTGAAATGTACAATAAATAGCCTATTGAAGGAAAAAGAGCAGGAACATGAACAATAACAGTAACTGGTTAACTAAAATAGGTGCACTCTCATTTTAAAGACATCTTGTTAGTTAGTGACAGGCTAATTAATTAATGACCAAGATTTAAACCAGGTGCATGTGATTTCTTTTAGCTGTGTTTTATACTGGGATGTAACGAATGCTGATTAAACAAATACTAAATACTTACTCTAGAATTTAACTGGGTGCAAAATATGCATTTGGGGCCCTATTCTTCAAGCTGCTCAGTGTTTCCTGTGAGGCAGCCATCAACTAGGAGGGATATTGGACTCCTTCTTGAAGGTCTGACTGAGTGCTGAGGGCACTCAGCCTTTGATCTTTTTCAGTTCACAAGACGCCTGAGGCACAAAGTGCTATAAATGCTTACTAGACTCAATTGTGTAGTATTACTTATGCACAGAATTTGGATTTTTATGGTTTAGGTTTCTTGTAAAACTGTTTGGGACTAACAGTACTTCCCACCTGACATATTGTCTAACCCTCTGGACTCTCATAACATTTGTCAAGCAAGTGAAAGACCTTTCTATTTCAAAATGCCCTGGATTTCAGAAGTGGCCACTGACTCTCCCATGGCCATTCAAAGAAAGTTGGGGCAGTGCTAAACCACTCTAGGAAGCCTGCAGTCTTCCAGTCCCAGTACTAGAAAAACAAGATCTATGATCAAACAGAGATTGTTTCCTTTGCTGAATTGCCATTTCACAGTCAGAAGAATTAGGAGATATTCCTACAGTGCTCACCTCTTTTCATCCTCCCCAGTCATTATTGTAAAGCAGCTCTTGTTCTGTCACCTGAATGTCTGTATCCCTTTTATAGAGCTCCAGCAGAAGTTGTCTGGGACACTGGATGTTAAACTTTAAGTGATTTAAGGGAAAGTTGGTCACTTTCTTATTGTTCTGCAGGTGAAGCATCCTGATAGAGAAGCCTGTATAAATAAATGAGAAATAGCAAATGATCTGGTCACTTCAACAACGAAATCCAGAAGAATTATATGGATCCCTCAGGAGGGAGCTGGAAATTTTTACTTACAAGTAGTTCCAGGGTATGTTTAGTCACCACAACCTGAGATTTCTTCTCACTTGATCACTAGGGAAAAAGAGGAGACACTAATATGCAGCCAAGATCCTCCTCTGGGATGTAAAGCAGCAGAATGCAAGTACCCCTGCCCCACTGGGGCAGCTGCTCTCCTCTTTGTAACAGCTGCCTGAGCTTTCCAGGCAGGAAACAGAGGCTATTTCACTGAAGCCTGAGCCACATGCCTGCAGACTTGCTCCCTATACTGCAACCAACATGCATTTCTCTTCTCAGTCCATAGTGTCTCCATGCTTCAGGGCTGCTGAGAAGACTGCTTCACAGTTGAAGCTGCCACCACTCAAGACTGCACCCCGAATAGGTAGACAATTCTGGGTTGCAAGTAAGTCAGCCTCCTTGTAAACATGGGAAAAAAGGATAGTCATCCTCTGAACAAAACTAACTTGTGCCTAACTTTTAAGTTAATGATAGAAAAGTTCTGCAAAAGGAAGTGTCTGTGTTTCCTATAAAGACAATGGCCAAAGGAAAAATGCATTTGAAAGCCTCCATGGAAAGATCTAGCCTCCCTGAGTATGGCATCTAAGCTTAGGATCTAACTCTATTTAGTTTCTAGGATGGGTGCTTTATTTAAGGGAAGGCGTCTTTCTTGGTTCAATTTAGATTGCTCAGACCCAAAAGATGGCTCATGAGTCACGCAGATAATGCTCAAAGAATCAAAACTATTATCGACTCCTTCTCTGAAATGCTCCAATGGTCTGCATGTCTCTCTATATTACATATTTTCTTCTGTGTTCCTTACAGAGTTATATGACTTCAGCTAGTGAGGGTCAAAATCTTACATATGTACATGGACACAGTGAAAAGATTCAAGAGTTTTGCTCTCATTTGTTTAAGGCACCTACAGTGTGGATGAACACAATCAGTCATCTCGAAGAGACAAAGCTGTAATAGCAAGTATCCCTTTTACTCATGGTAGCTGATCAGGGCATTGATTATACAAATACATTTTAGTCAGTAAGTTCCACAACACCTACATTTTCAAACATCCATCAAAGAGCAAAACAAATGTATATGGTCTCCTGATTTCCTAAAATCCACTGTAAGGAACAGACAGAAATAAAATACACAAAATGCCTCAAAATGTCTCAGTGGTGTGCTGTTCCTGAGCCTGTTTAGCACTTGCGATGGTGTGTAATACAGTTGGGCTCACTGCAGATTAGGATGAGGCAATGTGTTGCCAGTTTGAAATGAGTGTTAACAATTAAAAAAGTGCCAATCAAAGCAAAAAGATGAAACATTACACAGCTATTAAGAATATTATTCAGTCCTTTTAAATGATTGCCAATTTAGATACTTCTCTCGTTAAATCATTCTTGTTAGGTATTGTACTGAATGCCAGTTTTCAAGAACAAGACAGTCCACAAGCTTAGCTCATTAATGAAGACACAACCTGGTAGGTAATTTTATAATTAAAATGGATATTTTAAGGACTAGACTGACTTTTGCTACATATCCAATTCTCAGTCAGTAAGAGATTTTATGCAAAAGAATTTTCATGCTAAATTGTGAGAGTAACTGAAGAGATGAAAAGTGAGGCACAGTTGAACATTTCTGTGGCTGTTTTGAGCAGAACAGCCTTAAAATGTTCTGTTTATTAACACAGTGGAGAAAGGTTTGTGTAAGGTTAATGTTAGAATCACTTAGGATGGTAACTCCTTCTGCAAAGCATCTGCATAAATTAGAAAAAGCTGCCAGATTTCCATCTGTTAGCAATACAACTTCAGCCACAAAGACAACTGTCGTGACAACCACACTGAGTTAGTCTTTCAAATAAAACCTGTTAAAAGCTACTGCCCTCCAGCCTCCACCCACTGCAGTTAACGGCATTAAATAGCACTCTAACTGGTATTTATTTTCTTAGGCATTCCTCACTTGTGCAGCTGCTGGCACACTGGCCTTTGATTTAAAATAACCTCAACAGGATAAGAGTTTACAGTCTCTGAAGGTCATGATGTATATGAAGTGCTTGTCTGAAAGAAACATCCAACCTGAACTTTCTCAGGCTGATGTTACTGGATTCTGTATACTTGTCTCTCACCTATTTTGCATGGTCTCCTGTCTGGGAACTGTGATGGTTCAGATTATTTCTTCCAGATGATGGTGAACCACAAAGAGACCACTGGGGCTGTTCTGGACAACTGGTCTACGTTTAAAGGTGGTGGGAATCACCTTTAGGGCCTTTTCCCCCTCCCCATCCAAGCTCCTCCTGTGTTTTTTGATGAACTTGGGTGGCACGGCAAGTTCAGACTAGTTTCAGCTCATCCATGAAATCTGTGCTGACAACAATATCAAACCTATTAGAAAACTCATTTGTAGAAGGTCCCTCATTCAACAGTCTATTTTTACTCAGGCATTTCAGCGTCTCGGGGTAACACATATACCACCTACTGACCTTTGTAAGAATAGGCTTAACGTTTCTAAAGCCCTCACCGAGATGTGGATGTACAAATGAATAAACTTCCTTGTAACTGTAGAACTATTTTCGTGCTGTTTTGTCACTGTTGCCATCATGTGGACTGAGCTGCTGTCACAGACAGTGTCCTGGTTGGACTGAGGGTGCTGGAACCCTTCCCCCATTCATGGGGGAGATGTTTGTCCATCTGCCACAGCAGTCTCTCGTTCCCATTGCAGTTGCCTCTAGCACTGGTTATACCTGGGTACACATACTGCACACTCTCACGCTGGCTACACAGCTAGGATAGAAGAAGGGAGTAAAAATGATTCTCAGAAATTTGTAACTAGTGATTTGAAAGCAGAGAAGAAATATCTTGTTGGAGGCTGGAATACCCAAGAAGCTGTTAATGAGTGTAATAAAAGCTTGCTGTTGTCTCCTGAATGTTTAAAAAGGGCTGTTAAAAAGGACCATTGCATGAACAATGTAGCATGCAAACCAAAGATGTAAAGCAGTGGTTTTTTTTTAGTTATCAGTGTTGGCAGAATTTCCGTAAATAATGTCTCATTTACTTTTGTCCATAAGCTTCAGATTTAGTCCTGTACATCCTTATGGGAGGAGAAAATAGTCATGGAGGTTTCTTCCTCTGGGCTTAATGATATGTTGCACTTTATAGTGGAAGTATTCCTAAGATTTTAGTGTGATTGCATAGGAGCCAAAGGGCATCAGACACCCAAATATCATATGCCATATACTTTTAATTAAAAGGACCTTTTCTAAAGGAAAAAAGGGAAAAAGCTCCCAGCATCTTATGGCTAGGTCACCTGAAAAGGTCGAGAAATAGCGTTTCTGACTTTCTTCAGCAGAGGATGCAAAGATGGTTCTCATGTCTGCTGGAAAGCACATTGTGATGAGGCTGTAGAGTAGCTCTTTATGAATTTAACTTCTTCAGCTTATCTGACAAACACTTAGTATCTGAGTGCCATATGGAACATTTTGTTGGGCTCAGTGTGCATCCTGTCAGGTTCCCATTTGGATGACAAACCAAAGACGTGATTTCATGTCAGTCCAGATGAACTCTCCTTCCTTGTCTATCTCTGCTCTTTTTGCGTTGGCAGCTGCATGGAGGAAAAACAACTCACACTGTGTTCTTCAGCTCAGGGCAGGGAGGGGAATCCTGGGAAGAAGTGGGATAGAGGAGGTGGTTAGCTACGCTGCTGCACTCTGTGGGTGCTCAAAATTGCATGTGGGTGAGCCATGTGCTGGCAGTGGAATGGTGCCAGGCAGAGGTATGAGAAGAAACCAGCGTCAACCCTCCCTGCAAACTCAGTGCAGAGGCAAGGCAAGATTTTATTGACACTATGAGGCACAACAGATCTATTCAATAAAAAGAGATGATACGGGCTAACAGTGGGGTGCTAGGGCACAATAACAGTAATATCCTGGGTTCAAAACCAACATCACTGCCCTCTGGCTGGCTCAGGTGTGCTGAAAGTTAGTCAATAATGACACAGCATCTTCAAAGCGTTTACAGTGTTGGCCAATTAAAATTCCTTCCCTAGCATTTTTATTCCTGTTTGTTAAGGGTTAGATCAGGCTTTTAACTTCAAGCGAGGAGCTGTGGGAGGCTCTTTGGAGTAATGCCCCTTCCAGCACATCCCTCTTATGTGGGAGGCATGATGATAATCAGCTGCGGCTCTTTCCAGGACACAGCCTGGGGAGGGGGCAGGGAAGGTGACGCTGCAGCCGTGCGGTGGCTGAGCTGGGAGGCAGCCCCCATCTCAGGGTGCCTTCTCCATGGGCTGGGGGTTGACTCCCTGCGCTGCCAGCGGCACCCTTATCTGCCTGCACCCAGGATCCCCCCGGGACCAGGCAGAGCGTGAGGGCGGAGGGAAAAGTTTTAGCTGGAGGGACATCATGTCAAAGGGATGGGGAGCAGGCTGAACGCATTGCCCCTGGTTCCTCTCTCCATACCCAGTTAGCTGGGGTTGCCTGGCCCAGAGGAAGAGCACGCACTAGCAAAAGGCGTCGTGGTGCGGGGGGGCTTCTCCTGCATGGCTGGAGGCTTCATCAAAGGCTCCTGCAGCTCCTTCAGTGGCAACACTGTGATCTACTGCTCCAAACTTAGCCACAACCATGTCTCGTGGTATTAAAAATAATTTCTGGCGTTTCCTCTAAGCAATTGCAACCAGAAGTGACGGCAAAGTTCGGCCTGCCTAATGCAATTGCACTATCTACTGATACAGTAACAGTTAATGTCACCACCCTCTAACAACATCAGCCTGATCTGTAAACAGATAAAACAGAGGCTGCTGGTGATGTAACTTTGTTGATCATAAGATTAGAGATCCTGCTGGTCTTTGTTCGAACCCTTTAAAGAAAATCAGAGAGATTAAGTAGAGAATTTCCAGTGATTTTATTATTAGTGTGTAATATGTTTACTTAGTCCTGATTAAACAAGATAACTTGGTAAAAAAAAAAGCATGCTTTCACCAGCTCTGGAAGGGATAATCAAACTGGGGAAGCTTTCCAGTACACTTCAGTTACAAAGCAAATGTGACTATCAGCGCAGCAGCCAGCTGAAAAAGGATCATGGTCCTGGAACAGAAATCATCGGCTTTTGTGTGCAAGTCCTGAATTCTCCCTGCAGTGCAACAGGAGACACGCAAGAGGCTCTTAGTCTTTGTGCAGAGTCATTAACAGCAGAGACGTGATTTCACTGTGTAGATGGGAGGGGGTGTATTCCCTTGGGTTAGGATCCAAAACATACCAGGTAGTCACTTTCTGCTTAAAGAAAGTCTTTCACACTAGAAAAAATGTTCAAACATGGGAGACTGAATATAATTATTTACATTAAATTCACATGTTTTTTCCTGACGGTTTTTCCTCCTTACTGGAGGTGTGTATGTTCCAAAGCCAAGCCCTGAAGGCCTTGTTCTGTCTAAACTCCCAAAGAGTTTTAAGCAGGGACTTTGTGGCTCATAAGTAGCTTTTTCTTCCTGGTAGCTCATTTTCCAGAGAGGTCATGTAATGAGCAAGTAATTTACTACTTTGGGCTGCATCTTTTACACTCACAATGCAAAGTGAAGATTATCTTATTTTTGCTGATCCACTTAGCAGAAAATTGCAAGATTTTGTCAAAAAATCCAACATCCAATATTTGAAGATTTTGGGGAAATTTCATTTCAATTTTTCAAGATTTTTTTTTTTTGAGAATACTGCCTTATTCTCAGAAAAAAAAAATTTAGTTAAAAACACAGTTCTAAAGCAAATTGTCAAGCAGCCTCATTGCTGGGACAGTTCAGTGTCAAAGAAAACACAGCTTCTGGTATCTCTCATCAGTAGATGCCAGACCCTTCACACTGCCTTAGTGCCTTGGAAGTAGTGTGAACATCCATCTCCAAGCAGGAGGCTGGTGTTTGTGTGCTCAGAGAGTGCAATGATGGCAGCTGTGTTGTGTATTCAGCATTTCACCGAGGGCACGGTAGGGCTCCCACAGTTTGCTTCTGCTGAGCTAGGTAGAGTACAGGGAGCGCTAGATGTTGCAGTATGGAGCAAAACTTATGCTAGCTGTGTCTGAAAGCTGGAATAGGTGCCCCTTGCCCTGCAGGACTGACATATCCACTTAAGTCCCAGGCCAAGTCCATGACCATAAAGACATCAAGGTTCTGGGAGCCATAAAAAAATCAAGGTGAGAGAAGTGTTTTACTTGTGTCTTTGCTCTTGAACAAAGGTGCTATCCCAACTAGTGCTGCCTTCCCTTATCTGTAGCTCTGTGTGTTGACCTGTATTTCTTTGCCACACTATTTCCATCTCAGCACAAGGGCTCAAAAAGAAATGAAAGGAGATCAGTGACACCTTGGAAGTGGTGACTTCATGCAGACTGAAACCGAGTGTAACTAATATCATGACCCTTGTTGTACGATACTGGTTTCCATTCCCTTAGAAGAAGGACATTATTAAACCTCATTTTGTGACCTGGATGGAGGGATCCCACTTAGAATATTGCAGGAAAACATTCCTTTGTGGGGTGCAAGGGCAGCTCTCTGGCTCTGTGGGTGCAAGCAGTGCCTGGCTGAAGTGGAGCAAGCAAAGATGTTCCTTCCACTGACTTGGGAAGGGTTTTATACCTGTCCTGCTTGTAATGACAGTGATATCTGCTAAGTGTTCTGCTTGTTACAAGTTAGCTCTCAGGAGGCTTGGGTTGAAGACCCCTTTAGTTAGTTTGCTGCAAGCATTGGTCATTGAGTTCAAACAGGGGAGACTGAGTTTGATCTTAGTATCAGTCCTCACGAGCATCTCTGACATGATGAGTATGAACCTATAGACACAAGTTGTACACTGAGTTGTGATAAGCTATGTGCATGCTGTATGTGCCTTTATTCCATTTTGTGGGGATTTAAAATCCAGCTCTGCCTACTGGGAGAAAAGAAAGCCTCTTACTGTTCCATAGAAAAACCCTAAGTGTTGGCTGCTCTGTGGTAACTGCCAGTTCCTGGGCTATAGTTTCATTTTACCAAAGGCACAAGGTTGCTTATCTCTTCCTTACTATTAACTAGGCTACATGGAAAGATGTCCTGAGGGGTAAGTGTTCACTGAGGCTGTCCCCATGGGCTGTGGAGGCACATCGGTGCTTTCGGGCCTGGGAACCTGCTCTTACATTTGTCAAAACTGTGAAGGGATCCTATGGAATAATGATCCCAGATGGCAATACTGTAATACTGAGTAAAAACCAGCCATTTCAACCTGAAAGACATCAGTCATCCTAAGTGCACAGAACTGCTTGGCATTTTTTGTCAGTTTTCAAAGTATTTCAAAGGATCTTGAACAAACAATTTCTTTGTAAGAACTTTTGACACAGATTATCTTCTCCCCCAATATTAAAGCCAAATTTTAAACATTTTTAACTATTTCATATGACTCCACAATTTTCTTCTTCAGTTAGGCATTTCATTTTTATAGTTTTCTATTTCTGGTTGGTTTTTTTTTTTTCCTGACAAAATAATTTCTAATATTAAAAAAAAAATCAAAAGGATTTTTTTAAGACAACAAAAAGTTAGAGGAAAAAATAGCTATAGTTATTGTACAGTTTACTATAAACATTTTTCCCAAAACAACATTTTTTTAGCTTCAGGTTCCTCTGCAAAGTGAATTGTTTATACAGTGAATACTACTTTTCAGCAGAAAAATGTTCTTCCCATAACTATAACATATTTCCCATCAGTATCCTGAAGGGGAAAGTGAAGAAGTTTTTTCTCTGTTCAACTGGTATTGGAGTTGGCAGACAAGCCCACATTCATAGCAGGCAAACTGTTATTTGTTCCCTTCAGAACATATCAACTGTAAATATTTATAAAGTGCAACACAGTGAATAATTCAGATGTAAGTGGAAGGGAATAAGCAAAAGGAGCATTGTCTGAGGAATTACTTGGCCAGTGTAAACTTACAAGGTATGGAAGTTTGCTTACAACCTGAGTGTAAATTTGGAAAGGTACCATTCATCTCACCTGATGTTAGGCATGACTAGTTCTCTAAATCTCTTTTATAACTGAAGGACAAAGATAAGTACCCTAATCAAGTGTTCATTACAGTTGAAGGGACATTATTTCAATAGACAGAACGGGTTATCTTCTGGAAATCCCAGTTTTTCCCTGTCCAAGACAATTAATTTATACTAAACACTTGCATTTCTGATGACTAAATCTGGGACTAGACAAGTACTGAAGACTGATGAGTAACTGAAGGAGACAATTATTTAAGTAGAAGGTTTTCTTCTGAAGTTGAATCAGGAAAATCCAAAGTTTTTTCTTCTGAACTGTGCTGTAGACTTCCTGAAGGCTCGTCACTGCTTGCGAATCCTAAATACTAAACTCCCAGCTTGAGATGGGGGTTGCCCCACATGAGAGAAAGATTAAATTTAATAGGTGTTTTCTATGTGAGAAGTAAAGGTTTTGTGCAGGGTGTTGCACAAGGAAATTTTTAAGGTTTTTCTGCTCTGTTGATAGTAAGCCTTGCTTATCTGATAATGAAAATGGCAGCCGGAAAAATTTCTTTACTTCATCTCATCTATTATTGTGCTCACAGTGGATTGGTTCTGCAATAACACTACCATATGCAGAGCCACCGTTAAGCCACTGTATTTTATATTAGGAAGGTCACATGTCAGGGATCAGTAAACACTGGCCACAGCAACACAGACTTCTTTTTTCTCTTTTCCCTCTCTGATTTTTTTTTTTTTTAATATAAGAGGATAATAAAACATAATTTCAGGCACCCTGCCTCTCAGTCATTAAATGAGCTAATGCAATATTGTGTGCATACACACACACACACACGAAGGATGGAGGCTGAAAGCACATAATCCAAACTCCACAGCAGAAGAGTGTTATTGTGCTTTTTCGGGCAGCTGTCGCTAGCTGCTGTCTCTGAACTTCAGTGGTTCCATAATGAAACTGTTCTCAGAACAGTTCCTTCTCCTGCGATGAGTTTGGCTTGTTCTCCAGCTGGAGCCTGCATTTGTAGCTCCTCAGCGTGCTTTGTCCTCAGTGCCTGGGTGGTCATGCTTTATGTCTGCCAGTACACAAGGACTGAGCTGCATTCTGGACGCTCACAAAGTTCAGATATGGGGTCCTTTGCCTGGTCTGGCTATATATTTACATAACATTAACAACAGAAAGCATATCATGTGACCTCCAAAGAGCTGCTTGCATTTTATTTGCCTTCAAAGTCCCTAGATGCACATTGCGGTATTCTGAGGGAACCAAATATGCACAAATGGAGACTAACATGACAACACATGATCATAGGCATGTAGCTGTACAAATCTACCCTCTGTCATTTGAACCAAGCTCAGTAAACTGAAATGGTCACCTTCATAAGTTCACTGGTTTATATTCATTTGTCTTTGCAAAAAAGACACATTTAGCCCTACATTTCTAAACAAAGTGTTGGGGATTTTGATAAGGTACTTGGCGGCAAAGGAAATGTATGGAGATGGAATCTGTGTGTAATTTTGTTAGAATTTTGCATACAATTAGCCTGTGCATATGACTTAATCTTCAAAGTCTTTTACAAACATTTCTCCACCAGCGTTGATGTAATTCTAATCACTCTAGCAGATGTTGTTTTGCTGGACTGTGATACCATGTCCCTGTATCCAATAACCCATGCAGCTTGGAACAGCAGTGCAAGCTGCAGCAACAGCGTGGCCTTCTGATTTAGCTTTGATGGATGTTACTAAAACTGAAGATAATATGGAAGCAAATGCATCTGTGTTTTGGAAAAAGAAACATTTAGTGTTTAAGTGGGTTTTTTTTCTGTTCAAAACGCAAGTTCTAAGCTAGAAGATGAGTAGTGAGCTGGAAGGATCAGGGACACCACATGTTACTGAGGTGTGAGATAGACACAAAGGTAAATGTGCATGCAAACAAAAACACAAAGGTGTGATGAATTGGAACTTTTAATGTGAGGCAATGGATAAAATTTTTTTTTTTTTTTTGCTAAACTTAGCTATATGTTGAAAAGTGGCAGAGTCTAGACAGAGATTCAAAATATTAATTTCATGTTGACCACCACCCTTTCTCAGATTCATTCTTGTAAGTGTATTTTCTAACTAATATAAGCAGGAGAAAATTGGAAACTTGTGTTGAAAGTACTCTGCTAGGTATAGAATGACTGCTTGATTATCTGTCTCTAGACCTCTATATTCTTGTAACGTTCAGAACTGCGTTGGCTATTACACCAGCTCCTCTTCCACCTTTTGGAAATTACTGCTGTGTTTCAAAAAGTTTCATAAAAATACAAACTTTTCTAATATTTTCCAAAACATTTTGCAATAGAAACATTTCTCCTCTTACATAGTCTCCTTGTTTTCCTATTAACAGGCATTATGAAAGTTGGTGAAAAAAAACCAAGGAACATCATGTTTCATTTCAATTACAAAAGACTAAGGTTCCTTAGCGAGCTTTTGCTTTGATAAATCCCAACCTAACGCACTAGAACACCTCCCCACGGGCTTTCCACTGCCACATACAAATACTTGTGTGCACACATGCACACTCACATGTAACAACCAAAATAAAATCCTCAGGGAAATACATTCTCAAAGGTGACATGAAGTGTTTAAGTAGCATTTTGAACCACATAACTGCTTACTCAAAGTCATATTTCCTTTGTAATTTGTTTCAGTGTTATCACTAAAACAAGAGGGAAAACAGAAATGAATTATTGCACTGTAATTTCTTCCCCACAGCCCTATTTGCCAAGAATATATGTAGTATATGCTGTAAATTCTGATGTGCGGTCGTAGGCCTAGAGAAACCAAGTCTCCCCAAAAGCATATGACAGGAATATTTAATGACTCCAGTTAACTTTCTTAAATAATCATACTTGATAGCTTGCACATGAGGAAGAAAACTCATATGAGAACAGATTGCTAAGCGATACTTCGTAATGAACTGTGCGCGCAAGTGTTTGTGCATTTTTCTCTAAGAAAACAGCGGCGATGAGAAATCACTGCCGAGCACTGGGCGGCCCTGTCCGCTCCGAGCTGAGCCCTGGCGCGGACCTGCGGATCCCAAGGAGCAGGTCGGAGGATGCGCTACAGCTCAGCGTGGCCATCTGCCCCTGCTGCCCTCCTCGCCTGGGGAGGGAGTTTGCTGCTTCAGCCTTTCTGTAGCCTCCCCCACTGCCAGCAGCCAGAGGACCCTCCAGGCACAGAAACCGAGGCGCGTAGCATGGGTTCCGCTGTTCCTGATGCTTCCTACTCCCAAGGCTCCTGACTGCCTGCTTGCGGTAGGGGATGTGGCGCTGGCACCAAAGTGTGAGCCGGGCCAGAGACGGTGGCGGAAGATATTCCTCTCCTGCTCTCCACTGTGTGGCAGACATTGTCCCAGAGCCCCCCCCAGCATGCAGAAAGGCCTCTTTACCCCACAGGGGCCACTGCAGGAGAGGAGGTGGACCCCGGGAGGTGAACAGGGCACTGCAGAGGCTGGGGGTCCAGGCTCTGGGGGCCGTGGGGCCTCCCCAGGGCGGCCGGGCAGGGCAGCGGGGGCAGCGGGGGCAGCCCCAGGCCCCCAGGCACCTCCATGGGGATGGGGACGGCCGAGGCCAGGCTGGGCCGCCTGCCCATGGTTGGGTCTGGCTTGGAGAGGCCCATGGCCGGGCGGGGACCTGGAGACCGGCCCTGCTGCGGCCCTGCTGGGACAGGGACTGACAGCCCTGGGGGGCTGACGTGGCGTCCTGGGCCAGCCAAAGCTTTCCCTACGGCCTTTTGCTGTGGGTGGCGTCCCTTGCCTTCTCTCTCGGAGAAGACTTGTTCCTCAGCTTCATGCCCTGGGGTCTCAGCCCTGCGCTGCTGTGTCCCTCCAGTCACCATGCCTGCTTCTGGCAGGGGAGGTGTGACAGCTTTACTTTTTAAATCCTCCTCACTGACAGGGTACAAGCAGAGAGCAGCTTCTCGCTGGCAGGCATGCAGCCCCCTCACCCTGTCCTTGGCAAGCGTGTGAGGAGCAGAGGGTGTCTGTGCTCCAGCTCGGTCCTCCTGCTTCGCTGCACAGCCTGGGTGGCCGCCATGATGGAGGACACCACCACAGCCCCCACCCCGCGCTCTGCCCCGCGCAGCCGTGCTGGACATTTCAGGGCAGGATGAGGCTATTCTCTCAGTCCTGTGAGCGTCTCCCAGGGTCTGTGCTTTGTTCTATGAATGTCAGTGGGGCCAAAAGGGCCAAATTTGACCTCCGTCAAGCAGATATTAAAGAACTGAGAACAGAAATTAACCCATTACTTTTGACCATCGTTCATCCATGCCTAATTTAAAACCCACAAAAAACTTTCTCTGGGTGCAATAAAGACTATGACTATATGATAGACTTGATAAAACTGAGTTACAGTTACAAAGCTGGAGGAGGAATGTCTGCGTACTTTCTTATACATATAAGCAACTATATGTATTCTAGAATAGTTGTCATGTTGTTAACTCTTCCCTTCACAGAAATCTCATATCCCTAGAGTAAGAGAGTACAGAACTGAGCTCACTCCAATAGTACAAATCTCTCTTATGATTTCAAAATAAAGTTCACGGTTTTTCAAATTGACAGGAACTTGAAAGGTTACACTTTCTGCAGAAAGCTATGACATTTGCTCAGCTTGCTTACTCTGTGACCTGGGGCAGCATCTTCAAGCCTGCTCCCCAAGACAAATCATGGTTCAGATGCCCTTCAAAGCAGTATCTCCAGCAATTTTGCATCCTCTTCACTGAGGGCTAATTTAATTTTACTTTCAATGCCTCCAGTGGAATGACACCATTACAACTGAGATGTGAATCTAGACATATGAAAGAGTGAAAAAGGGATGTCTCTGGAAGACCTTCCTCTGGAGTCTCTGTGATATATTTCTTAAAAAAACCCAACAAAAATCAAACAAGCAAGCAAACAAAATCCCAAAGTAAATTAACCAATGTGCTTCAGACCTCAGTTAAAAGCCAGCCATGAACTGAAGGAAGATAGCTAAAGGACATCTAGGTAAAGGTGAAATCCAAAAGCTCTGAATACCCATTGCATTCACACTAGAAACTAGAGCTCATCTGGGAAGACAGAATAAAGATAGCTGTCATTTTAAGTGTTAAAATTTGACAGAACATCTTACCTCTGTCACAAATAGAACATAGTTTACAAAGTAAATATGCATGTAGAGGTTTAAAATGCAAATGAAAAAAAATTGCAAGAGAGATGTAAGGGCCTAAAAGCATCCCTACTTTGAACAATGCAAAGATTTTCTTCTCTGCTGAAATTTCTAAATGGCTCAGTCCCAGGCTCACACAGAAATAAGATCTTTCATCTTTTTCTTGCTAAAAGAGAAAGAAAGTCAACCTGGGACTTGATTCAAGATCTGTGGCACTGTAGGCAAGTGCCCTAACCACTAAGCTGGGGTAATTGGTGAGTGGATTCTTCTATCTCTTATTTTGACCAGAAATTCATTCTCGGCCTTCAGAAGCTTTTCTTCATAAAAATGCTCTGGCATACAGTCAATTGTGAGCAGCATAGGAAATTATTAACAAATGTAAGGTAATTTGAATTTCTCTGCAGACTAAGACAAGATATTTAAGCAAGTTGCTTTCTTTTACCTTCAGTGACCTTCAAAATTCAAACCCAGTCTGACATTTTCCCCAGTTCAACTAACAAAAGATAATGTCTTGCACCATGAAGCCCTGAGTCCGCTACATGCAATCAGTACTGGGACTTTCTGATGAAAAGTTTCAGATTTGCTATATGTGTTGAAGAACAAAAAGTACTTAATGAAAAATTCCTAAACAGAATTTTAGCTGGAGTCATTGCTGGAACAAAAATAAAAAGAGAATGAGAGACTTTTGGAAGGTCTCGAGGTCAGTGTCAAGACTATGTGATAGAAAGAATAGTAGCTAAGAGGAATATGAAAAAAAATAGAGAAGTTAAGGCAGGGATAAGCCCCTTCCAGTAGAAAAAGGTGGATTTTTAAAAAATACGTTAACATGGAAGAAGGAAGAGACTTACAGCTTTGGAATGGGAGAAAGAAGAGGAAGGGAAAGCTGTAAGCAACCATTTCCAGATGATATAAGATCCTGCTACTTCTCTGATAGAGATTGATTTTACCCAGAGAGATGAGATATATGACAGCCTCTGAAAAACGAAGTGTAACATTCTCATCTTGAATAGTTCAAAGTCGTGTCAAGCTTGATGTAGCTAGTAGTGGGACTCATGATTTTTGCTGTTCAGGTCTTCCCATGATGGTTGGTAGCACTACGTAGAAACAATCAGCATACAAAGTTGATTAACAAAAGCTGTAGCGATTAAGATTGCTTCTTGCTTCTGGCCATCAGGCTATGGCAGTTCTCCCTCTGAAACTGAAACATCCAAATCAGAGGTCTTTTAGAAGTTTGTATTTCATAGCATGTGCATTCAAATATGTGTACAGGGAAGTGTGTAGGAATAGTGTTCCATACAAATAATATCTTTGGGTAAAATGGGAGGTGGGTAGATCACAGCAAGATACAAAGGCTAATTTGGGGGTGAATGTTTCAGCTTATGTATATCAAAGCATTGATGCATGAGTCATTGGCACAGAATGACTAATTTTTTTGCATCAGAGTAATAGGATGTTCTTGCTTACTGCTTTTCAAATCTATGAATAATGCCAAATGAAATGATTCTGTTTAAATCAGTCATCTTCTGTGTTTGCTGCATAAGAAAGATACTGGTTCTTAGACAATACATAGATGGATGTCCTAAATATGCCAAATATGATAGAGAGAAGAAAGAAAGACAAGAGAGAAAGAGAGAAAGTGTGAGAGAGGGAGAGAGAGAGAGAGAGGAAGGAAGGAAGGAAGGAATGAAAAAGAAAGAAAATAAGAAGAAAGAAAAGAAAGAAGGAAAAGAAAGAAGGAAAAGAAAGAAACACCCCCTCCCCCAAGATGCAGTAACAGTGTTGTGAGACTACTTTCTGATAAAGCTGTGTATAGAATCAGCATAAGGCTTTTTATTGCATACACTTTTTTTGTAACTGGTCTCTGAGAGGTCACTGGCCAGGTGTCTTACTATTCTTGCTTAGAATAGAAGCCAATTGTTCATTTTTATGTTAGTAGTAACTGGGAGATGAGGAGTGGTAAATATATATTCAATTCTTAAATTAACAACTTATGACAACTTGAATTAAAACATAATGTGAGTGTATTACATTTCACTTTGAATCCATATGGTTAGCTATAGCAGGTATCAGACCAGCAGGAATCACTAGTTGTCATACTTGTGGTAACTCTCTAATTAGCTATGACATAGAACAGCCTTTTGATCTTGACCATGTTCTACTAATTATTTAATCTTTGACAACATAAAAACATGTTTTGGCACATAACTTAAGAAAGAACACAGTATAAGTTTCCTTCCAAAGCCTACAAGAGCCAATAGCATACTCAAGAAAACAACCCCAAACTTCTCTTAAATCCCTGTTTCCCCCCCCCCCCCCCCCCCCCTCTCTTTCA
>NW_010972787.1:2638806-2717550 GCF_000737465.1 Haliaeetus leucocephalus
ACCCCCCTCTCCCCCCCCCCCCCCGCCCCGTTTTTATTAAAGCTGGACATGAGCCATAACTCCAAATGCAAATGGGCATGAGCTTTTCCTCTTAGGATAGAATTCATCACATCCAGTGTCAGATATCTATGAGAAAGATGTTTAACCCTGATTTGTCCTTCTGGGTTCTGCTTATAGTCAATGGAAAGAGACAGTTTTAGATAATTTTAGACATTTACCTTAGAACAAGGCAAATTATACCCTGGAGCTGCTTTTTTTGGTCCACTGACTCTAAAGGCAGGCTTGGAAGACCAGCTTGGATGTAAGTACATCTGGTAAGAGAAATCGCACCTAAGGTATCTAAGAGAGACCAGATGTATCACACCCTAGAAAAGCCCAATTCTTTCCATGAGCTAAGAGCATGCTTGGGGTTAAATGAGATGAATTCCAGCCTTGTTGTCTTCTATATATTTGGCAGAACTTGTGTCTGGGTCTGGCCAGAGAACAATGGTTACATTTCACTTATGAGTAAAGTAGAAACATTCTTTGAAATTCTGGAATTTGTGAGAATCTTACCCAGAACAGTAGGCTTCTGGCTAAAGCATTTGCTGAAGAGTGTTTGGGGGAGAGCCAAGCCCTTGCCTGGCTTGATTCACAGTGAGGAATCAAGACTACTTAATGTAGGTGAGTGCCCTAACAAATGAGTTTGTGTCTGCTTTTGGGCCTGTTTCACTTCATATCATTGGATCAGGAAGAAAGGACCTGAATCATGGCTGAGTAGTATCTTCTGGATGGGCCTCTTACCTATGGAAAAATATTTGCTCACTACATTATCAGGTCACCTCTCACCTGTTGTCTTATTAAGTAGAGAAAATGTCTTCACAGAGTTTTGTTAAAACAGATATGGTGCCACAAAATTCTTGCGTTTTGAGAACTGGCACTTTCTAATGAAAAAAGAATGATGCTGGAAGGTTCTGGCCAACAGTCCCCAAAACCTTCTATTTGTCTCACTCCCTTTTTTACTTTTCACTAACATTTTGTGATAAACTTTAATGTAAATGAGCAAAACACATTTAATTATTTATACCAACTTCATCTTCCACAAGAAACACTCCACTCTGACTGCTTTATACTCTGCAGAAAAAAGCTCTCAGTGCTAAACTGTGATAGTCTTTGGCAATGAACAAGACTTCTTCAGTAGGTTTCAAACACACTTTCCTTCCATTTGACAAATATCTACCCGAACAGGTGAAGGTAGGCACCAGCTTCTCTATTCCACTAAGTGTCTAGTAGTGTCTAATAGCTCATGCACATTTGTACATCTTCCAGGCTGTAGCTGTCTCAAGATCGGCCAGCTTGAGAAAAGTTCTCATTTTCCTGCCCGTTTTGTGCCCATTGAGTATGGTGCCAGTAGCACATTCCTCCCAGGCTCTACAGACCAAGGTGAATAATTTGCAGCATATAGGCACCACAGCTCCTTCTGGTTCCTATCTCACTCTTTCTTACGGAGTTGTGCTTCGGATAGGTGAAGAGTTTCCTAGCCAAAGGTCTTACTGAACTTCCTTGGAAGTTACTAAATGGTTCTAAAGAGAAAACTCTTCACTTGTGTTTAACAGAAGGTTTTCCCCAGCAGCCATAGCAACCAGTAGTAGGAGGGCAAGTTTCTCTCTTAGAGAATAAGAATCACACTCTTAAGATCTCAGTACACTGGAGAAGTGGGCTTACAGAAAGCTCATGAAGTTCAACAAAGGCAGATGTAAATTCTTCCAGTGTGGTATAGAACAGTCCCATGCAACAGGACAGGCTGGGGAGAAGGCAGCTTTGCAGAGAAAACATGGGAGTCCTGGTGGATGACTTGAATTAGTGAGAGCAGTCTCCAACCTGAGGGAATAGACTGTTCTTTCTTCTGCACTTCTGAGACTACATCTGAAGCCCTGTGTCCAGTTTTGGGCTACTCAAGACAAGACTAACTCCAACATACTAGAATGAGTCCAGTATATCACCAAGGTCTACTGAGATGATTAGCTGCTAAGTACTTGATGTACAGGGAGTACCTGAGTAAGTTTGATTTGCCACTCCGAAGAAGAGAAGGCAAAGGACCGATCTTATTGGTGTCTTCTCTTGGGGGTGCACAGCAAAAGCATGAGAAAGAATAGACACAAACTGCAACACGAGGACATTTCTACTGGATGTCAGGAAAAAAAAAATTCACCATAGGAGTTGTCTAACACTGGCACAAGCTGTCTACAGATGTGAAAACTCCATCCCTGCAGATAGTAAAAATTTGACATCAAAAAGCCATGAGCAACCTCATATAAAACCAAAATGCATCAGCTGACCCCCTCAGGTCTCTTCAAACCTATTTTATGATGAAGGTCCTGAATGGAGATCTTAGAAACTTAATTTTTGGTATCAGGTGTTACCATTCTGGTGAGATCTCGGATGGTGAGTACAGTTTTGATAGACCTGTATCTACTTATTAAAATGATGTTTTTGTATCCTAATTGGATGAGCTAGGGGAAAGTCAGTCAAGGAATGAATGTAAATTTCTTAAAAGCACCTAGTTGTCATATTTGTATTCAGAGATAATCTTTTACAGGAAAGAACTTGCTTTTGGGGATCTTCCAGTGTTATAATCAAAACCTTTTTTCAGTATTTCCTATTTACACTTATTACCTAAACATTACAATTTCTCAAGAGCTAAAAGAGCTGTATGATATAAACTCAGGTTTTATAGATAAAAGAGAAGTAAAAGTCTCTGATTTTGAAAACAAAATGAATAGTTGGGTTGGTTTGCTCTGAGTGTTTCTGGTAATACAGGGATGTGTGACCATGACATAATAGAAAGAGACTGTGCAAGATGATGTTCAACCTATTCCTTTCAGACTTCTAGTTCTGATGTTCTGCAGAGCAAGGTGTGACCCTGAGAGATAGGCAACTGCCACTGTTTAGAAATCAAATTAATTTGGGGTCAGAAGGCTTAAGGCAGTAGAGAGCAATACAATGCTACTAGTTCAGTGCAGTGCACTTAGTTTTTGTTACTCATTTTCTTTTTCCTTTGAGACACCCACAAGAAAGTTGCACAGCTGGTTCCTGTTGCTGTTATTTACTGCAGTTGCGCATTGAATAGTTTGCTATTTCTCGTGACATTTTTCATACACCTCAAACATCAGTTTCTGTGCTATTCCAGAAAAATGACTATTTTGCATGAGTACTGAAGAATTTATCTTTTCAAACACAGCATTTATGGGGAAGTTCATCTTTGGTTATTCTATCAAACCATTCTCCTTTTCCCCATTTTCTAACTGGGGTATCAGAAAGGGTATCTGACAAAAGAATCACTGAATGACTCAACGACTGTGGTAAAATATGCTAACATTTCAATGGCATGTTGTCAAGAGTGACTTAAACCTTAGAATCAATACAAGTTACACAGTTATTTGATACTTGATTATTTGCCTACTGCTCCATTTATCCTGAGGGGACTCAGCATCTCTTTGCACCAGGATAGACTCCTGAAAGGAAGCGAGAATATGATTGTTAAAAAAGGGAAAAGCTGCAACTGTATTAGGAATCCTTCCAAGTAGCCACATCATGTCTGTGAGGATATACGTTGAATTACTCTATAGAAAGCAAATGGAAACAGAGGCCTCTGCATCCTTCAGCATATGCTCAGCAAGCTGATGGAGAAGTCCTTATGTGAAAACCAGCAAGGACCTATAAAAGAAGCAAGAACTTTGAATCTAAGGCACCGAGAAGAAAACTGGCTTCACGGAGTTTCTTTTTCCTTCTGAATCAATTTAGAGCCTATGAAAGGTGCTGAACTGACAGACCAAATTCCTTTCTTAATACAGAAAACAGGTGCAGCAAATGGTGATTTTGGAGCTTTCCCCACGGTACCAGTGCATTTCAGCCCTGGTTGAGGGGGACCACCTCCAGGCAGAGAGGGGAGTTCATCTTCCAAGCCTATACCGTTTTTTTCCCTGTGTTCACTGTCAACAAAGACACCAATTAGTGCATAGCCTCAGCATTTGAAGCAAATGAAAGCAGAGACAACAGAATAAGGGGAGAGATGTGTTTGCTCCTGGAATTCTGTTTTGACATTTATTTTAGATTTTAGCAAGGCCTACAATCGTTTGCATTATTTTAAGAAAAAAAAAAAAACCAAAACAGTCTCATTACCATTGGATATGATGATGGGGGAAATGGGCTGGAAAAATCCTGGATGTTTGCTGTGCCTTATTCTGGAATTACAAAGAGTAGGGCAAATTCTTTACTGCTGTGCCATTCAGCTATTATGTTTAACAATCTAATTAGAAAGGCTGTGTTGCTTTTCCCCATTATAAAAGCAAAGACAGTGCACACAAGCAAAACCAATTAGACAGCTGTAGTTTACAGAGCTGGCTTGCCTTGAGGCTGGTTTCTAATGAACCCCCAGTAGATGGTTCCTATCCAGAAACAGGACAGAAGGAGCACAGTGATAAGGCGTGCTATCTTTCCTGTAATCGGGTGCTAATGCCTGCTCTAGTCCAGGGAGCTGACACTTGACGTGGCTGTTCCTTTCTGCAGCCATGGTTGCCGCCAGCACCAGCACGGTGACACTAACCTGGCTGATAATGAATGTCCCCAACACAGCTCAAAATCATACTAACACATGGCAATAAATCTAAAATGTTCCTCTCAGTTTTATGATTGTTACTTTCTGCTCACCAGGGACTTGTTTTAACTTAAAGCAGACACAAAACTATACAATAACCTGCATACTTGCTGCACTTTTATTTTTCAGCATGTATGGCTCAAATTAAGGCAGGCTGTATTGAGTAGATTGCTCACTGCAAGTTAGTCATCTGTTTAGTGTTTCTGATGTCCCACAAGGCAGTTGTGGTTGTTCACAAGTCTATTAATTAAAAAGAAAATGACTAAGGAAACTACTCAGTGGGTTGATGAACCATTCAGCCACTTCAAAACTAAGGAAAACATTAAAACAACCCCTCCTCCCACATTCCTTTTCTTGAATAGCCTGATAACAGGTATTTGTTTGAACTGAACTTTATAGGGCTTGTGAAAAAACAAGCTCTTGTCATCACTGCATTTAAATGAGTTTTATGTACAAGAAACTGAGTAGCACTGTCTGAGGGAGAATAGATGAGATCGTGTCAACATTCCCATTAAAAATACCCCTATATTCAGTGGGTTATGAGTCACTTATAAAAATTAACTCCAGGCTAGAATTTTGCATTATTTGACAGTAATACTTAGGTCAGAGGAGGCAGGCTGAGGGCTTGCAGAGAAGTTTGTATAAATTCATTTATATTCATAAATTAAAAGTACTTGCACAACTATATATTCATGTATTTATTCAGCTGTAGTGTTGCATTGCTATTACTGCTGCTATTCTTTATCAACTCAAACATAATTTTCTTACTCATATTATTCTGAATTTCTCCATTTGGGAGACATAAGTAAGTGCAGAAGTTGTTCTCTTCCCCCATTTTCACACACTGTTTACCTCCTCTCCCCTTGTTTCAGTGGGGTATATAGGGGTGGAGTGGGTTAAAACAAGGTGAGAAGAAAGGCAAAAATTTGAAGATCTGGGAGTAAAGAATATAAATCCAGACTGTTGTGGTTTACATAAACTTAAATAAGACATTGAAAGTTAAGACTAAGCAAATAAGAGTTTGAAATGTTTTTTAGTTACAACACTACTGTAGAAAACTTGAGTTTTTTGATCTAAATTTTTTTTAAAAGTGCATATTTTACAAGGGGGCAGAAGAAAATTTCTAACTAGCTGTCATTGTTAGAATGCTTTTAAAATGAAATAGTGAAAAAATTTACACTTAAGGATAAAAGCCTGAGCTGGCAGAAGAATTATATCTTTAAGTTCACCCAGACAGGGGCAAAAATAACAGCTGAAAGGGTAAAAATCTTTGTAATGCTTTCAATTTATATCTGCAGTTACTGCTTTTTAAAGGAATTACTTTCGAGGATGGTTTAATGGAGTAAAGATCTAGTTATGAACTTTATTAAATTCCGCCCACACTGACAGAGGTAGCTTAAACTAACCCTGTGGGTGAAGGTAAACACAAAAGAAGGAGTTACCTAGGCTACTGTATATTTGCAAGTACTTGCCAATAATATCTCCAAATGTAGCTTAAAACCCAACCAAACAAAATAGATAATGAATGCTTGTAAGGATTAGGAAAAGTGCCAAAGATAACAGATCAAGGAATTATTCTTCATGGGAAAAAAATGTAGGATCAGATTTCTAAAACTAAAACTAGTATGAATTCTTTATACGGAGGCAATTTAATTCTCGAAAGAAAGAAAGTGCTTTGGTGGGTGGGTGAGATGAAAAGGCAGCTTTTAAAGACCTTTTCCTATGTTTGTTATGGTCAGTTATTGTTTGGAGTAAAACTAGGTCAATTATTGTTGGTTCAAAAAGAGGTAAAAATTATGTCTGGATTAGTTCCAAAAGCTCCCCCCCGCCCCCCTTTTGTACTATGCAAATTATACAAAAGATGTATTTTCCCATTGACTGTCCACTGTAGGATGTCTTCTCAAACCTTGATAATGGCATCTGCCTGTTGCCAGCCCTAGATTAGAGGAGTTTGCTGCTGATGATTTTTAAGTTTAACCCACACATAGTGGATAGGATATCTGTCTGGTGAAGAAAGTCTATGAGTTGCTCACTTCATGGTTGGTCTATATGAGTGCCCAGCCTGCAAGACCCCCATGCCAGGATGGGGATCAGACTTTGTGCTGAGATTCAGCAAAACTAAACCAAGGTGAAAAGAAATAGGGAAAAGAGGCATCTTTTTAATGACCTCCTTCAAAACATGTTTCTTACAATGCCCTGTGTATTGTTTTATTCTTTTCATGGGTTTTGTTATTTCGGAGCCACAAACATGTTGATATATTATCTGGATTGTCTTGCTGTTAAATATAACTCCTTTACCTATCTCTCAAGACTGCTTTGCATCTTCGTGCAGAAGAACAAATCCTGAAGTGCAGGGCAAACCTCACGCTAAAATCTGGAAAGCAATCAATCCCTGCAAGCACGTAGTCATGTGTTTACTTATCTTTCACACGTGACTAAGAATGAAATTGTGGCCCCATCCTGTGCTTTCACACAAGGGTTTAAGACACATATGCACACCCACTTCTGGGTAGAGCTTCCTTACAGAGTGTAAGTATAGAGGAATCCTTGACTAAGTCAGACCGGAGATCCATTTTGCCTGTTACTCTCTGATATAACCAGTACCAGATGCTACAAAGAAAGACAGAAGAACCCTGCAGGAGGCAGAGGCAGAATAATCTGCCTCCACAAAGATCTCCTGATCCTACTCACTAATTGTCAGAGATTAGCTTGAGCCCTGAAGCACTAGGTTTAATATCTCTTCCAAAAGTTTTATTTTCTTTAATTATGATAACTCTGGATATCCATGATATTGATATAATATCCAATCTCTTGATGAATCTGGTTAAGTTTTTGGTCTCAACAACTTCCTTTGGCAATGAGTTCCACAATTTAATTACACGTAATATAAAAAGGTATTTCCTTTTATCAGTTTTGACTTGCCCACCTTTTAATTTCAGTGAATGCCTTGTTGTTCTTCCTTCCAGAGCCAGAGTGGAAGCCCCTGATCTGTTTTCCCTGTGCTGTTTTATATGATAACATTAATTTGTAAAATGTTTTCATTTTGCCTCTCATTCATCCTTTTACAAGGGGAAAAACCTCTGTCTTTCCAATTTCTCTTCATATGACCATATTTCCATTTCTGTCATTTTTCTGTGAACTCTCACCAAGTCTGTCTTACTGTTTTATGGGACAAAGCGTCTGGTGCTACAAGAAGTATCTGAAGTATGCTCTATCCTTTTTATATGTAAAGGCATTATGATGTTTTCCATGCTGTTTCCATCCTCTTCTCTATGCTTCTACAGTATTTGAATGCTGTTAGATTTTTTTTGGACCACGAGCATGCTCTTAGTGTGCTGTCCACAGTGGCACCTACATTTCCCTGCTGAACTGAGCCATTACTTAGACTTTAATGCCTTGTAAGAGTAATTTCACTTTTATCCTCTGATGTGTTTTACTTCACTTTTATCAGCGATACTTGCAGCTAATTTAGAGCTGTCTGTTCCTGACTAACTGAAGTGATTTTGGATGGGGTCCAGTCTCCATAAGTAAGGCGCTTAACTTGAGGCTGAATTGTAGGCCCTTAGTGAGACAGCTCTGCCCAGATAAGAGTCCAGTTTTCCTTCCTCAGCTGATGGAGAGAGGTAAATGATGTGAATGGCTCTGAAGCAAGACCCTGTCTGCCTAAGCTAAGTGTTTAAATTTAGGTGTGAGTTAGGATTCTGCCTTTCTGTATATTTTTGTGTGTTACTGTTCACTATCTGTTACTGATCCTCCATACATATTGAAAGCAAGTCTTAGAATGAGACTTGGCTTCACCTCACCAGCAACCTTTGACTTTTAAAGGAAAAGCTGGAAACCTCTCAGTAGAAGCCTTTGGATTATAAAATAAAGCCATAGCTATTTAATCCACAGAGTGGCTATAAAGGGAATTTAGAGAGAGAGCTGGGTTGCATGCTAACCCAGAGAGCAGTGGGAGGAAGTGTGGCTTTTTTTCACCCTCTGTGCTTCCCACAGAACATCTCATCATGTGCCCTGCAAGGTTGAGGGATGAAGGATGCTAATCTGCTTCTGGCCAGGAGAGTTTATGCTATGATAGCACCTTCTGTTGGAACTCAAGATCACAACCCTATTTGTCTTATTCGTTCTATAACTCAAAAGAAGATTCCACACACAAGGAACTCGGCCTAGTGAAGACAAGAAGAAAGAAGAAGTGGGGCAAGAAAGCAGGAATATTAAGGAAGATGGAATATAAGTAGGGGTAAAAGGAATATGTTTACGTAGTCCTAGAAAGTACATATTTTAGGTGGATTGTCCTCAATTTTTTTCAGACTTATTACATGCAAGGACATAAGAACCATCCTACTGAGCTGAACGCCAAATCATTGTAAGTAGACCCTGCTAGTTCTCTAACCATGTACCTATCTATTGTACTTTCTGATAGATTTTTTATAATTAAAACTTTTTTTTTTGTATATGCATTTATTAAACAAAATACTGCCTTACTGGTACCGTTACCTTACATATACTTACTTATTCCATCTGTATTCTTTTATTTTGATCCTTAGGATTTACCCTCAACAAAGCTTTTTTTTCTAAAACTTCATGTAGATTAACAGAAATCTAAAGCTACAGTTAAAAATCAATGCCTTTGGACATACAAATGCCAACCAGTGGTGTGGAAATGTCTTGGGTGGCCTAAGATGTGTCCAGCTGTGATTTTGGGATTATCTGCAAAGATCTGGGAAGTTACGATGAACCTGATTCTGAACAGATATGGTGAGACTGACTTTTCACGCTCTTTATGCCACTGGCACATGAATGTCAGCGTTTGTAATTGGAACCATTGCATAACATTGTGAGTGAAATTCTGAACCGTAACCTTTGGAAGCAGATGGCTTTCATCATGTGCACCATGTCATACTGCAATAGTGAGTATGCCTTTCTATGCTGAATTGAACAATATACTGAATTAGAAAAGATTGTTTACTCATTTAGTGGTTTAGTAATAATCAGGAAAAAGATGAAGTAGTAAGGAACTATATCTCTGTTGAAAGTATATTCCAATCTAGTCACTAGAGAATACTTTTATAGTTATTTGAGAGTATGTCACCTCCAGTTTACTTCCAATTGTATCACTTTACTCGAGTTTTGAATATTTAAGTGCTGTCTTCCATTTTATACACACACATGTCCAGGCAGACAGGTTGTTGCTTTAAAATGTCATTTCCATGAAGTATCACTTGAAAAATCCTCATGACTTTAACGAAGTTGGAGAAATTTGTGCAAAAATATAAGGTCAAAAGAGCCCTATATGGCAGATCCTTGTTTGCTGCTTCAGAATGCTTCAAAGGACTTACTTATTTGCTTACCACCAAAGCTAAGAATATGTGTCAAAACTGCTTAAGACAGGGATCAGTTTTAATAAATGTGACCTCAAACCTTCCAAGGTGTTTAGGTCTGGGAACATTTACAGTACATCTGTTATTATTTTGGTTCAGCTGAGTTTATTGTTTTAATCAGCAACATTTCAAGAGAGCTGGTATAAAAGAATTAGAAATACTAACTCATTTTCCATGTTTACATTTCTGCCATTATGTAACTTTCTTTCTCATGACTGAAGTTATGAGATGTCTTGAGTTGTGGCAAAGCAGCACCAAAAGTCAGGACTGAGTATCCTTCCTATAGATATTTTTTTCCTAGCTAGAAACTGTAAGGCTGCTGTAGGAGTTACTGGTGGACTTTGAAAGGACTGAGTTATTCAGAAATTAAGACTACATGGGCATCATGGGCATCTCCTGCATAAATCTGTGGGTAATTTAAAAGTTAACTTCCATGTCCTCTCTTAAGTCTCCTATTGCTCCTTGCTACTTCCAGTGGAACTGTTTCGGATGAGTTGTAGGTAGGACTTTTCCTACATAGTCTTCTGGATTGAGTATCCCAGTAACAATATAACCAAGAGAATAAAATCCAATTTATATGAGTGATACAGAGAAGGCAGGCTTGGAGCTTCTGTTTTCTGCAGTTTGTAGCACCTGACCAAGGGAATGTATAATGAAGCTTGCTGGGGCCAAATCAAAGCTCTAAAAGTGAATGCATTTTTGCGGAGAATTGGGTCTATGGAACCTACTGCCCTGGCAGGAAGAGAAGGTGTCCTGGTTTACAAAAATTGTATCTTAGAAAACTGTTTAATATAACAACACTTCGGAAGGAATATCAACCATATATGTCAGAGTACTGGCAGATCTTTAAAATTAGAACAGGACATTTGGGGGAGACACACTATCCCTTTTGCTTACAGGAATACTTTTCCTTGCCTCCTGTCAAAGTGTTGCTCATGGTTGGAGACATGATACTGAACCAGCAGGACTGTAAGTCAATTCCAATACAGAAATCATTCTTCTTGTCACTGTGATTCCTTCTTCCTGAAGGAATCAATCAATAAACACCTTTGTGCACTGTACATGCCACTGATTCTACTTCATGGAACAGGGTTCAGAGCTGTGGTGTCCCCTGCAGTCCCATCACACATCTATGTGCATCAGAGACCTCTTCATGGCTCACTGGTGCACTCAGAGCATCCCGCAGCTGGACAGACCTGCAGGTAGATTCTCAACTGCTGAAGGACAGATTTCTTAGTGGTTTGACCCCAGTTATCAAGTTCTTTGCTGTAGTCAGATGGACCAGAAACTGGACTGAAAATAGAGTGGGGAAAATTCTGACCCCACTAAAACAGCAAAGCCCTGTTGATTTCCTCACTGGACAAATTCTTATCTCAATAAAGATACAATATGATTATCTATACAAAAACAGTCAAAAAAAAAAAAGGAAAAAAAAAGAAAAAAAAGGTGGGTGTGCTAATCAACACCTATCTGTAACTAAAGGGATAATGAAATAAAATACTCCTCCCTTTTTATTTTACTTTTCCTAATTTTTCTGAGCAGTTAGGTGTAAGTAAAAAAGTATTTTATAATTATCTGCTAAGGCAGAGAGGAGACAATGAGTCCTTGTCAATGAACTTGTGCAACTCCTAAAGGCATTCGAAGTATTTTGGGTTATGTACATGGTTAACAGGCATGATTCACAACTGTGTCATGTCTTCTCCTCATAAACTTATCAAGTGTTTTCTTAAAACTAGTTAGGAAGTTAAGTCTGCTACCCCTCATGGATCTCTGTATGCTGATGACTGATTACCATGAATTCTCCATGCCAGTAATTCATCAGAAAATAACTAACCTCAATAAGTCACCAGAACCAGTGGAAAAACAAGTGTTACTTTTCCCTACTCGTTTCATGCAATGGACATTTTGAGCTGCTGTGTATCTTATTATGTCTGTTCTGCTTTTTTTCCCCTCACAGTAGATTATGCTACTTTAAATTATCTCTTTTGTTCTTTGAGATCATTCACTTCAAATATTTGTGGGTTTTAGTTCACCTCCACCATCCAGTCAAGCTATCTACTTGTAATGTTTCCTCATAAGTGAATTCCTCTGGCCTAGCTTTTCATTACTTTGCTTTCTTTTCTACTTCATCAAGAGGCAAAAATATGAAGGAGTTAGGAAAGAAGGGCTGGGGCAGGCTGGGGGCTTTTCCTGTCTCTTCTGGGTCAGTCTCAGGCTCAGACATTGAGCTAGGTGAATAGGGAATTTTTTAATTTTCAGTTTAGTGATCAAGCCATAGTAAATAAATATTATATTAATAAATAAAAAGCTGCTTGGCTCAAACCAAGATTTTTGAAATTTCTTTGCTGCTAATACCTTTCCTTTTCAGAACAGTTTCAGTTTCAGTTCAGTTTTAGTTTCAGGTCAGACCACATTGATTTCTGAATTTTGGTACTTTTATGTTTTCAGAACCACAGGTAAGTTGAAGTATACTAACAGTAACGTACCTGCTTCACAAAGAGACATGCTGACTTGCTTTGCTGCTGTACATAAAGTGTTTTGAGGCCCATTGCTTTTACAGCTGGGGCAGTGGTGCTGTGCTCAGGTGGACAACAGTAAGTGGCTTAGGGTAGAGTATTACAACGCTGATTTACAGACCACAGTTATACATACATTTTGTAGCTCAGATAAGATATCCAAGAGAGTGCAGCTTCGGAATATAATGCAAGCTTTAACTTTATAGCCAAGCTTAGAGAAATGTTTGTGCTGTTGCACAGCATATATGTATTTTATTTAACCTTTAATCCTATTTTACTGGATATAATTTCAGATAACTTTACTACTCCAGAATACTGGGTCTGGAAAACATTCAGTGTAGAAAGTACTATGAGCACAGTAAATCTTCCAATTCTGCTTCATTTCAGTCATTTCTTCTGGGAAATCTGTCCACTTTGCTGTTTTTCTTGGTGCTAGGTTCTGAGCTATGTGCAAGGGGATTCCATAGAAGATCAAGAAGTGATTTGTTTCTATTAAAAAAAGAGTTGTGGCTTAAAATGTTTGAAAGGAATATTCTATTTCTCTGTCTTTTCTCCTAAGTTACATTGTACAATTCTGGATTCCCTAGACTTGAACACCTAACTCTTCTAGGCAAATATTTTTCTTATGCTACTTCTGCTCTTAACATCCAAGTTCCTCAAATTTCCAAATTCATCCCATTCAAGCCTAAGCTTTAGGAACTTCGTGATACTTTCTTGTCTGGAACTGAAACTGTTCAGGGTCTTATTTGGGTTCAAACACTTGTACAGGGATCAAAATAGGAGTGCGGTTTTCTGAACCTCAGAAATTTAGCATGCAATATTATGAGATCATTGCCATCTTACTGTAACTAAGTTTAAAAGGTCTTTAGGATGTCTGTATCTACTTTGATATGTCTTGACTTAAAAACCAGTTAGATTGACGACATGCTAAAACCATTTTTTTTCCAGGAAAGAAGGAACTGCGCATCATTCTGGATCTTAATAACAAAGTATCCACCATGGTAGCAGATACCACAAGCTGTAGAACTTCGCTACAGTACCTGGGAGCTGAAGACTGTGAATGGCTGTGGGTCAGGAATGGGACAGCTGGAAAGGTCTTCTGCATTGCATTGGATTGCTGGATTGGGTGGATTGTTGCATTTTTTAAGCTGCCTGTCTGAAGTACGTTTCTGATTCATTATGATAGGAACGTTAATAATGAAGAAAGAGAAAGGATATAAACTAAAAAGGAAGAGTTTGAGAAAATTAAGAAAGGAGGCAAAAGGACATGAGAAAATCCATGAATAGCAGATTTCAGAGATGGAAATTTTTCTAAACAGGAAAGAGAAAAAAACACAATAATTAAATTTATTTATAGATAAAAATGTCAGAGATGTTAGTAAAAAGACAAAAAAAGTATTTACTAAATTTTTCTATTCTGCATTGAATAAAACAGGAGACATTCATATCATAGGAGGATGATAATTTTTTTTTTTTGTTTTAATGACTGAAGAAAATGTTAAACTACAGAAACTGAAATTAGATATTTTGAAATATCTAACTGTTTAAAGAGAGCTGTCTGAACTGTTACTACTGATTTTTCATAAGTTTTGTAACAACAGGGAAGTTTCAGAGGGATGGATGAAAATTTATTATTGTATCAGGTATTTCTAAATGTACTAGCCTGACACTGATCCCAAGAATAAGTAGAACGGGACTCCAGAAAGGAAAACCTGTAGTATGTGTCAGTCACAGTGAGCTCATTGATAACTGGTCAATCATCAGGGCTATTAAAAGACATTTTTATTCTACAAGGAATTTGATTTGATGTCACACAGCATTTTGATGAAAAAAAACTGAGAAAAAAATAAAACAGTTCATTAAGTTAACAGATAGGTTTTAAAATGTAATTGGAAACGGGCAACTCATCATTAGTGTATGTGTTTATCTCTGCAGAGCCCTGTAGAGATAAGTCCTTGGCCTTCTTTCATTTCAAAACTCATACTTGTAGCTTGAATGAAGGTCTAAAACCACTCTTAAAAAAACAGATGGGAAGTGCATAAAGATCAGGGTAGAGCTAAATAATGGTGGTGAGATATCACTAGGGATAGGATTTGTCTTATGTTCCATTGTTAGCAGCCATAACGTCAGGTGTGTAATCTATGCTGGTTGTACAGTCCTGTAGAGTCAAAGGAGAGTTATTGGCACCTCCAGGGGACAATCCATCCCATGTCATTATCTAAAACAGATGTGAGGAAGTGTCCTCTGGAAGTACCTATGACTTTCCAATGACTCAAAAAGGAACCTATGTGGCTAGCATAAATGAAAGGCCAGACTTTGGGGTGGTTGAAGGTAGGTGAGATGGATCTTACCCTGATACAGGATTATCTGTATCACTTAGTAAATCAAACACAGGCAAATAATATGGCCTTTAACATCACCAGCTGTAATGTTATATATCTAAAAACAGAATGATGGCCCCTATAGAAGAGAAGCAACTGTATTTTGTGAAGAGGAGACTCTAAAAGACTTGAGGGTCATGGTCATCTAAATAAATGAAACCATGGCCAAAACAGCCATGTGCTGATGTGTGTATCATCATCAAAAGAGTCAGGAGGGGACAACTTTTTTGCTTCTACAGCTGGCTCTGATGTGATTGATGTTGGGATGTAGACCTCAGTTCTGATGTCTAGTCTTCAAGAAGCATGTTGAAAAATTGGAGAGGCAAAAGCAGCAAGAAAGATTAGAGGATTATAAAACAATTCAAGAATTGCAACCTATTCAGCTTACTGTATATAGCCAGTCACGATGGCTTGCTCATAGTCTTTTACATACCTAAATTGTGAAAAACAGATCTGATGATAGCAATTCAGAGTAACATTCATACAGTATGAATCAGGTGGTAAAAAGTGAAGCAAACTAAATTCAGTTTAGTTTTTAGGTTCATGTCTTTAACAGTGAGATGAGTTAACCTTTAGAGGAGTTTAGCAGGCACTGTGATGAATTCTCCAGTGCAGAAAACATTGTTTTATATCAAGGCTGGAGATATCTATGTTTGATTTGATGTAGAAATGATATTTATGTGATCATGCTACTTGTGTTTGTCTGTTTGCTGCGGTGTCCCCTGACTAGTTTTGAACCTATTGGCTAATTTCTGTCAATTTGACAGGAAGGCAGCCTTCTCACAGACAACAGTAATTTCTTAGAATTATATGAAAAGAAGGCAGCCTGAAAGAGGTGTGCCATGACATGGCAGTTTATTCACATAATTTTACCCCCAAAGAATCCACATGGTGGTTAATTTCTTTCACTACTAAAACTGTGAATGGTAAGTCTGGAGTGAATGTACTTTGTTTTGGTTTCAAACACTTGATCCCTGCCGTGATTATTGCTCTAAATAGAGTGTATTCTTAAGAAAAAACTCTAATGAGAATTCAAATGTGTTAAAGATACCTAACCAAATCAGTCAATCAGCCAGGAGGCTCAGAGTCACAGGAAACCTGTTTCATCCATTCTAGTACTCATGGAATGACCTCTTTTAAGCAATAGAGTCTAACTCCAATATAACTATTAGAAATGAAGTTAGTCATAAAAATGGGAAGACATATGGCATCTGTTAAGGAGAAAATCATGTCGGATGACCACAGAGGTATTTTGTGGCCATAATATCTCCAAGTAGTAAGCAAACATGGGCTTTCCTGTTTATTCATGAACAAAAGCATGTTATTCTACTTGGCACAGTGACTTCAGTATTTTCTAAGGCCTTCTGGCTTTCAGTGATCAAGCTATTAGATGTTAAGCTCCAGAGTAGCTTGTTGGATAAAGTGGTCTGGGATTGCTTAGCCTTTTCTTTATTATTATTATAATTGGGGAAGTCCTCTCCAATTCACCCATTCTTAGCAAACCAGACCAAAGAATGACAAGGACTGAAGTTTCTAATGTCCATGGGACTAGTTGGTTCATTGGGATGGTTTTGTGATGTGATGACAGTTAAGTAAAAAAAGGTTTTCTTTATTTGTCATGCTACTGACAGATAGATTCAGCATGGGTTTGATACCACAGGCAATCCTATCTAGCGCTTTACTTATTTGTCAAAATGCATCAGTGAACTGTGGGGATGCTTTTGATTTGTGAGAGAAAAGAGTGCAAGGGGACAAGGCATTACTGTCTGAGGTCACCAGACAATTATTGCTTGTTAAACCTGGTGGTTGTCTGTCTTATCCTCTAATGGTGTGATGAAAAATTAAACTTTTTGGAACATCAATAAATTTCAGCAGGTCATTTCCTGGGTAGAATGGACATAAGACTGCAACTTTCATCAAAGTTGGAAAGAATTTCTTATGTCCTCAATGTTCAGTCTAGTAACTACCTGTGTGAACTCATCACTGCTATGTGGGAATGGATGCCAAAACATTCTTCAGATTTGCCTATGAGTGTATGAAAATTGTCAAGAGCCTGCCAGGCTGGGCAAGAAATCCTGTTGGAAAGGGATGGGTTTTTCTCTGGGAGCTCTCTGGGCAATGGGGCAAAGGTTGATCAACCTTGGTTGCTTTAGTTCTTCTCCTGATGGATTGTATGGACAGTCAGGAGATTCAGTTAAGAAAAATGTATGCCAAAAATAAGAATAAAAATTGAAAGAGACAAGAAGGGCCTGAGTATCAGGAGAAGATAGTGAGGAAGCCAGGCAAAAAGGTATTGTACACATAAGGACTGTGGCTAGAAAAAAGATGGCACAGCTGGGAACTTCCTTTCTTCCTGCCAGTTCCCAGCTGCTGTCACAGCACTTTTGTGCTACTGACAGGAGGGATAATTTAAAGCAAACAACTTATGTTGGAAGATCAGATCAGCACGTCACTAGTTTGGGAGTGGCACATTGCAAATTTGGCCTGAAACTCCCTTTTCACATGTTTCCTGTGTTGTGTAATATGCTTTGTAGTCCTAGCCAAAGATCTAGGGCTCTACATGTATACCATCAAGAAACCATACTGATTCATATCAGGGATTCATGAATGCAGACATGTATTATATATACACATATCTTTCCTATAAATGAGTCAATCACACACTTCCTTTTAGACGTGCAACGTTGTTCTCAGAGAGACACAGTTACACAGCACGGTCCTGGTTCTACATACATTTGTTGCACATTTGCTAGTAACTGTATTGAAAACTCTATTTGAAAAGCATAGTGTAAAAGCAACAAGTTTCTTGATCAGAGTTAAGATTTTGGCACTGAAATTGCAGATGAGAGGGTAGTAAATACAGGACAGTGGCACTCAGCATATCTTCCCTGCTTTTATTTTCATTGAAGTAACTTCAAGGCCAGGTGTGCTCCTTGTTTTTGGCACAAGCAGAGGGATACTTCTGTTTTTTTGATGTTGACCTTTTACTGTACTGCACAAGTAACCTCCCTTTCCTTATTTTCTAGGTAGCTGGGACAGTTGTACATACTACAAGGGTAAAGAACTTTAAGACCAGAGGTTGCTGAAGAAAGACTCTCCAAGAAATATTTCTCATCACTGCAGTGTCCCTGAGCTACTAAATTACTATAGAGTTATTGCTAATTTGACTTCCTCTACATAAACAATCCATGCTAGTCTTTGAAGATCTCAAATAGGTCTAGAATAGGTTCAACTCACAATAATTCAGCTGAAAGCATTAGGTTAATTAATCTTATTTAAAAATCAGTGAAACAGAAGTTAATTAAAATGTAAACAATGGGCTGCATTGTTACTGACAACTTCAGAAAAAAGAATCTTTGAAATTCTTTGTGTAGTGGATTTTACCTGACTGCCCTCAGAGGAGAGCGTGGTTTTGCAACAGATCACATTACTGAACTAACCTTTCTTTCACTTTTAAATGAAATATATTCTTTGCTTCTCTCAGTGCAGTGCAGCTGCACAAACTGGAGCCAGTCAAAGGCTGTCAGAGCCCTGTTTACCAGGGAGGTATTGGCTACCGGGAGGCTGCTAGACATGAAACACCGCGGAGAGTGGCTGGAGTCCCTGAAGCAACCAGAATGCGGTGTGTCTGAGAGAGAGCACCAGGAAGAGAGAAACAGATGACCTGGAAAGTCAGAAGGCATAAAAAAATGTCAGTCAGTGAGAAATGATTAACACCCCGGCCAGTTTATGCCAAGGACAGAGGGTTCTCTCATGCATTCTTGTGCAGTCCTGGCTGTCAGCTGAAACATGTCGAGGAACAGAAGCAATCCTGTGTATGGGCCTAATCCAGAACTAGCTGAACTGAGTAAAAAGATTCAGGGGGTTAGGATTAGGCCCCCATTAAAGGATTAGGGAAAAAAGAAAAAGCCACAGCATTTCCCTTGGTTTGTGTTTTTGTGTTCTTCAGGGTTAATCTTGTTATTCCTGCTCTTCAGAAAAACAGAAAAAAAAGAAAAAAAAAAAAAAAGAAAATATGTGCCAAATAGGTGGGGCAAAAAAATTCTGGAATTTATAAGCCTGAGGGGGAGAAAACAATCTTGCCAAGTTATCTTCCTACCTCACCGATGAATTATTTAGTAAATATGCGTCTTCTAATTCAGTATAAGCTCGAAATATCTATGAAGGCAACAAAAGTCAAATTTAAACAAAAAGCCCTACAGTAGTAAAAATAACATATGACCAGTCATGAGGATAACAATGGATTTTATGTTTGGCTCTTTCCTTTGTGGTAGCTAGTAAGCCAACTTAGATTAGCAGGGTATGTTACGCATATTACCTGAAATGGTCTTCTGGCCCACATCAAAAGCTGTGAGGGAAAAACTGCAAGTGACTGTTGTTGTTGTTCTTCGCATAGAAAAGTGGGGTTTTCAGTAAAGACATAAATGGATTCACGGAAGAGTTTTATTCCCCAGTGTCTTACTAATGATGATGTTTTGAAACTGCAAGTAAGAAATCAGCCTTAGGGACTTTCTACAGCAAAAACATGTCATTATATGCAAGAAAGGGTATGTTCTCATAGACTATTTTTTCTCTGCTACACATGCTGACATCACTTGTTTGTTTACATTCTGTTGTTTCAAGGTACAATGCATAAATGAATTAATAGTCATAAACAATTATTGTCATCAAAGCATCACCATCACTTTTCAAATTAATCTGCTGCATAGGGATGAAAGCAAAGAGTGGAGAAATTCAGTGACATCTTGAACTAAACTCTAATCCCTAGGACAGATTTCCTGACTACGTGGTTGCAAATGACATTTTGGTGTCAGCATAACCTGTCACTGTCAACACAGCATTACTGACCTAACTATAATTCAGAGAGTGAGACAAGCATGAAAGCCCATTCCCTCCTAGACCTTGAGTGACTATAGCAAGCAGAGCAATTGTGTAAGTAAATACTAAACCATAGCCAACTTCCTGCCAATTCTGTAAAACCTAAATCATGATTCAGTCCTGTCACACTTGTACCCCTTTTGTTTGCATTCCTGGAGAAATTGCTGTGACCAGTTTTTGTTAACACACATGTCTCAGGAAGAGGTTTTATTTGGACATGAAGGTAAGGGAACAAGACTTCTAATTCAGATGGCTCTGGCCTTAGTGTCCCGTGTTGACAGCCAGCCACGATTTGGACTTGGGACATCAGAGGTGCTAAGACTGTTGGAGAGAGCAGGACAGAGCTCAGCCTGACTGCCTACAGCTAAGTGATCATGCACCACAAACCACAGTGATGAGGAAACGTGGGCAGGCCTTTCAAAGAGGATTCACAAGGTAATAGAAATACATTTTATTACTGCAGAATGTGGCATGAAGAATGTACAGCGTGGACATGTACTAAGAAGAAACATTCAGTCTGCCTGAAGGATCAGCTGCATATCTGGCACAAAGAAAGTTAATTTTGGATGTCCACTGGCAACCCCAAAGTGGTAGTACCAAAGACGAGTCATCAGGTCCTTCCTATTTTGGGGAAGAAATGTCCTCTTTGTGAGACACGATACGTGGTTCATCTTCTCCTGAAAGAAGAGTAGCTTTGCACAGTGCATTTATTTGCTTATGGACCAGCTGCAGCTGTGACAGAACAGTGTGAAGAACTAGAGTGTTTGCAAACGGCGCTTCCCCCGATCACCTAAAGCCTGACTTCATTTGCAAAGAAGGTAGCTGAAGGAGGAAGAGTGCACATGACATTTGAGATTTAAACACATGGAACCTAAAGGTTTCCCAAAGCAAGTCGCACGTTAAAGGACTTCTTCCCATCCACTGTGGTGAAGACAAAAAAAACATTTCTCATGTGTATGATACATCCCAGAACAGATTTATGTACAAGGCCAGGCTAAACTCTGACAAAACAATGAGACAAAAAATGGTTTATACTGACTGGTATTTTAGTTCCTCCAATCCTGACAGAATAACTTTCTTTAACTGAATTCAACAAAGTTTCCCTTCATCTGAGTTCTCCAGAAATGCTGGTAATGATGGCAGACACATGTGTGAACCCTTCTGCTAAGAGAGTCACAGTTTAACTCTAGTTCTGCTCATAATTGACCAGAGCAAGTATGTTAAACAATATATATACCTATATTGTAACAATATATATGTATATATAAGTATAATGCGTACTGTTCATTGGTTTTTTTTGACATCTATAATGTGGATGATGGGATGGAGTGCACTCTCAACAAGTTCACACATGATACCAAACTGGGGAGAGTGGTAGATATGCTGGAGAGTTGGACTGCTGTTCAGAGGAATCTTGACTTGTTGGAGAAATGGACTGACAAGACCAATGAATTAAACAAAAGAAAATGCTAAGCCTTGCATCTGGGAGGGAATAAGCTCATGCAACAGTTCAGGCTGGAGACCAACTGGCTAGCTTGCAGAAAAGGACCTGGGGGTCCTGGTGGACAATAAATTGAATGTGACCCAGCAATGTGCCCTTGCAGCACCAAAAACCATCGACATCCTGGGCAGCATAAGCAAGACTGTAGCCAGCAGGCTGAGGAAATTATTGCTCTGCTCTGTGTGGCACTTTTGAGACCCCAGCTGGAGTGCTGTGTCTGAGTTCTCCAGGACAAGAAAGACTCCAGCTAATTGGAGTGAGTCCATCAGATGCCACCAAGATGGGAGGGGGCTGGAAAAAGGACATACAGGTTGTGGCTGAGAGAAAAGGGCTTCTTTGGCCTTCAGGAAAGAAGGCAAAAGGGAGAGCTCAGTGCTGTCTTCAAGGACTTCATGTAGACATGTAGCTGGGCTCTTCTTGGAGGTGTATGGTGAGAGGATGAGGCACAACAGACATGAGTTGCAACACAGGGAAATTCCAGTTGGATATTAGGAAAATAGTATCACTGTGAGGGTGGTCACACAGGTTGCCCAGAGAATTTGTGAACCCTCTGTCTTTGAAAGTGTTCAGGGCTCAGCCGGACACAGCCCTAAGCAATCCGATCTGTTTGACCCTACTTAGAGAAATGAGTTGGATTAGATGACCTCCAGAGGTCTCTTCCAACCTAAATTATTTTGTGATGTATGATTCTGTGATTGTGCAGTGTTACACAAGTTGGTTAGTGTGGAATTAGTATGGAGAAGTCCCTTGTGGAACTCAGTAAGTAATAAAGGCTTGGGGCAAATGGTTTATACTGAACAAAGAGCTATACTAAGCTCATTTCTATGTGTATCAACTTGCAAAAATGGCCTTTAGTAATAATTACAGTGATAATAATGTCATTTATACAAGATATAGTGTATGTCCACTCTTGTGATATAAAAAGAGACTGTTTCACGTCTCAGAGAACTCTTGTGATTAGTTACTCTATCTTAGATAACTAAAATAATATTTGGTAAAGAGAAGCACATCCCAGCTCTCTTACAGGATTAAGCTGATCACTGCAAAACAAGGTTGTCTTAATCCTAAGTATTAAAATCTTTTGTCCACAACAATTTGTTTCCCATCTCAGTTCTGCAGGTATGCATGTATTTAGTAAACTTTGCTTTTACTGAAATCCAGCTCACTATTTGTGACAGCAAATTGAAAAATACTTGCAAGTACAGATTCTTTAAGAAAGGTCTTGCCCTTTATATTTGCACACAGAGCTTAACACAACAGGATTCAGGATGTGAGCAGTACCTCTGCTGCGATCCAACTGATAACCTGATTAAACAGAGAAAAGAGAAGTGAATGGAAAGCATTACAAAATACCAGCATGCTATGTTCAGGTGTAGATTTTTACATTCTTATTAAAACATTAAGGGAAAGATTTATCAGACAACATTACAAGTATTAACAATTAAACATATTTTTTATCACTTTTTTCAGATGCGTTGGTCAGGAGAGCAGGAAAGATGGGAGCAAGGAGCTTTCTTCCATTTTTCAGAAGGCAGAAGAACCAACAGCTCTGCAGGGTTAGCCATCAAGAGAATGGTAAGTATATCTTGATCTCAAAGTCCCTTGAGCACCATCAATGATTTTTTTTTCAGTCAACAGCCAAACAGAAAAATTAAGAGGAAGTCAATTTAATTAAAAAACCCTAAACCTTCTTTTATATTCACAATAAAAAAATGAACCCATTTCTCAGTGGGCTGCAACACTTGCTGCCAAATACAATTGTCTTATTCTTTGAAAACTTTATTTAATTCAAACTTAATACAAGTGAAACGGAAGAATTCTCTCATTTTATAATAATGTATTTAGGATCTCCCCTCCTTTTCTTAGGCTTTACCATTTTTGAAATTCAACATAAATTTGGAAAATCTGTTTGTCAGTCCTAAACTGTAAAGAAGTAAATTACACCAAAATCATTGCTTTGCCCTTGTTTCAGCTCTGCAGGAGCTTTTAAACTTTTTTTTCTTCAGCTGACCTGACAACAGCCAGTGAATAATCCTGGATGAGTGAGCTATTTTACTGTCATTTCTGTAGGTAATAGAGAGAATGAAAGTTAGATATGCAGATCTAACTTACAGTCTTGACATGTGATCAAGTGTAAATAATGATAAGGCTGCTGGAGAGAGGCTTTTGGCTTTAGATCATATACCTGACCCAGACTGTTCCAACCTTTTAAAATAGGCTTTTATTCTCATGTAGAGATGCTTTCCCTGTAAGACTTCTGGCTCTGATCCAGAAAGAATCAGAAATGAGACACGCAAGAGAAAAAAATATCCTGAACACTCCAAAGTATCAGATGAAGACTAGTTTCAGAGCAGATTAAAAGACGGATGAATTTTCCATGTATGGATGATCAGGACACCAGATGGGGATTGCATTTCTCACTTGGGTGAACCAGAAGGAATGCTTCCTAAATACAGATTGCATATCGAATACAACACCAGGCCCTGAATAGGATACATAATGTGTATGTAAAAGGAATGAAATATATCTTAGAAATATAAGGCCAAGGCACAGTCTCTCGATAGATTCAATCATGTGCAAAGCCCTAAGTGAAAACCAAGCAATTGTGAAGCATAAAAATGTCTGGCACCACAGTTGTTAACATGCAAGTTGGGAACCAGACTAGGATTTCATTGCTGCAGCTACACAGATTGTTCTTCTACTTCTCTGTTCTTGCCTTTATTCCAGCTCTTGTCTTGTCATTACCAAAAGTTTTCCCTGTCTATTCTGCCATCCCTTTTCATAAAATAGTCATGTGAGGGTGAACTCCTGCTTTTCAAGATTTTGTGATGATTTGGGTAACTTGTCAATTCTGCTTCACATAGAAGACATGCTGCACATCCTTGTCAAACATCAGACTTCATGTGCACTTTCTCTTTCATTTGTAATCTTTATGTCAGATTGAAACCTCAAGGAGTGTTTCAAGACATTGTTAAGTCTGGATGCTTTTCCTTGCACATATGCAAAGAGCTTATTATGATCCAGCACAAATTAGGGGGAGCAATTTAGTGATGGAGAGTCTTGTAGAGCACCTTATGATGTCATCGCTTACATGACAAGGAGGTCTGGAAGCTGTCAAAGAGGTGTTTTTTCATCGATCACGTGAAGAGAAATTTGAACAAGGACATGGAAGGGCACTGAGTGGAGAAGAAGCTTTATGGTTGGAAAGTTATTTAGAAGACAAGCTGACAGAGGAAGGTGAGGTGGAAGAGGAAGGGCCCTTGATTCCTTCAGAAAATCCATGGCAGTTCAGATAGTAATAGAAGAGTGGGAAGGAGGCAGGAAGTGGGTGCAGACGTCCATTTTGCCCACACCACTGTGTTTGTTTCTCTACATAAGGAGTATTTGGTCTCCAGTATTCTTTGAAGTCTCTGTGTCTGCTCCATATGTCTGTAAATATAAAGCATTGCCCCAGATTTGAGGGCCTGGCATGGATGGTACATGAGGGTGCCATTTCTGTGAGGAGGTGACAATCAAAGATCAGAAAAACAGGGAGGTCCAAGAAACAGGCAGAGGGCAGCGTGCAGGCCTGCTTTGGTAGGACTGCAACACTGCAAGCGTCCAGCATAGAAAGCTCTTCCTAGTCTTCCTGCCTAAATGGTAGCACTTGGGGACTGAAGTATGGGAATGTGAGAATGATGAAAAAAAAGCCTTTCTAGGGTGTTGTGTGTATCCAGAGTGGCAAACAGTCAAAATTGCATTACAGTGTCACATGATTTGGAGCATGCACACAATGGTAGGTGGGTTTAGAGGAAAGTGCTGTGAGTTCCATCAGTCCTACTGCTAAAACCATGCCTGTCTGCAAGAACATCAAATTTTATTTGGAATGATAAATAGATAAGGAAAGATCAGCTTCTGTGCTTGTCAACATAATGAAGGACACATGGGCACCATGCACTGGAAGAGAAAGTGGGGAACAAGACATACTTTTGGAAACAGAAAGAGAAGACAAGTTGTCTATAAGCTGGTGGTGGTAAAGAAGGGGGCACTGTGATGCCCACTTATCCTCCAAATAGCCTGCATTAGTAGGGACACTAATAAGATCCTAGGGCATAGATAGTGAATTTTTCCTTTTCATTTATGACTAAGAAACAAGCTGAGAGATAGGATAGATGTAGTGACTGAAGAAACTCAGTGCCTAGCCTTCCCAAAAGAAATGAGGGATGGGTGAAAGAGGAAGATGTCAGCACCCTGCTGGAGGAAAGAATACAAAGAGGAGTGAGAGATGCTGTTAAGCTTACAGTAGCTGCCACTAGACAGAAAATATCCCCAAACAGGTGTGATTCAGCTTCTGGGGAAAATCCTGAGGAAAGACTATAAATTTTCCTTCAGTCTATAGCTTTGGGTCAGCCAGCCCCTCTGTAACAGAACCTGAGCTGGCTAGGGGATGAAGTGCAGCAGCTGGAAATGAGGAGGAATTTTGTGTAAAGGGTGGGTGGATCTCGATTCAGACAGGGATACCACAGTGCCAGGATGCTCTGCAGAGAAAAACAGTTATTTTGCAGCCGCCCAAGTGAGTCAGAAACAGGGGTCTGATCTGAACATTCCCTCCAGGGTATCTGTGCTGCAGAATTACCTGAAAGGAGATGTGTGCAATGCATTTGGGAATGGACCCATAATACATTCCTAAAACTGAAACTCTTATTCCCAGGGTATGAGGATCTCTTTGTATATATCAGCTTGCTTGTAAATAGATAGATTGTCCATGTAAGGGACCTCCTTGTCATTTACATAGTGAATAAAACAAAATGAATGATAAGGATACTAAGAGTTAAATCACATTAAAATATGAATCCACATGCCTTCCTCAAACTCTTCCTACAGCCTTAACTTTCTGGAGCTAGCTGGCTATCACATGCCAGTCAGACACTTTCCAGCATGAGTCATTCTGGTTTCCAAATTTGTCTTTCCCAAATAAAAATGAAAAATTCCAAATGTCTTACATTTTTCTATAGAAAAAGGGGACGGAACATCAAGTGCATATAGTCGAAGAATTGTTTTCTATTTCCTTTTACATCCCTAGTCTAGACAAGAGGTACTATGATGAACCTTGGCTTTGCTGCCAATACCAACAGCACTTTGTGGTCTTGTTACCTCACGTCTGGCTAATTCCCAAGGACAGTCATAGCTAACGAGTAGCCCTTTCAATGGTCATTCCAGCAATTCAGTTGGGCTACCCTTTCAAATAGCATGGAGAATTCTTAAGAGAGAAGGTCTTTTGTACTGGGCAATGTTTCACTTGCTGCACTTAAATGAGAAGGGCAGTCAGGTTGTAAAGATTTATATAAATGAGAGCATTGTACACTCAAAAGGAGATTGGTATGTTTGATCTCAGCTGTTATTGATTTACCTTTTCCACACGATAACATTCATTAGGCAGGATAAGTAAAGGCTGGTGTGTTCCATTTCAATTATCTACAGTTAAAATGCAGACATTACACAGGGTGGAGCTTCAGTCTACTTTCAGTGGGCTGAAGTGTGAAAACATTTTCCTACCAAACCATTACATGGGATGACTTATGACTTTTTTGCATCGTTTCCTGTCTCCTCCCCACCCCACCCCACCCCTTTTAATTTTTTACATCTTTTTCATTGTTGTTGAATATTTGTGTTTCTGGTTAAAGGAACCGCTCTGACACTTGAAATTTCCTGCTGCTGTTGCTCTCTTGTCACGTGTGAAGCACAACAGCACTGGTAAGGCACTGATCTTCCTGCCTGAAACCTCCAAGCATCAGTGTCCCAAAAGGTTCATAGATTTATTAGAGCAATCTCCTGTGGGTGACCCTGCTTTGAGCAGGGGTTGGACTAGAGGATCTCCAGAGGTGCATTCCCACATCAGCAGAGCAGTCAACATCCCTTCCTTCCCCACAATGTAGGTACAGCATAAGGCTGTGTTCTCCCAGAGCACCACGTACTTTCAAAATACACTTCTCTTATTTCAGAGGAAAACTAAGAGTAATAACAACAAAGGACAAAAATAATGTCTCCTCAGAAGTAATTTCTTTCTCACTATTGGCTTCAGAGGAGCCTAGAGTGGCTTACTCAGATTTAGATACGTAAATGGAAGTTTCCAGAGCTGAGATGAGTACTGCCCCAAATATTTTGATTTTTCAATTGAATGGATGGATGTCTCTCCAAATGGTATTTCCTTCCATTGGATAATGTTTTTAAAACATCAAGAAGTTCCCATAATAAAACTCAAGCACTTCACATTAGATGTATTGTTCAAAACATATTTTCTTCTTACTTATCTCTTTGCTGAAATGTCAGAATCTAAAATTTGCTTGCATGTATCTGCACACACATTTGTGAAAAGACCACATTAACTTTAGGTTCTTAATTCTAAGACTTGCTGAGTGTCCACAGCTCCTCTTAGTCTGTGTTGAAGGAATGGATAGTCACTTCAATAGAACATGGTTTTTCAAACTTCAAAAGTGTTTGAATACTTGAAAATGTTGACCTTTTATGTCCATCACATATCCAAATTACTTCAATACTGTAGGCATGACCTTAGCTGTTAACATCAGCTTAAAAATTTGAATAGAGACACGTTTTATTGGGCCTGTGGAAAGTAACATGCTATGTGTGTCACATAACGTAGCTGGTGTCTGAAAGTGGTAAAATAATACAGGACTGTAAAAAATTACAAGCAATGACTTGTACTTTGACTTGTACTTAGAGCTGCAGGTACTGAAAACACAACCTTTTCTTGATTATTTTGCCAGATAGAGAGATGGAAGAGCTTATAATAAGGATTTGCAGTGATAAAAAAAACCCCCAAACCTTATCTGAATGTACTTTATAAAAAGAAGCCATTAGAAACACATGCCTGCCTTGTCTGGAGAGGAGGCAGAAACTCACAGGCATTTGCTGCCAGGCTCCTTTTCTTATGCATCTGGTCTTGTAACTTCTTTTCTCTTTATTCTTGGCACTCTGGCAGAGAGCTGGTAACACCAAATTCTGTCTCATTTGTGCTTCCAATTCATTAGGCAGAGCTAGGCAACAACAGCTTTTTTTATAAGAAAAAGGTTATAATGGTGTGCACAGGCATGGAGGTGATATTCCAGGTATCTTAGCAGTGAGCAAGCTCATAATATGTTTGCCCTTTAGCATGGCCCTTCCACCTTCAGCACTCCACATGGTTCAAAAATATTTTGGGCAGGGACCCCATCCTGGTCATCTAACCTGAGCTCCCCCTGCTCTCAGGCCACAGAAACCAGACATTTCTGTATCAGGTCCATGCAGCTACTATCTAAGCCAGAGCCTTCATTTAACAGACACAAAACAGGAGACTGTTACACCCCTAGGCATGTTATATGAATGTTGACTACTGTGTGCCTGATTTTTGGTAAGAATTTTTCAGTTTTTATAAATCTTACGTCATTAGGATATTTTATGCTTGACTGTGCTCATGACCAGGACTGTCTTCACAGGAGAACATTTTTATATGCAAATAACATCACCTCTTTAAAGGTCTATGGGATCTGATCTCCAAGAACTGTGATGTATCCTGGAAGATGTTTTAAATTCTTTTTTGTGAAAAAGAAAATTATGGGAGAAAAGTAAGATTTTTAGAATTTACCATATTGTAGTTGTCATACCATGTGTTGTCATACCATATATTGTCATGCCATAAGAGGTGTCTGACTGATGAGCAAAATTAGACTATGGGAATGAATGGCTAAAGTAAGAGTCCTTTAATTAATGATGACTGGCATTTATAAGAGATGGTAATGCTTTTGCTTGAGGAAACTGCAGCATTAGGAGAAAGAAGTAAATATTCAATACTTTTATTGGTGATACATGGCATATACATTGTTTAGCACTGGCAATGAACAGATTTGAGCAGGACTGGACATGTTCAGGTCTTGACTTTTTTCCTTTGACACCTTAGCTCCAGGGAAAGACCGTCTCTGGTAATTTTCCCACAATGTCCTATAAGCTTTGTCGTCATGTCTCAGCCTGGGTGCAACAGCTTTTTGGGGAAAAAAAGCAGAAAGTTTTGCAGAAAGTTTTGCAGTCCCCTTGTCAATGAAGCTTTTTGATTTTGTTACCTAAAAATCAAGACAGACTCAGGATGGTGAAGGCCTGGAGAACTGTCCCTGCTCCACCTCAATGAGGTAAGGCAGTTTTCCAATGGCTTGGACAGGTCAGCCCGAAAAGATGACTTGTGCTTTTGTGGATTTGTTTTCTAAATGGGTCAATTCTTGGCCAAACTTTTCCTTGTCCTTTACAACTCTGGTGTCCCTAATTCACATACTGACTTGGTCATCTGGACATGCAGCATATAACTCTATGGCACCTATAGCTTTTGTCATGCAGCTTATAACTGTATGGCACCTATAGGTTTTGCACCCATATGGGTCTCCTGCATGTAGCTACTATATGAGGTGAAACAGCTTTAGCATGAACGGTGTTTTGCCTGTCCCCTCTGCTGTGCACAGGAGAATCAGGGAGGATTATTTTCTGGCTAGGGAGCTATTTATTTTTGTTGAGCCTCTGTCACATATGTTGTGCAATTGTCTTTCTGGCCTTCCTGCCCCTTTTCCAGTATGTACTTCAGTGGAAGTCTTGGCACATCCTGACAATGTGATGGTGCTTATTACTCATGAGCATATTGTCTGACTTTTGATTGAATGTCAGCACTTCTTTGATCAAGTTCCTTCTCCCTGAATTAATTAGGGGAGGAGTGACACACTCCTTTGTGGGCCTGGGCTGGCCTTTAGCCCTATATGTTTGCAAGGACGTTTATCATGCAATTGACCTGGTGTCAAGTTATGAGGAACTGGGAGGGTGCAGTGAAAGGGGATCAAGATCTTACTACTCCTGTGAGCAGAGCCATTCCTATCAGGCTACAGGCTCTATCAGGGATGTATTTGTGCCTGGTTTACTTGAAGAACATCCTAGTTTTGCCCCTTCAGGCCATGCAAAGGGAGAATTTTTCATATTTCTTCTCTGTTCCAAGCTGCGTTGGCTTCTGGTTTTGTTTCTGGGTGTTTCTTTTTTACTTGCTCTATCCTGATTTTCTCTTGCTCTGTGTTTGTTTTTACTGTCCAGCAAAGACCAGACCATGCACAACCTCCACCAGTTCTCCTAATCTGTGGTACCACATTGGAGGCCTGTGTCCTGCCCCATTCTGTGCATTTTTTTCCTTTACCATGGAGTATCCAGTCACAGGGAGAAACAGGAGAAAAAGGGCTGGCTGGGACCACGCCTTTCCCTTTCTACAGTAATTTTTATCTGTTCTTCCTATTTCTTTTTCGCCTCCAGGAACTTGCAGTGTATGTTTAAAAACAGCTGTGGTGTATTCTTGAAAATTTTATTTTGGATCAAGGAAAACTAGCTGTTTTGAAAAGCTGTCAATGTAAATTACTTCCCATTAGCATTGCTGTAGGTTGTATTTCGTTCAGACAGTTAACTTTTATAGATGACTAGTATCAATTTATTAAACAGTGGGTTCCCGAGCATGTTTTTTTGCACATGGGCAACTGGGTTTGAAGTGGTTATTCTTCCAAAATTTCTGCTTTTTCTTGTTTCCCATGTGTTTTCTGTAGTGTTGTGGTTTAAAGCATTTTACAAATCAAACCTAGCCTCTTTCTTTGTTTGAGGTTTCTCTGATGGTGAAGAAAAAACATGTGTGTATGTACATGATGGTGCACGCCTGTACGTAGGCAGAATTATGGCAGAGATGTTGGGTGAAGCAAGTGTTGTGGTCCTTTGGGTCTGTCACTAGTACATATTTGTAGACACTGTCTTTTTGTTTTTAAATTCAGGCAAGCTCGTTTCTTCTCATTGCATGGTTTCTCTGAGCTGGGAAAATTTGGGAAAGGTCTTCACATGTCCAGGCTATCTAATACCTCTAGAAAAATACCTTGTTGGTTATCATGGTGCTAAAGCCAGGCAGTGGGGAAAAGGCAGTCATAGTCCTAATTCATGATAGATAAAAAAAAAGAAAATTAGCCAAAATTTGCCAGAGTAAGTCTGGTGAAGAAAACTTGTTCTAAATCTACTCTGGGTGAAATCTGTTGATGAGTCTTTCTGTTTCTCTAGCCATTTCCTTAGTTAAATTTGTTAAAAGTTTTGTTAAGAGTTTTTTCAGCTCTCAAAGATGAGTATCAAATTACTGCAGAACTGGAGACATCCCTAACCTCAGACTTTCTTTTCTGCCCTTCATCTCCGTCATCTCTAAGTTCACACGTCACAACCACCGTCTCTAAGTTCACATCACAACCACCGTAACATTGCCAGAATCTGGCTTCTCTTTCCTCTGCCTCTCTTCAATAACCTATTCATGCCTTAAACAATTTGCATCTTGTCTTTCCAGTTGCCTGCTACCGTAGTCTTCCTAAGTCCTTTCTTTCTAATCATCTTCTTCAGTGAAGCTGGTTGAACAATGGAAAAAAAAAACAACAAAAAAGAAATAAAGTCCAGATTTCCATCTGGTATAAATCAATGAAACTTCAGTGATCCCACTGTTGGCACTAGAATGATGCTGATTTTACACCAGTCTAGAATATCTGACCCAGAATATGTTATAATTCTTTGTATTTTGATAACTGTGCTACATAGAAACCTTTCCTGTTTGTTATTGGTGTATGTTTTTAAAAAAGATTTTTGTTAATATCTGCTCAGTAAACGGTGACTTTCAGTATGTATTCACCTAGAAACAGGGATAGTACTATGTGGAAGGAAAGAATATTTATTGCTTATTATTCCTAAATTGTTTGTTTTCTCTTGCTTGAACAGTTTCAGTCATGACCCAGAGCTAGCTGACTACTACTCATAAATAACTAATAGCCAGTATTCTGTGTACATGATGGAAATAGATTTGCATAAATTACAGGACAATTAGCTGTGGCAAAATCTCAAAATTAAGGAGATACTTGCCAATGATTCACTAACAGAAGAATACAGCTGAAGCCTTCAGATACTTTATTCACAATGACTGTTTTGTCCAGTTCTTTCCCAGAAAATCTGACTGCTAAAAAAGGGTTTAGCTTTCTTCTTGACCAGCTGCCTGTGCCACTATCCAGCCCTTCTATTTCAAATTTCTTTTTTGTTTGTAGATCACTCTATTCAGACTTTCCACTTATATCTATCCTCTCCCCAGCTCCTCCTCCATTTACTCACTCTAAGATTTTTCAAAGCAGTGATAACTTGTCGTTTTAATGAGAAGATGGATAGCATTGACATTTGCCCCATGTCAGGTATCATGGAATAGCTGAGGTATGAAGGCACCTCTGGAAATCGTCTAGTCCAAACCCTCTGCTCAGAGCAGGGTCAACTAGAGTATATATGTGTACGTATTTTACTGTCTGGAAATGGAGTGCGTTGTGGTCTTTCCACACTAGTTTGACTAGAGAGGAATGCATTGTACTTTGGCTGCCTTCACGTTGCAAATGCAACTTCTTGGCTTATCTGCCCCAGTTAGCTCTGAACAAGCCAGGCCCAGCCAGAAGTGCTAAGGGTGCTCCATGCTGCACACTACTACGGGAGAACCCTGACACTGTAGCAATACTGCTTTTTGTGTTCAGCAAGCCCGTGTGTCCATGCACAGCACCACAGGCTGTCATGTAGACATGACCAGAGACCTGAAGATGTTGGATGGTCACTCATGTTGCAAGCCCCTGAGTCCATTCCTTTCCTTTTGAATGCTCTTTCATACTCAGCAGTCCATGTCCACGTCGTATTATCCTATGCATATTAGGAAATGTTCAATGGCTGCACATATTTTAACAATACATACACAAATGCACATGGTATACTGATATTCTGGGACCAGTCTTTTTAAGAGAGTCGACTTAGGCTCTATTTTTGAAACTGCAATTCAATGCATAGTTAATTGCTGGCCCAGCTGATACCACTTATTTATCTCACTTCCCGAATTAAAGGCACAATCAAGTAATAGGATGTCTAAGTGTCATTATTTGCACGAGCTTGATTACAGATGCAAAATATAGAAAGAAAAAAAAAAGATTCATAATACCGTGTTTTCCTGCATACTCTGTATTGGATAATTGAAGCTATCTTTGGCTATGTTACTTCTGGATCTTCTGGAGAATATGATATTAAGCAAGAACTTTAAAAACAAAGCCTCCACAGATGCTCACAAAAAATAAAAAAAGCAAAACAAAATCGCCAATGTTATTTTCATTTCATATCACCACTAAAGAAGAAAGAAAACAGAGTATTAAAGCAGGCTAATCTGGAAACCTGCCTAGACTGGCAAGTTTGGCAGCTGGCATATTTCATGTTTCATTAATACTAAATGAACAACTCTCAAGTCTTGGTAAAAATTCTACATTTTTCTTGGAATTCTCTTAAAAGGCTCCCCTTTACAAGCTTTTAGAATATGGTCAAATCACTGGATATCCTTAATGAGCATAACTGCTTCTTGGATTAAGGTGGATGGACATATAAAGAGGGCCTAGATTTGAGACAACAGTCCTGTTTTCATTACTTTGTCATTTAATAAGTAGAGAAAGAACTTAGTTGTCTCTCCTACTCCCAGAGATCACTTGGCTGCACCACTGTCTGATACTTAGGATCATGCTCAAATGATTTTTAAGAGTTATCAGTTGGTTTTGTGCTACACTAGTCCACCACTCTGTATTACCCTGTGCTACGGAAGAAGAGATGGTTTCTGTCCATATTTGCTTTCTGTAAGAGAAGCATGACATACAGAGGTGGCTGAACTGGTTGTATCTTTGGTTTAGGAAGAAGTGGAAATGGTAACGGGAGTTAAGTTTGCTTTCCATTTTCCATTGTCACCATCCTCTTCAGTTGCCATGGCCTGTAATTGCTCAGACTGATTAACTTCCACCTTGCATGTTGCTTTAAGTTTCTTTTCCTGTTTCAGGTTAAAGTTGCTCAAAAAGAAGTCAGGGATGTCTTAATGCTTTCCTAGTGAAAATAAAATGCTATACAGACTTTTCACTAAGTATCTCTACTGTGTCTAAGCTTTGGCCAAATTGTTTTATCTGGCAAGCATTGAAAGTGAGATCCAAACTGAGTGACTATTGTTATCCTTGTGAAAACCAACCCAACATTGATGTGTTAGAGTCTCCCAGAAACACCATTTCCACATGTTTGTCAGAGCTCAGCACCAGCATCTCTGAAGACTCCATGTGCATCAAGCATGGACCAAGCTGAACCTGCAGCATCTGTGTGGGGCTGTTCCTGGGACAAATTATTGTGCCTCCCTTATCTGGATCCTTATCTGCTGCTGGTTGTTCTTCCTTTCTTGAACCCTTTCAATAAGCATGGAGGCCTGGGAGACCTTGTTGGTGAAGATTGAGGCAAAGAGTATGTCAGCCTCATCCATGCCTGCTCTCACTAAATCCTCTGCCTCTTTCAGCAACAAGCTCACATTTTCCTTGTTCAGCCTTTTCCTACTAATATAGCAGTAGAAGCTCTTCGCGTTGCACTTGACATCCCTTGAAAGTCTCAACTGCATTTGAGCTTTGGCTTTCCTGACACTACAAGTGCTTAGTTTAGTTGTTGTATTGGAAATACTTCTATAAGATTTTGCATCTGAACTTTGCACGGGTCTTTTAAAGAGCATTGTGCCTCTTATTTAGTCTTTTGGTATCTACAGCAAGTGCAGTAGTCATCAAGGCAGAAAGGTGAAAGAACACAGTAGCTGTATGTCCTTTAATGTAAATGTAATTTGAAGGAAGAGTCACATAGCTCAAAATCAGTTCAGGTAAAATATGCAAATCTGTTGATTTGCAGGTTTAACAAATTCTCTTGATTTTTCCCAGGGGGAGAGAGAGTTTAATTTTAGTTTGAATTTATTATACAGCCTCTTCAAAGTTGAAACCAGCAATTTCCTGACCTCCCAGCTGCTCTGCCTGTGATCATGGGACACACACCTGCAGATATTGTAGTCACAGTTCCTGTAACTTATTTTCTTCTTTTTTTAGTGACATACGCGCAAAACACAGAACTAAACACTCCTACTCTTCTGCCTGGGAAAAAGGAAGAAGCTCTACATCCGGAAGTATGGCCAAATCTTTTCTTAATTTTCACCAGACAGGAAAAGCATTGGAAAAGAAGGATGAGCTGGAAGATTATTCTTGCCATGAGCATTAGAAATTGTACTTCAGCATTCTTACAGAAATGGTCCCCATTTTGGGATTTCTGTCCCCATACATGTGCTCTTTTCAAACTTCCACATGTTAATCCTCATAACAGCCCTTTCAAGTAATTATGTGTTTGTTATCCTCATTTCACAAACAGCGAACCACAGTCATTATTTTGAACTGCTTGGTTTAATGCTGAAGATGGATTTAGACACTTTTACTGGGGGAAAGCTCACTGGCCTGCCTGCCTTTGGGAATGACCCAATGCCCCCTGCTCCACAATGATCCCCCACGGGGCCCGTGGGTGCTGCTGCCTGCTCCCTTCACTGCCCACTGCATTCGTCCTCAGGGACAGACTGAGAGGTCCCCCGACACAGCCATCTCCCGAGGGACCTCATCCTATGGACCTTTTCTGAGCACACTGGAGGCACTCAGAAAGGGATGAGCTTGGTTCAAAGGGCAGCAGTTACATCCCCCTTCACCCAGGGCCACAGCTGGAGAAGATGTGGACTACGGACTAAGGCACAAGGTGTTTGATAGCTCAGAAATGAGAGCAGCAGTGTGGCAGCAGGGTGCCTGAACTCAGTTTCACTCTTTGCTTTTCTTCTAGCAAACAGCTTCCTTCTGGACGGTTGACCTGTTTAGCCAAGTCAGCCCCTTTTGCTGCATTTTGTACTTGAGTTCTCCAAATGAAGGGAAGAGGGCAGTGGTACTCGCTGGAGCACTGGGGCTCCCACAACTGCCATGTGCATAGTCAGAGCCATCAAATTAGGGATACAGCCAAGCTTGGAGGTGCAAGTTAAACCACTCGAGCACTGAGTACTTACTGTTTTGAATGTCACATGTCCAGCAGCCCTGACAATCTTGAATTAACCCCCAACAACCTATGGGACATGAGGAGAAAAATTCCTAGAATGGGAATCACAGGGATCAGGACAATACGGGGGAAGAACAATACAGGGTTTGCAAAATATCTTGGTAAAATCAAGGAGTTGATCTACACATGTGTGCATGAACACACATGCACATGTAAAAATATATGCCTATATTTAGTCACATTATGAATACGTAAATATTCTGTATTGCACCAAATTGTCTATTAGTTTTTTTGACAGAATTATATTGATTCCATTTGAGCTGGACCACTATTATGATTGTGTGTCAGACCTAAAAGGAGTTCACCAGCTAATTTTCTGTTTATTCATAACTTAGTGTCAAAATACAGACTACTTCTATCTTTTCTTATTCTAAAAGTGTAGTGGCTAAGCTATTTGAATCCTACATTTTCAAGCTTGGGAAAGAAAGTGACCTTATAATACTCAGAAACACTTTGTCACGTCACTTTATTTGGAACTTCTTCTTTGACTAGAATGGGGGAACATGCCAATAAGACAACAGCTTATGAAGACTAGTTTACTGCTATTTTGTTAGCAATCAGATGAATTCTCCATTTGCTGCTTTAAATACCACTTTTACAAAGCAGAAACAGTGCATCTTTTAAAAAAACCCCAACTTCCTTTATATTTCTTCACAAATGAGAGACCTAATATTTTCTAGTGCCAATCCTTTATTTTTGTCTAGCTAGCCTCATTTTCACAGCTTTTATGTTCTCCACTTCTCTTGCCAGACTTTGAGAGTTGTGAGCTGTTTTTTTTTTGTTTTGTTTTGATACCCTTGACACTAAAAGTCAAGATTTCCAGACACTCCTTGCCCAGTGCCAAAGGGTTAAAGAAGAGCATTTGCTTGTTTGGTAGGATTTTCCATGCTTTTACGGCTCTGCAAAATACACATCCAAAGCAGTAAAAACAAAAGGCACTGACATGGAGATTTACTATGATTTTTCCACCTTCGTCATTGTATGAGATTTGCCTCTACACCCATTTTACAGTGGGAGTAGCACAATGAAGACTTCTCTTTAAAAGAAATCTTTCACTGGCTGATCTGAGGATGATCATAGACATTTTGTGTGATTCTCTTCCTGTTGCTATGTGGTCTCTTCTTTAAACAACGGTATGACTGCTGGGTAGCAGAGAATTTTGCAGTGAACATCAACTGTTTTTTTCCAGAGCTTTTATATTGTTTTTCATGGTGCTATGGTTTCACATCTGAATTCTGTTCTTATTCACTGGTATTCATAGGTCATTTTCATATATGCCTGTCTGATGCCCACACCATTCTATGGACTTATTGGCAGCAGGTGCCATGGGGTATCAGCTGCAATATTGAGAGGGTGAAAGAGGATGACAAAGTTATACAGTGTATTGGCATGTTTATTTGCAGTGTCATATTCAATCAAAACTAACATTTATAACTCAGCTCCTTCGTGGCATTCTCTACCACAGTGTAAATGCCCAAGAATAAACATGTCAGCTTGAGATAGAAGATCATGACAACAACTGAGACAGATTGTCATCTCATCTTCAGGTTGAAAATTAAAATTTCCTAATGTGGTTAAACTTGCCTACTGCTGCGTTTACAGACAGGGGAAAAAACCAGACAAATGAGAATATACTCAGTATTAGATTTTGAAATGACAACGTGTACCTTGTCTGTCAGTAGAAAAATAATGCTCAGTTGAACCAATATACTTTTTTCGTTACATTCTCAGTCTGGTGTGAGATTGCTGTTTCTGTACAAGGATATATATTTTATAGGCATTAAGGAGAAGGGAGCACATTTTATTAAGTTTGTGAAGCTGCCTGGCTATTGCTAAAGCCAACAGAAACAAACATTTGGACTCTTTACTTTCATTCCCCTTTTCTATCTGAAAAAGGAGCCTCCTTGTTTTTTTCCTAATTGCACCCAGTTTGCTGACACTCTCCCAGTTTCTCCAGTAAAGAAACAAAGTAATAATAACAAATGCCAGGAATAATTTTTCAGTGTCTCCAGCAGGTATGAATGCCATGTGCCGTCAACATGCAAGAGGTCAGGGAAGAGGCTGTCTAATAAGATGAAGAGAGGTAACAGAAGCAGCTGGGCTAGTAATTCTCTCCGTAGCTAGAGCATACTGCAAACTAAACAAGCTGCTCGTGCATTTAGGTGTCCTCGTGCTAAGTATTCCTCAATGGAAATCCTCTGGAATGGCACTTTTTAGGACTACACACCGCTTTAAGACCTTGTCTTTGTATTACCCCACATGCCTGAGATGATTGCAGTGCGCTGCCATTCCGGCCCCAAGCAGGCAGGCAGCCCCGACACATCACCATCCCTGGGCTACGATGCACAGAACAAGTGTTGGGCAATATTGAAAATAGTAACAAGCCTACAGTTTTTGCTTTTAAGGAGCTGGGTGGAAGCAGGGATACATTAACAGACGTTTCATCGCATTCACATATTTTCCGTATGACAGATCCTCAGACAAGCAGCTGTCGAGTAAGAGAGGGAGAACAATGTTAGCATCTATGCCTTGGATTGGTTCCTTATCTTTTCAGCTCAGGCCTGCTTGTGTTTCAAGCACCACTGCTTTTAAAATTTAATCTATCATCTTCCATGGTGTTTTAAACATGTATGTATGTAGCTCATAGGTGATCATTACTAAGCTGCATCAGAATTTATGTTCAACTCTCAGACATAACCTTCAGAAGATGGGCCGCCTTTTTCTCTTCTTACTCTTAATCCCATTGGGACTGTGCATCTGAGTAAAGGGTGTAGAATTTGGCCTTATCATAACAGTTTCTTCCAAAGAATACCTTCTAAAAATAGCTATTGTTACATCATCTCAGTCTCCAATGGCTGCTGTAAATCAATGCGGCTCAATAGCACCAACTTGGACAGAGATATGCTGATTATTATGCCAGCCAAGAATCCAGTCCACATATATGTAAATCAAAGTCAGTATTAATTTCCTTAATTATTGACATAGTGATATTTATGGTCTCAACCTGGTAACTACTTACCTGGGATGACAACAAATGATGCCTCCTCTGCTCTTAGAGTTCAATTCAAGAAAATAACATTTTAGTAACAAAAGAGAATTTCTAAAATATTTTTTCCTCTTGTTTGCAAAAATCTCAAGACTCAAAAATAACCTGACTTAATATATGTACAAATTATCCGTGGTAGTCATTTCTCATTCCTGTGAGGCCCCTCTGATATTATTTAGATTAATGGCATATGGTAACCCTTTCAGTTTTCATTGCTCATTGGGAAATGAGTCAATGACTATTTAATGTCATCTTATTATGGTTCCCTAGTAACGTTAAGTTTAACCAGTGATGGTTATATTTGTTGAGAGAGTTCTGCTTATGTTCTGCTCCCTTCTCACAGGGTAAATTTCCCCAGTCCAGTAATTCTGAGCAGGCACAGAGTGACACATGTGCCAGCTGCCCAGCACATGTGGAAATGCTCAAATTCACAAGTCAACCATACGCTATAGGGTATATCAGTTGCTAGGACCTTTGCTAAACACTTTCAGTATACTTCCTTTCAAGGTAGACTTGACCACATTGTGTCTATCTTTCTTTCTATATCCCTTAGTATTTTGCACTCTCACAGCAGGAGTGACCTGTGATGCTATAAGCAACAATCCTGGAGTAATAGACTACCAAATGTTTGCACTGCATAGTAAATTGGCTCGTAGCATTAATATTAGAAATAACTGCAAAGTAAAGACCAGTATAAATATTCCCACTCCAGGCTAACAGATGCTGTTTGAAAGTTGCTTATTTGATCATAGATACAGCTGAGCTGTTTGTTCAGTAAAGATGATGTGTTTAATGCAGAGCGTACTTAGAAGTACACTTCAAGCACTGAGGTCCCAAAGCTGTCATCTCTCAAGTATGTTTTAGTGTGATGATTACGGGAATTAGAGTGTGATGAGGAAGTGATGAGTACTTAGGAGTATCTAGCGCCATTCTGATTTTTTAAAAATACTTAAAAAATATTTTTTTATACTTCATATTTATGGAGGTATTGAATAATCACCATTTATTAGGAGGTATCACAGGTAGGAGAATGGGCTTAATCTGGAAAAAACAATCAGTACAATGATGAAATTTTTATCTCTTTGCATTCTAATGTTCCTACTTGATGGTATGCAAGGCTACGGGAAAGGGGCTTCTGAGTCACCTATGCTCCATAATTCAAATTTCAATCATTGGTGTGGAAAGGGGCCACAAAAAAAATTGATAGGTGATATTTGGAGGATGACTTAGCATTTTAGGAATCACCGAAGTGATGCTTGATTAATGCCTCTTTGGAAACTGAAATAAGTTTTGGTCACAGGTACAATATATATTAAGTTCAAAGGAAGTAACTAAAAGCCATTAGTTAGGCACTAATATTCGTAAAGGTGTTGGGCTTTCTTGGATCAATATGGTATTATCAAAAAGGAATTAAGATTTATGTAGTGGTAAAGGGACCATGCTAGATTTAATGAGGTAATTTTAATTAATGCCCATCAATGATTTCCTCCTGCAAGTCCTGTTTTGTAATGCTGGTGATATAAATCGGCTCTCAGTTCTTTACCAAGAAGATCATACTTTGCAGATCATAACATACGTCAAATGATCAAAATGGAAAGCACAAATTAAAAAAAGAAAATAAATTAATGTATTTCAGTGATTTTCCTTCATGGCATTCCCTGGAGGAGGCATGGTGGAGAAGATAAGGGTTTCAACTCTTTTTCTGCAATCTTATAATGAATAAGGAAGTGGGAAAGGAGGTGGTTATACTTCCAGATTTTGTTGTTTTCTAACTCAGCTGAAACTTGCATTGGAAGCAGCCATATGCCAAACTGAGAGCTTTTTAACTGCTTACCTGAATTGTGGATGCTGCCAGAGGAGACGTTATAGGATCCGTGTTTTAGCCCGTTAACCATTTTAATACAGGAATCTCTCATTTCTGCATTAGGAAAAGCTTACATTTTCATCATCAAAGCTATGCTGCAAACGAAGAAAGTACGCAGTTGCTAAGAAATAATCAAACCACTGAAAAAGAAACCTTTTCAACCTGATGTTTTGCTCTAGTTCACTGTAAGGACTTCTGATGAATGAGAAAACTAATTTGACAGTACCAAAAGGACCTATCACACAATAATTACTGTGCTCTCAGAAGAAAAAGATTAGAGCTAGGGAATTAATATTACTTTTATCTTGAGATAGCTTGATTTTACAGTATATAACTTTGATTTCTTTAAAGACTGGCAGAAGGTCAGTCCTTGCATATGAGTGGTTTTCATGATGGAGATTAAACTTTGTAAAAGATTTATTATGTAGGATTATAGGATTCCCGCCATGATGAGGAATTTACTGCCAATGCAGCTGATAGGAACTTTAGTGGAAAAAGCTTTCCTTTTCCTTTGTAAATCCTGGCCAAGGTGTTAGGCTCCATGCTGCTGTCTTTGCTAAAGTAAAACTCCTCTGGAGGAACACATATTGAGACTAAGAGGTTTTACATGTGTGAAGACTTTGCAGTTGCTTCCTGGTTTATCCTATCATGTAAGACCACTTTTCATGAACTGTGAGCAGAAAGTGACTGTAGTGAAGATTTTAGTGTCAGATGTCCTGCTTCGTGCACTTTATTTAGTGTGTGTGGACTTTAGAGTGTTCACTTTGCTGTTTTGAAGCTCCTTTGTCATTGTAATTATAATAAAAACTGTGGTACTTAGTACTGAGTATTTCCATCTCAGTTTGGGAAGGTACTTAAGTATTAGCTTAACTTGGGTCATGGATACATGTATTTTCCTGAGTAGGACCAACTAAAGAGCAGTTCACTAACATCAACAAGTTTTACCTGCATGAAAGCCTCTCCGCTGGTGGCCAGTTTGTCTTATTTCGTAAACTACATTTCATGGGCAAACCAAAGCTGAGCACTGCTTGCTTAATATAATCAATCTGCATAAACACCTTGACTTAAAGTGATTATTAGCATGAGAAGAACAGCGGGTTCAAGGAAAGTGGTTTTCCTCCCATTCTTTTATTCTCATATTTCTTCTGTCTGATAAATGAACATCTCAGCTGAAACCCTGCATGTTGTTGCCATCCAGTCCTTGAACTGCCCTGCGAGGCAGAGACCTCTCTGTGGGAACATCTGTGGTCAAACGCCTCCTTATCTCCACTCCCAGAGATTATTTCTCCCCTTCTTCAGAGACACATTCCCAACCCCCAGCCCCTTCCTCAGCTACACAATCGGTCAGTTTGCATTTGACATAGCTGAGGGGGGTGAAAACCCCACATGTGCAGGAAAAGGGTGGGAACAGTCATCATTTACTTGTTGGGGTTGGGGTTTTTTTTTGGCTTCTGGTTATGTTTATAACATAAAATTAACAAAACTTTAATCTTATTATGTGACAGTAGGAAGTTTTAAAGCCGCAGTGCTACCTAAACATACATTTGTTAGCATACTGACATGAAAATAAATAAAAGAAGTGTTCAGAACAAGTCTCCTAAGTTAGAGAGCTAATTCTGCCTTCTGCTTGGTGAATGCATATTTTAAACAAGAAATAATTAATGACAAGTTATTTGGGCCAGATTTTGAAATGCTCGAGACTGTCTGTGGCATAGTTTTAGATAACCACGCTAACTAGGCACCCTGGGTTTATTCTTTTCTTACCACCTACCCTGGAGCATCATCCACCTGAGTTTGTACTTATCACTACACCCCTGAAAGACATCTGTCCTCAATTGTCTTGCATTCATCATGGGAACTTTTTATACTGTACAATACTGTTAAACAGGTATAGGATTATTAAAGTCTTTCTTTTTAAACTCTTTTTGATGTGCATCTCCTTTCCCACAACAATCTCTGTGAAGCATTTCAGGTCATATTGGTAAAACAGAATTAAATTTGTGCTCTTGCATAGCATTATTTTCAGACTAACAATGATATAGTGCAGCTAGTTGAAAGTATTGTTAAATGAATGAATGTTCTGCCAATAAACACCTTTGTTCAGTCAACCATCTCTTTGAGTAGAGGGAGAGGCATTAATTTTTCCTTGCAGGACAGAGACAAGCACCATTAAAGCAGAACAAATATAAAGCCACATTTTAGGCTAACTATACTATTGACTGAGAAGTTTTGTCTTCTGATGGATGCAAATTACATTCACAGATTAAAGTAATTTTCTGTGGCCTAAAGGGAACTTTCTGGATTCAGTCATTAAATTTTTGTTTAAGTATTTTCATATGTGGAAAAAACTTGTTTGTTCAAAAAAGTGTAAATTTTTATCATGGTCCTTGAGAAACACATCTCACGTATCTGGGATTTGTATGTTGGCTGCAGACAAGCCATGTAATGATATGAAGTTTAAAAATGCAGAAATCAGTAGAAAGTATTTCACTGTATACCTCTTACAGAAAACTTCACAGTAAGCTTTTGGGAGCTTCAGATGAACAAAATTTTTGTTTGCATCCTAGTCCTGCCATTGAAAGTGTACAGGGAAACTGTTTCTACTCTACCAATGACGAACCAAGCAATCCACCCTCCCAACATGCAAAGCGTTATGATTTATGAAACCTTGTCAGCTGTTACCTACATTAGAGCATTTTACAAGCTACCACCTCAACCTGGAATGAATTAGTAGGAAATTGCTGTTTACCAGGTGTTAAAAATGTTTCAGTTACTAGTTGCATTAATACACAATGGTTTGTGACAGAAGTAATGAGGTTATCTTTTGCCTATCTTTTTCTATGCTGCCTTCAACAGAAGTGAAATAACTTAGAAATTCCTACAAACTAAACACACCACCTTATAAATACTATTTTAAATATGATGACTTGTTTCAAAAATATGGATATTTATTGATCTGTTAGAAGGAAAGGAAAAAAACCACTTGAATTTTATTTGATTTAGAAAAAGGATCAAATGGGCAACAACTTTCCTTTAATTAAGTGCCCATTAATAACATTAGTTAAAATTACTGTTATTTTCTTAGAATATCCCAGTCATCTCCTTTTAAGAATTAATTAAAAGTTTTGCCAGATACATGCCTTGCTTCCAGAAAGCAAACATTCTCAGTCTTTCTCCAGTCTTTTTTTTTTAGCCTATCAAGTAGCGATTTACAGCCATTAAGAGAAAAACCTACATTGCACATACATGATGCATCTCTTGCAGTTGAATACCTTTTAATGTTCTTTTATTCTTCTGAGATCATTTTTCTAGGACTTTGGAGTAAGTAAAAATAGTACTGTTTTAGTAACACCACACATGAAAAACCCAGTGGCCCAGATAGACTCTTTTCCATGCACACGCACGGCTGCATACAGTCCTATTGATCCAATAAAAGATATTTTCTCTTTAAGTTCTCTCAAGCTACTTTGCAGATTTGCCACAGGCTCCTAAAAGCATCTGGTCAACTGCATTTTGCCCTTTTGCTGCGTTCTCTGTGCACTCATAAACTTGTCCATGTGCTCATTTGTGACCAACGTTGTCTTGCATGAGTTTTCTCTCCTTCTTCCCAATGACTGTACACTTTGGCATTAGCTAAGGAGTAGAGTGTTTTTCCTCTTTTTCTTTTTCTTGCAAATTACTGATAGGGGAATATCAAATGCTCTGCTACAGTTCTCATGCTTGTGTGCATGTGAAATAGCTCCAAAAGTAAGAAAGATATAGAATAGGTATTTGTGAGAGCTGAATCAATCCAAAGTGTCTACAGCAGTCATATAGCTCATATACCATACAGATAAAAATGCCTTGTATTTCAAAAGACATTAGGGAAAACTTTATACTTGAAAGGGCTCCAAACTATACCCATTTCTTTAAAATATCAGAATTTTTCTGCCTAATTGGATTAAGATCAACTTTATTAAAAGATGCCTGAATCAGTTAAGTTTTCTGTGATACAAAGTGAGCTAAAACAAAAACACCAATGATAATAGTCATGGTTTCTATTAACAGTTCACATCTGTAGTTAACCTGAAACAGATGCTTTTCAATAAAAGCCATTGTTTTTAACTTGAATGTGACAATATGTTTTGATGTTTTCTCCTTAATTGTAAAATCATGTAATGAAGTCCCTTTAGTATGTGTGTGGTAAATTGCCAAAGCCTCTGGTTTTCCAAAACTCTCTGGTAAAATTTCTCATGGTGCCTTAGTTACGATTGTTCATGACAATCAGATGATTCCCCTTTCAGACCACAGAGAGTCCATTTGGGAATTCTGGAGAGGTCTCAGCAGGACTGGAAACACAAGTATGTATCCTCTGGGTTTCCCTAAGGCTGGGCAAGACCAGGCTTTCTTGATTGCCAGGGCTCCCAGTGGAGCTTCTCAAGAAAATCTGCTGTGAAATATGTCTCCATGATTTCTAATGAGCAGTATTTAAGTATTTGGTGATAATGTATTAGATTACTGGAAATCAAGTGATAAGGATAAAATTTAATGAATTGCAGTGTCTGCTGAACCTGATGACTGGGCCGGTGATTTTTCACAGAATGCAGAAAGCTGAAATCACAAATGACACTTCATCACCCAACAGAAAGTGTGTGTGACTAGGAAAAATACCCATGGCTGCTTATTAATTCTGGGTCAGTTTGTGGTGTTTGGTAGCAACGATGAAGATATGAAAGCTAGAAATGGAAAATCGCAAGTATCTTTAAGTGTCCTGACAACAGGTAGAACAATAACAATAATAAAAACCACTACCAAAGATGACACTTCATTTCTTCAGTAGAAATGTGAAGTACATATGATTATGGCATATAGGATGAAGAAATAAAAAGGTCTGAAAGCCTGTCCAAAACTCTAAATCCTTGTCAGCTTTCAGAGATTTAGTGGCTGAAATAGAAAGACATACACAGAATAGATTTGTTGAGCTTAGTCTTAAAGAAGAAGAACTGGTGGATTAAACTTTGAGGGAACTGGACAGGATTTTCCTGATTCAGGAGCCCAGCTGGGAACTTCAGGCAACACACAAGCAGAGAAGCCCTCTGAATTATGGAGGATTGTGCTATGAGGCTGGACTCATTAGCGTGCAATCAGCTAGAAGGCCAAGGACAGGGATAGGTGGAGGTTCGTTGTGGATCTCCTTTGTCACTTGCAGAGCAAAGGGGATGTGATTAGGCAGCTGATGAGAATACTTGTAAGGATGTTACTGTCCAGGTCAGGATAACCAAATCATTGCTTGAAATACAAGTGAAGAATAAAACAGTAAAATACAAGTCAGATATTAATTTACAGAGAGAATATTATACCTTGGCTTCTGTTATCGGAAGGTCACCTTTGAACACCCACCTATATGCTGCTTTCAGAGAATGAATCACATATCGTATGTCCATGGAAGTGCAAGATTTGGCTTTTTATGTTTGCCACTGCAATCGGCTGGGTGGACATTTGTTACTGAGGGCAGGACATGAACAGTGGCTTCCAACAGAAGAGATTTCTATTTGTGTTAGAAGATCTCACCTTTCTGTAGAAGCACTCTATAGGAATACATATGACATATAGCCAATGTGTGAGTAATATGGTAGTTAACAAAAAATCTCAGCACTCATTTGGGATGTATAACATTCGCTTCCACTTGTATTGTGGGTCACTGTTTTACACTGGGTCATATCATTGTTTTGTTCTGACTTCAGACTGAATTTTTCAAGAGACAAAATATAGGTTTTGGGCTTGAGTGTTTAGGATCAGATTTTTTTTAATGGGGTTAAACATTTCAATCACTGTGAAAATCTGCCCCCAAAACCTTAGAAAGCCTTGTGAGATGTGCTTACCTATCCTAACTTATCATAACCACAGGAATACTTTGCCATCCCAAAGGTCTGTCTAGCTCAAACTTCTCTTCAACAAGGTCTGGACAAGCATGCATGAGTATTTTCTCAGCTTCTGACTATTTCCAGCTCAGGAAGCTCTCTAAACTGGATGTGGTTTTGTATTTATTAACCCTCAGTGGGTTGCTTTTTCATGTGCCTGTATGTTCTCTTCAAACTATGTAAACTACTAGGAACCACAAAATCACTGGAGGAATACTATCCTCTGTGTGAAGAACATGTAGTTTTTGATTTTTCATTTTCAGCATGGTTTCTACTAGCTCCTTTGGAGACTTCTGGTTCTTGCATTCAAGAAGCTAATGAAGCTCAATCCCTACCCTCTTCATGACACTCATGGTTTTATAAACTCCAGTCATATTCCCCTAAAACATCTTGGCTCCAGATTGAGTTTCCTGGTCTTCTCAGCCATTTCTTGTACCATCCACAGCTTTGATCATAATTGCTGCCCTCCTCTGTACCTCTTTATTTTACTTACAGCTGTAGTGGGACAAGGGAAGAAGGACTGCACTCAGGGCGGATGAGGGAACTTCTACACCAGCATAGTGAGATTCTCTATTTTAGTTTCTCTCTCCTAAAACTCTGGGGTTTTTTGGACTGCTAATGAGAACTGATCTGAAGTTTTCATGAGCCATCTATGATAACCCTAAGTCCCTCCTCTTTCACTGTAATCATTATTTCTTTTTAGATATGCATCACTATATATTATCTACACTGAATTTCACTGCCATTTGTTGCTTATTGAGTCGGATTTCTTTTTCCCAATTATCCACAGCCTGCCTTTGTCCTCCATTATCCTGAATAATTTAAGCTCAATGAACTTTCTTCTGATAAATTTACTGCTTACCTACTTCTGGATCACCTTAATGCTAGGGCTTTTCTTTCTCATGTCTTTTGCAGTCCACGTTGCTTCTTCTGAATTGTGCACAAGAGTTATGCTTGAGGTGTTCAAGCAGTTGCACAAAGGTTAATACTGTAAATGAACTCTTGGGTATTTGGGGAATATCATCTGTTCTGTAAATTTACAATTCTTGACTCTTATTTCCTTCAGGTCATCTTTTACTACAGCCACTATACGCTAGTTTTATGGATCCTTGGGAAAGGTTGCTAGGAGAAATTCCTCGTATGGTTTTTGTTTTATTTTGAATAGCTACTTTTACTGTTTTCAGTATCACCATTTAGACTTGAGTGCATATTTATATAAGGGTCTCTATTATTCTGCTCCCAGAGGTATACTTTTTTTTTTAAATTCACCTGAGTTTTATTCACAAACATGTTAATGACATCTCAGCATCAGCTTTGTCAAAGCACTACATGAAAACATCTAGATTATTGGTCCATAAGTTATTGCTCAAATGACTCTTCCACTGACTTAGTGCTGAGTTTCTGCCTGGGTGAGAATTAGGAACAGCTAAAAGTGGCCCCACAGTATTTTTTTTTCCAATGGAGCGATTCCATTAAAGGTGAGAACAAGGACCTTAAAAGCATAGAAGGATGGCTTGCTGCTGGCAGGTGGGAGGAGGTATTGAAGAAAAGCTTGGACTGATCAGCAGGGCTGCTGAGCACGTGAGAGGAGCTCAGGGCACATGCAGCAGGCAGGTGGGACAGAGGGACCCAGTGCCAGTATCAGTCCTGGGGGCATGCTGAGCTGAGCTGAGAGCAGCAGTGTTTTGGGGGAGCCTTTGGAAGTGTTCCTGTCAAGAACTGAGCAGCGTGGATATTCCCCACTCTTATTTAAAGTCAAATTGTTTTCCCATGCCATGAACCAGCCTTATCACAGCAATCTTTAACCCTTCGCAGTAGCTTAGACACCACATACACCCATTTTACAAAGGCACAGATAACAGACTGGCAGCCATGCGACCCCCCTCCCCAGCCTGGATGTCAAATTCCTGCCCCAGGCACCATCACTGCCAGTGGAGGTTTTGGGGAGCAGCAGGGTAACGCCTGTGCTCCCTTGCACGCTTGCATTTACAGCCCCAGCAACTGCTTGGGCTATGGGGAAAACCAACAGAGACCACTGCCCTGTCTTGGAGCTGCGTTGCCTTTGGACTAACCAGGCAAGTGCATTCAAGGGAATGAGTCTGAATTCACTTCTAGACCGGATTCAGGCTGTGGGACCCATCCCCTCCATCCCTGCCGTACGCCCGGGGATTGGAGGGAGCAGGGACCTGCCACGGTCCTCCACGCTGGCGGCGGTGGGAGGACAAATCTTCACAGCCCCAGCTGCATGGCTGCATGGAAGAGAGTGGAATTAATATCTGTAAAGCATCCTGAAGATGGGAAGCGGACTCTCCAAATGCCAAGCTTCTGCTGTTCTTGGCCTCTTTCCATACCACAGTGTTTGCTACTCTGATATTTCTCTGCAATACCAGGGTACTCCCCTGTACAACACAGGTGGGTTTTTGGGTTTCTGTTCCTGAATTTGCCATTGATATCTTGTGCTCATGTCATTTCACTGCTCTGCACTTTACTTTGTCAATGTGTGCAGAGGTTATAAAAACATCTAGCCAGCTAACAGGAATTGTGAAATGGAGAGACCTGATGAACGTTGCTGCATGTTTTTATGGGCTCATGTGAAAGACAGAAAAAACAAGCCAAGTAATCAAAATTTTACTGCTGTTATTGTTTACTTTGATATTTACTGTTTAGCATGGTGGAAAAATATCACAATGTGACAGAGGACAACTCTAGCAAAGGAAACCCTTTCTCGATCAGTTTGGGCTTACATACCAGATACTTAGCATATAGTGTACTTGATGTGTCTGGCAGAAGAAAAAAGAGAAACAGGGAAAATGTGGATGCTGCAATTCTGTTTTCACCAGGCACTGGCCAATAAATTATGTCTAGACTTTGCCCCTCAACCACTATGCAGAAGATCTGGAGTGAACTACCTATACTAAATTAATTGTGGTGAGAAAAAAATCACAGTGGGAAAAGAAGCAGGGTCTTCATTTCAGCTTCCCGTATAACTTCTCTGCCAATAAACAGCTTTGCTATCGTAGCTCAGCCAAGACGCACTTTTTGAAAACTTGTACCGAAGCCCAGACTTTCTTACAATATCACAGTTCACTGACTTGCCAAATAGTTTCTGGGTAGATACCACATCTGTATCTGGATTCATCCCAGTATTTTCCTATACAGCTAGACTCCATCTGAAGTGTTTTACATAAAACCCTCTGTAACCTCTTCTTGTTTCAAGCTTTGAAATCAAAAGAATGATGAAATATTTAATTATCTGTGTGTCCTGCCCAGGCTTTTTCATTACTTACATATAGCTGTCTTTGTGCAAGAGGGGAAAAAAAAGGAAGACATTTTCTGAAAACAAGACTGCATCTGGGGGGTCTGTTTTCAGAAAGGTCAGCCCCAGCTTTCTGTTAAGGTGCTGTAATCCTGTGTCTTGTGCCAAGGGGAGACAAAAGATGTGACACACCTCAGCTGAGCTGTGAGTGGGCTGGGCAGGAGCCAGCTCCCATCCAGCCCATGCATGGCATGGAAACTGATAAATAAAAAGACCCACAAGTTTTAGAGTCTGGCAATTTGCACCTGCCAAATATATGCCCACATTTTTGTGGCCACAAAATGAGTTATAGATGTGAACCTCAGCATGTGTCACTTCCACTCTCTGATTTATATTCCCGCCGAGGTAGTCAGAGATGCAAACACGCTCAGGTTTCGGCAATGAAGTGCAGACGCAGTTTTTCTGACTACAGCTTGCTCTTTTGCAAGTGCATCCCACTGCACAGCTTTATTTCAGTAAGATGAGAGAGTGTGTGGGTCAGAAGTAGGAGAAAATAAAATCTATAGCAGCTACTTTATAACCCACTCAGCGTTTATGTGACTCTGCTTTTACAGTGTAATTGTATTCACTCTTATCTTAAATACAGCGTTCCTACACCCGTGGGTCTGACCTGCTGCTGTGGCAGGTGGGATGGTGGAGCAGGTTGCCGTTCAGCATCAGGATTTAGTGACCCAGAAACTGTTTTAAAAAACCCCCACTATTTAGTTGTTTAGTAGTAGGCATAAAGATATTAGTCAAAAAGAACTAAAATGAAATAATGGATTTTACATATGTTTAACTTACCTAGAGCCCCACAGTCCTGCTGTGCTTGTTAGGCCAGCAGGCTGATCCCCAAGACATGCCAAAGAGTTTCCGCTCCTCCGTTGTTTCTCCCAAGCAGCATCTCGCTGTCTCTGGAGGCATTCGCATGAAATGTTACCAGCATCCTTTGTTCTTCTGTCTTTGGATGGCTGTGGGTCCTTGATTGTTCTCAGATAGAGCCAGAGGTGGAACCATCATCAAAGCTATCAGTTCTGGCTAAGCCTCTTAAAGACTTTTAAGTATTAGGTTTTTTTCCAGGCTGAGCCTTGGTGAGTTAGGCCAGTGTAGTCATACAGAAAACATCTCAGTAAACAGGCCAGCACACAACATGAATAAATTGTTGCATGGCAGAGCCAAGTCTGTTATGGATACTCTTTGAAAACAGCATTAGAGCAGACTATGAGGCATTAAACTTGCCTATTTAGTCATTCATAAACCAGGGAATAACAAAGTTGAGGCATGGTGATTGAACATAAAACGTTTAGTGCATTATTTGATGTATCATGTCTTCATGGGTCTTTAATTACCCATTAGCATATTATTTCTCAAAGAATACTCTTCAACTTTCCCTCTGACCACAATTATTCCCATGTGCAGAATTTTGTAGTGCTTTTCATCATTGTATCTTAATTGTTTCCTCTGAATATATAATTAATTTGATTGTTTTTCTTTTTTAGAGACACGTGAATATTCACACACCCCCAACATTTTTATAGCTGTACCTTAAAGCTATTTCTTGGCGTAAATTATATACATGTCTCTATAAGCAATGTGTGAAATAGGATTTTTGATTTCTGTTTAAGACTTAATCCTGTTTTCATTGAAGTCCATAGCACAAATGTATTTGAGGTTAATGATTTCAAATTATATTCTCAGGAACCAAACTCTTGGAAAGTCAAGGGGATTTACACTACTAATTTTCTAGATCTATTGAAAATCCATGCATCTGCATTACATATTTTTAAGTGACAGTTTTGTTTTTATGAAATATATTATCAGTATTTTAATATTTTAACATCAGTGGCAATGCAAGTGATTCAAGCATCTTTCAGGAATAGAAATCATAGATGGGACAGTCTCCTGTACTACAGAAAGGTGTAATTCAGCAGCAGCCTGGCTAATATCGCAATATATGAATATGCTTGCAGAGACATTGAACGTAGTTGGTCTTGATTTGATAGGGCTTCTTGATGAACAGTGTTCTCACCAAGGTCTTTGAGGAAGACAGTGTTTGGTAGATCATGGAGGAAATGAAGGCCTAAAAGAAAAGCCATTAAGCTGCCAGTCTCTGTATGGGATAGTTGGAGCACAAATGACTGATGTGATCAGAGCCATCTTATGCAGCTCTCCAAGTGCAACAACAAAAAGTGCATATTAAGGAAGGACTTGGTGTGAGCCACCATAATGTCCTGTAGACCCAGGTCATCCCACCACTGCCATTTATTTTGGCCTTGCAACATCCACTTCATAGGTTTGCTATAGGTTCATCCTTTTGGGTGGTGAATGGGATACACTGGGAGGAGTAAGAATGGGAAGGATAGGGAAAACTGATCAGGGACCAACAGAAGAAAAGAATCCTAGAAGAAGAAAACCTGAGAGAAAACATGTGGACACAGCTGCGTACTGGGTAAATTGTTAGATGATCAGAGAAGTACATTTCAAGTGTTTCGTAAAGGCTTGGAGGAACTCACACCTGGCTTCTGTGGTGCCTCCCTCATCATTTTGGATGTACTGTAACCTGTTGGGTATAACATATGAAGCACAGGATGATGTGGGATCTGTGAAGCCCTGGGGAATTCCTGAAGTACTCTCACGCTTGGTATGAGAGGCTTGTAAATGTGGAAGAGTCATTTACATTGAAATGTTCAAATTAAATATTCCAGCATTTTCATACTGACTTTTATTGTTTGTTTTCATTCCCCTCCCCCAAAACTGTGCTATTTCATCTTCTCATCCAAATCTGGGACAGAAGTATGTGTGAAATACTGGCATCTCCATTTAAACAGAATTTCCTGGGTTTGCTTTTTAATCAGAACTTCTCAAAGAGGAGAATAAAGAGAATGACTCAGGATGATCGGTGTACCAGTGTGTCTACAGGTACAATTAGAGACCTGGGAATAGAGCTGTGCACATAGCAAAACATATGAAATAAATCAGTGCAAGTTAAGAAGACTTGCCCACTCATCTTTTCTTTGCTGGAATGAATCTTGTGTGTGTTTCCACTAGATCATGCTTTGATTGTCAGGATTGATTAAATATTTTCTGCTTTCAACTCTGAGGAGATGCTTTTAATAAATTTTTAATATTTTATCTGAGCACTATGGATGCTGGCTCTCATTAGTAATGAAATCTGTCCAATGATGTTTGGATTTGACTGAAAACATAGAATTTTGCCTTTTTTTCAGTTACTCCTTTCTTGTGCACCAAATAGATGAGTGGTTAGTGGCAGAAGGACACTAGAAATAAAAAAAGCCCCCAAATTATACAGTCAGTCAGGTCACTGACTTTAAATGGATGTTATACTATATGTTTAGGTTCTATGTGAATACTTTGACTGTTGTTACCCATTTCATTGCATCTGAGTTATGATTTTAACCAACTTTTCATAAACCTGGTCAGTAGGCTTTGCATACAAATGCCTACCATTAGAGCGCCGTGCAGGTTATATCAAAGTGTGTGGGTGGCTGGGTGTAGTATATGCATCGCACACAGGAGTAAGCTTATCCCTTGGGTGTCTTCAGGCACCTGTAAATGAAGAGGGCACTTTGGGGATAAACTTACCTGTTTTTACCTTCCAGGAGCTGTCGTTGTCCCCCCCCTCTGCAGCTGATGCAAGCCAGGCTTTTCCTATCTTGCCTGTGCATTCTCAGGGTCTCCATTCGGCTCATGCTGTCTCCCGGCAGTTTATTTTTCCTTACTGGTCCAGCAATATTGTATTCAAGCTTTTAGGCAAATACCATCCATCCCTGGCTATTTATTACAAATTCCTTTGGCTGACTTATTCTAAAGCCTTCTGTTAACTTCACCTCTATCTGAAGGACAGAAATTTTCTAGCAGAAGCAATTTTTCTTATGGCAATTCTGAGAGCTGCTGTTTTAGTGGGAAAATTTTTGCTCTCCTATTACACATCCGCCCTGCAACCCTAAGCTGTTGGACTGGTTGGCGTATTAATAGCTACTCACTATGGATGTAACTGCTTAACTTCTGGATGGTGATCATTCCCAGTCAGTTCAGATTTGTAAAAACTAGTCAGGTTAAAGCAGGGAACTGTTATCCTCAAATGACCCATGACAAGCTGAAGTATCTCAGCAGGGAGATAAGAAATGGCAAAAATAATAAACATAGCGGATGTGTTGCTGAATTGGGTACTATACTCAACTTTGAAATGGAAATAAAGATGAGTTGAGAAAAGCAAAAACTGCATTTTATTTAGATTATCGTGTTAAAAAAGGCTGAGGAATCTGAGAGCATTTTGGACAGGAATGAAAGGACTCCTTAGCAGAGCTAGAACAACTCATTTTAATGAATTAAAGATTTGGGTTAAATTGTAACAGACATAACAAATAGTTAAGGCATTAAATAATCATCACTGGGCCTGTTAACAGATTTAGAAACCTTCTGACCTTTGAGAAGTCAAGTTAATCTAATTTGTTGTGTTGTTTGTTTTTTTAAAAATCAATAATCAACTTTTCCTCTTTTGAAACTATACATTTTAATGAAGTACTGAAAACAATTAATTACCCTTTGAAGATACGGGTGGATGAAATCCCCCTTTTGCAGCTCAAAGCTGCAATCATTTTCTTTCGTGATTCCTTCAACATGTCTCAGTGCTTGCTGAATCTCTGAACAATTTGGAAGACTTTTCGTGTACCAGAAAGGTGGTGTTTTCTTGGATTTAAATAATCGTAGCCTTTCAGCTGCCTTAATGCCATTACCTAACATTTCCAAATGTTTGGTGTGTGGACAGATCAATGGCTTTATTAATTTAAACATATTACTCCCTTCACCCTACCCTATTTCAAATCTGGCTTTTGTTTAAAGCACTCCATAACCTCAGCCTTATTCTAGGTTAAATGTGATATTAATCAAGCTGTGGATAAAGGCCACATATAAGACTGAAGCTGTGTTTATTAGCTTTAGTGAAGCCTTTGATTTGGTCACACATTCTTTGCTCTTAACAAAGCCTCAGAATAATACAATATGGGTTTTATGTCAATCCCCAAATTGGTTATCATCATATTTAAGCAATAATGGAAAACAAACTATGTTCACTATAGCGGCATATGATCCGATTTTAAACTCTCTGGTGCAGGTGTTCTCGATGGTATGCTTCTTCTATTGCTCTGGTTGTTTTCTTTGGAAATGTCATATTCAATATGCATAGACAACTAGAATATCTGCTTTTGTAAAGAATTTTTTTTTGCAAACAACAAATCCCTCCTTTAATCATATTGTAGACTTTATTTGTACTTTGCAGCTTATGCAGAATATGTTCTGAGGAAAGAAAAACTGAAGATGTGCGAATATTTAATTGCAGGCTGTATCTACATGGTGATATGAAGAGCTGTTTTGGGGCTGTGTGCAGGTACAGCCATCCTGATGGCTAGCAGGATTTCCACCTGCAGGGCTGGGCGTCCCACAGAAGACATTACAGGCTTGATTCTGCTTTTTGATGTGCTGGGTATAATCCCTGCCCAGGATTAGGCACATATTTGTAAACCCAGACTGGATCCCTTGAAGAGAAGACTACGCTTCCAGCTATCATTTAGGAGAGAGGGGCCATAGGTGCTACCAACATGCAGAAAGTGAGAATACTTGTAGTCTAAGAAAGTCCTGGCTGTAAATACCTGCCCTTGTGCTGGAAGAATAGGGAGCAGAGGGAACAAATGTGATACCCTCTTTCAGTACAGTGATATAGCAACAGACTATTGCGCATATTTATATACCGACATTGTAACAGATGTGTTAAAAACCATTATTATATCTGTGAAGAATGTGGTCACCAGAGCTCAGAGCAGGGTTGTGCCTCCCACAGAGACAGTGAGTAGAAAGGTTAGCCTTCATCCCCGTCATGGACAAATTAATATTATGCCTGTAGGGCAAGTTTCAGGACTTTGTTGTGACTTGGTCTCCATGTCCGTTTTCTACTTACATGGACAATAATTTCCCAAAATGCAGGGAGACCCAAAGGTTGACATAATTTTCCCTTTGAATAATAAAACCTTGCAATGTATAGCCACTTATGTGGTCCCTGAGGCAGTGACTCAGTCCATTACAATGAGCAAACCTGGTTAAGAACAGAGTATTCTAAATTGCTGACACCTTTTTTTCATTTTGCCTTCCCTCGCCAAGACCCAGTGGCTGGGTGCTAAAGGTAGAAAAAATTCCAGTTGTAAACACAGTGCATTTTTTAACAGGAGGAGAGTTAAGATCTGGAACTGGCACTGAGAGATGTGATACAGTCATTGGCATGTGGACACTTCATGCTTCAGCACCAGTCAGTGCACAAAATTATTCTGTAATGAAAGAAAAAGATGCTTTCCTTACCCTCTGTTAGAATTCCTTCGTTAAATGGCATGGACTGGTTTATACTGGAGGTTGGGAAAAGTGGACCTAAATCTTTTAATCTTTTATAATGGGTGCTTTGTGGGGTTTCTGAATTTTTTTTTCCAAACTGTTATACTGTTATTATTAAGTAAATCATAAGACAGTTCTGTGTAATGTTATTGTTTCCAGTGATGCCTGCTACAGTTGTCTGGATCCCTTTGAGAACTGGCATCTGCTTTGATGCCCTCTGTGTGGCTTTGAATAACAGACATGCACTTTTTAACCTTCAATCAAATTATTTTTTTAAAAGCAGGGGAGGGAATTTTTCAAATACACCAGTTTCCAAATATTTTCTGGAAGAAAGTCTGCATTAATGTTCAGCACAGTTAATCTCTGCAAAATGTAATAGCTTCTATGCAGCCACCCTATTTGGTGGAGCTCCAGAAATGCCTAGGAAAAGCAGTCGGATTAGGAGGTCTCACAGTACTGCAGCTGTGACATTCCAAAGAGTATTCGGACCAGGTAGTACAAGGCTCTGCATCCAAATGAAAGCTGAAGATAATTGGGGATATTACAACCCGAATTTCCATTATGATTTTATCTGCTCTGGAGAGTTCTATCGTTCAGACAAATTTTCTTGCAATAAGACTTTTTAACATTGTTTGGCAACTCTTCCAGTACTACCTGATTTTACATCCTTCAGAATAAAGGGGATCAACTTATGGCCTATGGAGCCATGTATGGTCTCCTAGAACAAGTCACCTGGTCGAGGGTCTGCTCCAGTGATTATATTTCCCAGGAACCTCCTTGAAGTCAGCTTTGGGTTGCACCTTTTGCTTTGATGAGATCAAAACCACATTTCTGACTACTGTCTTTCTGAGTGTCTCATGGGACTTTGTCCATCACTCAACATAGCTCAAAACTGAGAAGCAGCCAAGCAAAAACACGGCTGGGTGTAGGATGTCATTGCCACAACAACTGATATGGCTTCCAGCTTCATTCTTAAGCAAGTCATAGGAATCCCCAGGGAAAAGGTGGCCAAAGCAGTTTCTGTGAATAACTCAGGGAATGACAGCCAGACCCTAGATGCAAGTTTTCTAAGGTAAACCTCCATGTTGATCAATGCAGGAGCAGTGAATCTGGCACTGAAGGGAGGCTGTTGATCTGTGCACATACGTAGATCATCAGAGATAAGTTTGAGCAGATGGTCCTGTCATTTGAGAAAGGAGGTGGTATGATGAATGGTCTCTCCCTGCCACTCAAAAATGGTCCAGACGACTGGGGACCTTCAGTTTACAAATATTTTCCCAATAAAATTCTGCATTGCTGCACGATGTTTGGAAGACAGATTAAGAAAACAGACAACTTTATATATCAGAGATGACAGTAAGTATTTTTGGTGATAATGTATTAAATACAATGTCTTGGCAGTTTTACTTGTTTTCTAAGGTGAAAATCTTGGGGGACAAAAAAGGAAAAATGAGCAAGCTATGTTTTCCAGCTCCTCATCAGCAACTGAAGAAGTTTAAATACAACATATCTTCATATTAAGAAAGATAAAGGCAATACTGGACAACTTCTGATCATCTCAAATAACAGAACATCCAAATCAATGCCAGTAAGCCAAGAAGAAACAACCTTGCCTATATTTGCTGTAGGGTCATTATGTCTTTGTCAGCTGCTGCAGTTTTCAGAGGTATTTTTAAAAAGTGTGGAGCTGGCAGTACTGCAGATTAGCATGGCTGGTAATTGTGCTGCTCTCCTGTCTACCTTTTCAGATGGCTTTATTATACTGATTAGAGGCAGCTGCTTCGCATGAATCGATGTGAGTTAAGGTAAATGGTTTGTCTACTACTGACGCTCTCTGGCCCATACCTGGTGGGGAAGATAGCTTATTTAATGTGTTTGAGCTGGTTTGTATTCCTCCATGCTGAATATCTCTGTTGTGGCCTTCGTTCCAGGTCCTTGTATTTCATAGCACACTTAATAAATATCTTTTATGGGTCATTTATATCAACATAAACTGAGGAGTAAGCAGAAGCAATATCTCACTTCAGAATAAAGTTGTCTCAGGTCCTTGCTTGATAGCTTATTTTCCTCTTTAGCAGTGACTTGAGCAGGAGCTATTAATGCCACCAGCAATCATAAAATGGAGTGGCTCCTGCTACAGTTCTTCAGCACGTTGTTTTACACAGGTGCGTATGATAAGAAATTTATAAAATCATGGCAGAAGTATTACAAAGCTCCCACCAGAAAAAATGGCACTGAAAGCAAGTGCAGTTTTCAGAGATGTCCTGGAGATCTGAGAACAGAAGTCCCACCTAAAAACCTTTGCTCTCAGCAATGAAAGTCCAGATTCATACAAGCCACCCTTGTACTGGTAAATCACACAGCTCTAGCAAATAGTTCTGGTTGCTGGAGCCGGTTTGAATGCTTCTACGTGAGACTGGTCTCTGTCATGTGTTGGCCTTGCTGACTAGAATCTTCCCAAGCAAGTTTATGCAGAATTTGGGAGTTAGCATAGGCAGAGAGGATTCCCAAAGTGCAGTCTGCATGTGACCACCCTATTTACAGTGAGTAACAGAGTTTAGTAGTACGGATGTGGGCCATTCGGTATCCGTCGACCTCAGTGTCGGGGGTTAGTTCTGGACATATCCAAATTTACTGATGCAGACATAGCCAGGGATACTGCAGGGTTGCTATGCTGAGGACAAGTGTCAGAGAGAAGCACTCACAAACATAAGGTAGGCCACTAAGTCCCCTGGCAAGAAGAGTTCAGTATTTCAGAGTGAATCTAACAAGGGCAAACATACTGGATGGAAAGAAAATGAAACTAGGCCATAGGAAATGTTGAGGGGAAAAATGGGTCTGAAATCATACTTTTCTCTCTGGTTTAGGTGCCTACCTGCAATCCTGAGATATGCCCTTATGTAAAAGGGCACTGGTGCCCCTGGAACTTCATTTCCAGATGCTTAAGCCAAATATTTTGGGCTTGAGCTTGCTCTTTTCTGTGAAAAATGTTGGCGGTAACTACAGTTTGACTATAGGCAGAAAGTGGGTGGCCACTCAGGCTGTGGTTCCCAAACTAACCTTTCTCTTCTCTCAGGAACACCCTGGCCATTGCAGCTGCTGGTCAGGCTGGGACAGTGCCAGTCTTCACCCATCCTATTGAAGTGGGGCTGCTGTGCCAAACAGCTGGAAAGATTGTTAACAGGACTGAATGCTGGGTGTTCTAAAGTTTAATTTCTTTGCAAGGTCATCCACAGAAGTCATTATAGCGTGATCTCTGACGTGGTCTGAAGTATCTTTGTGTAAAGTTTGGAAGGTCACTTCCAGACAGCAACACCAAAACTTTCAAGTGCTGGACTACACCTTCCCTCCTGTCCCACTGTCGCTCCATCATGCTCAGTGGAATGAGAGCAGCAGGACTGGGTCAGAGTTAAGGTTGGTTGCCAAATTTCAAAGCTTTCAAGACCTCTTTATTTCATAACTGTAGCACTGTAATAGCACTGCTTTAAATTAGCTGATATGTATTTACTAACTTAATCTTAGTACAATGCAGGGGCTTAGGGGTCTGGGAATATTGTGCAGCTTTGATCTCCATAAACCCTTATTAGCACAGGTACTGATACAATTATCTGCAGGGTCACTCTACATACTTACAGGCTAGCAGTCCAGTCAACAGATTAAATTACCTCATTTATCATCATGTGATCTGTTTCTAATTAGTTCACCCCAGTTAATGGTTTCTTAAAACTGTCTTTTTTGAGTTATTTTTTTCAGAAACACATAAACCACTTGAAATAACTTCTTGAGGGTGGCTAAATATATTATTTATTTTCTGGCATGTTTCCAGTTTTGTGAGTTACACAGACTTCATTTACTTCATGAAATAGGTAATTTCTTTGCTCTCAGAGATGGAGGGCACAGAACTGTGTTGTGATGATGGTAGGATCTGATAAAAACCTTTCTGACACATCCATTACACTGTCCTGGCTCATGGAGTCTGACATTTACAGTTCTTAAATAAGTCTAAAGACAGCTAGTTTTATCTCCTTCCAGGAAAGCAAAACCATGAGTCTTACCGAATGACTAGTACTCCACGAACAAATGTCAAATTAGATTTAAAAGTGCAGGTTGTACTGCTAGTATGGATTGGAACAAAGAGGAAATGTCAATGGTTTTGCATGCCAGTCATAAATTGCTGGTCTTAATTAAAGTGTAATAAAAATTTTAATTTGATCAAAGCATGTAGCACCTATTGTAAGCCTACTGTTTCATCAGGGAGATTTATACCCTTTGCTTTCTTCTCAGTAGTCCAGTAATTGCATCTGGTTATTACTAGATTTGCTATTACAAATACACTTCTCCTGATGGTCTGTGGGCCAGGATTTAATGTTATTAGGCTTGACCAGGTTTGACTCCCTGTCAAGGAAAACCCTTCAGCCTCAAGCCTCTCCGAAACCACTGTGACCAGTGTGCCAGCAGGAGTGGAGTGGAATTTAACCACCTGGTATGCTGGTGTGGAGAGCGTGTAAAGAGCATGAAATTACTAGTCTTGGAAGAAACCATTTAATTAAACTGGTAAAGAATGGCTGTCTCAGAAACTCAGAACCTGAGCTCTCATTGAGGACCAAAGTGTTAATAAGTTGTTGTATTAGTTTCTGCAAAGTGAGCATTCACTTCTGAGGGAGAGTAAACATGGAGACAAGCCAGGGTTGAAAATCCCACTGCACTTTCACTCAAATCAAATGAAGTCCAAGCTCCAGGTATCATCAGCTCAGTGCCTCCTCTTCCCTTCCAGCTGACATCCTAGGTTGTTTTCTGGAAATTCTTTCCCAGCAAAGTTTTAAAGGGAAGGTAATCTCTGAAACAAAGTGGTAGTTAGCACTGGCAGGTGCCTGCATGTGGAGTATGCCAGGGAAAGACCTTCGGACACAATCTGTACCTTCAGTATTTCTGTGTAAAATCTCGATATCCCAGCTTAAGTGACAGGACCTCTGTGTGGCAAATGCTTATCAGACTGCGGGAAGTGCCTAGATCTTTCTCCTGGGGCAGGGACAGGCCTGCAGGCAGATCTGCCTACAAAAGGTACGCCCAGGTGGAGGACCTCCTGCAGCAGGTAGCTGAGCTGCGGGAGGCAGTGAGAAGGCTGTGTAGCATCAGGGAGGCTGAGAAGGCATTAGATAGCTAGTTCCAAGTGCAGCCTGCAGTGGACCCACAGCCAAAACCTCCCCCACAGGCACACATGGACGGGAGGAGGGACCAGTAATGTGGAAGAACAGAAGCTTGCAAGAAAGCTGGAGAGGGACTTTTTACAAGGGCATGTAGTGATAGGACAAGGGGTAATGGCTTTAAACTGAAAGAGGGTAGATTTAGATTAGACGTAAGGAAGCAATTCTTTACTGTGAGGGTGGTGAGGCACTGGAACAGGTTGCCCAGAGAGGTTGTGGATGACCCATCCCTGGAAATGTTCAAGGCCAGGTTGGATGGGGCTTTGAGCAATCTGGTCTGGTGGAAGGTGTCTCTGCTTATGCTAGGGGAGGTTGGAACTAGATGATCTTTAAGGTCCCTTCCAACCCAAACCATTCTGTGATTCTATGATTCTGTGATTCTACGATTCTATGATCACACAATAATCATAATTTTTATGGGAAGAAGCCAAAGACATGGAAAGAAAAGGCCAGCACTGGAGGAAGGAAAGAATTTGGAGAAGGAGAAAAAGGTTAAAAAAATGTGACTAAGGAGAAAGGAGAGGAAAAATAGTGTTTTGTCTCATCCAAATGTCAGTGACTCAGGCACTGAGGCAGACTCCTGCCCTTGGAAGTCCTAGCCTCTCCAGGAGCACACGCAGCCCAGAGCAAGATCTCCCAGCTTCACAAGTTTCCTGTTATATGACCAGAAGGCAGAAAATGAAAAAACAAAATGAGACCCTTTCCCCGTACATTCTTGCAGATTTGGAAAATAAAAATTCCCTGTGAATGTCCCTCTGTCTCTCCAACTACTTCTATACTGTTAGCAGAAATGAGGACTCAGAAACGCAAACTTCTGTGGTAAGAGCAGTGTTCACGTCCCACTGTTGCGTGGTTGGCAGTCGAAGCTGGCTTTCGTATCTTATACTTATTTTCCATTGTAAGGAGGAGTAAGGAGCTTGCTCCCAAGCTCAGAAAAATATCTTTTTTTTGACACCCTTTTTGCAAGGCTTCTTCGTTTCCATGGAGAAATTTTGTGCAAAGACACTTTTTGTTAGCAGCTGGCACCTCTAATTATAGCTAAGTGGATACTCCCAAAACTGAAATAAAGGTTGCTTTAGCCACCTTTTCATGTTAAATCCAGTCTTGTCCTTCTGGAAGCATCTGGTGCCTCATTCTCAACTCACGTATAGCTGCTATATGTTGGTGTCATGCCATTTTAGATAGTGACTTATGAGTTAGACTGAAAGTAGATAACATTATAACACATTCCTTTATATTCAAAATGAGCTTATTCCCTGATGTCATTTTTTTTTTTTCATGGAAATTAATTGGCGAAGTGGGAAATGTATGCGTCCTTTTAGAAAAACCAAGAAATAGCCACAGTCTGATGTCTGTCACAATGGGTAAAGTCACTGAAGGTAGATCAGTTTTAGCCCAGTGTAATGGATATGGTATTTTTAGCAGAGTGAAAGGATATTGTTGTAATGTTACAATGATGATAAATTTGAGGTAATGGTCTCTGTCATAACAGAGTGACTTCTGATCTTTTCCTCTTCCTGAAGTCTTGCTACTGTTGATTCCTTGCTGTTTGCTTCCAGTCCAATGTGGATATGGTAAGCGCTCTCAAGAATTTTGTTCAACTGTTTAAACTGTTAAATGCTTCATGATTCTCTGGTTCCAGTGAGAGCCATAAGTCTCTTACAGTCACTACTACAGAGTACTGTAAAACAAATATTATGTCATATTGGCATATACCATACATTTTGAACCCTGCCAATATTGTGGTTTGGTCTGACCCATTGCTTCATGAGCAAGGCTCATGCAGATGTTGTCATCCACACCTCCACCCTGAAGTCTCAAGATTATGCTAAACTTCCATCATGACTTTTGGAATAATAAATAGCAATATTTCTAGTTTTTAGCTGCAGTAAGGTGGCACATACTTGCAAACCACAAAAAAAAGACCATTTAAATGTGCAAATATCAAAAATATCACCTGGTGCATGAAAAACAAATGCCACAATGTTCATGGAGCATAAATGCCAGAGTTTGCATAAGGAAATACTAGCATAAATTTCCTAGTGTAAATAATAAATTCCTCACAGTGTATCCAGGACCATTATGCTGAAGACTTACAGCAATGGGTAGTATTTCTAATTTACATTTTTTATCCTTCCTCGGTGTGCAAGAAGCCCTTGTGTCACGAGCACAAGCAAGGAAATACATTTCTTTCAGTAAGTGACTGGAATTGTTTAATTTGTCACGTTAAGGAAGTGGGAAGGGAAAGACATAATATCTCAAAAATATTTGAATTACATATATGTCTTAAATGAGCACTGAGAAATAGTAAATTCACAGACTGGAACTAGAACTATCTTTATTTTTCAGTGTTTGGGTTTTCCTTGAAGGTTGTGGAATTCCCATTTGCACTCTCATGGAAGCTGTTTTTGTGGTTTCGCATCTTCACATATGAAACAGTTTTGAATCACATGCTGTAGCATATGTCTGGCCCAGCTGTTATCTCTGTACTTATATGGTCCCATCACCATAAATCTCTGAGCAGATCACAAGCAAAACCAAAATTACTCTTGTAGTATCCATGGCTGGGGAAGCATTTTGTGTCCACCAAATTAACTAAATGGATAAATTGGAGAAGAGAGCTATGAAGTGTTTAGTCTCAAATCAAGCAAGAAATCTCTGGCTCTGCCTGAAATGGGTTCCCCTGCTGAGTCCTAACCAGGGGCACCTTCTTCATGACACCTTTTTCCAGGAAGCAGAGAATTTGAATGTGTATTTTCTGAAGCAACACGTATGGGCAGTCCTCATGTGGCAACTGGTATCTTCAAAGATGAAAAGAAAAATGCACCTGAGATCCTCAGTGCTGTGCAGCTGTATTCTGTACAGCCCTGGGAAGGCTGAACAGTTCTGGTAAAGGAGACTGAAAGCAACTACCTCTGCATTTTTGTCTGTCTTTTACATTGTTAGTACCCCAGTGAGCCATCTCTGCTCATATACTTTCTCTTACCCCACAATAGTTTCTAGATCTGAAATTTAACACAAAGGCCAGTTCCAGCATATATTTTTGCCCTTTTTATATTCTGTGCTATTTTACATGAAAAAAAAAAAGAAGGAACTGTTTTGATCAAGGCATTTTTCTCTGACATAGCAAGACGTAATAATGTATCCTCACAAATACCTCAGCTTTCAAATACAGAAGGCACTCTCACATTTATACCATAGAAGGTGCTACTGGGATATTCCAAATTCCCCTCATTCCCAAGAGATCTGCTAATCTCAGAAGAATGGAGGCAGGGAGAGAGTTTGCTTGGCCCTGGATTTCACTGTGCTGTGATGCACTTGGAGAGCTCCGGGACCCAGGCACAGAGCTACAGGCTCCTCTTTCACCTGACCGTACCTCAAGCTGGGCTCAGAGGAAGACCACAGACTGGCTGAATTAGCATCAAACCACTTCCTAAAAGCCACAAACCTTAAACAGCCCCCCCCCCCCGCCCCGCAGTGAACCTCAGCAGTAGGAAAAATCTGGTAGAGAGGAGGGGCACACATCTGAGACCTTCCTCAGGCTGGACAGAAAAATCTCATTTGAATTTATTATTGGCATTTAAGTACATGAAACAACCCTGTTTTATACACTTAGTAGATAGACACATCAAATAGGTGGTGTCACCCAGGGCATATAATGCAGCTTTGTGGAGATCATCTCATCCCTGAGACGAGGGGCAGGGGCAGAGGGAAAACTGCATGTACTGCCCCTGGTTCCCACCTGTGGGAGTTGCCAGCCCACAACACAACTGCTTAGCAGAAAATAAAACTCTACAGAAATAATCCGGTGGAGCTTTTAGAATGCCTTACACCATTCAGATTGTGTTTCCCCTCCAAAGTAAACAATTAGTCAAGCAGTGGAGATGTGGGGTGGGATTCACAGCAAGTGGGCTCTCCCAGCCGGGCATGCCCAGCTCAGTGGGTGAGTGCAAAATCATTATTTTGTCTCCTTGGACAGTCCACTGGGGTAAACACTGCCTGAAAACAAATTCTGAGATGTATTGATGTATAATGTGGTGGATTGTGTTATGCTACCTAATCAAGTGTTTATACTACCTGGTCAAGGACTCGGTTCCTTGACAAATGGTGGAACTACAGTGCAGATGTCCTGCATGTTGCCTGCTGAAATCTTTCTCTTCAGAAAGTCATCCTGCAAATACTGAGTCATATCAAAGAAAGCTATAGCAGATAATGTAAATAATTGAAAGATATATAATCAAGACATATGGATGGCTGGAATAGTTGCACCTAGGGAGGGAGTTTCAGGAACAAGGTGGTGTTGCTATCAAGCCAGGAAGCTGATTTTGATTTTTTTTCAGCAGTCTTGGTGCTTAACTAACAGACATTTGTGGTATTGTTATTAATAAGGTCTGAAAGAGTATTCCCCTTTGCTTCCTGAGGACTGTGGTATGCAGGCAATACAGAAGCATTCAAACCTAATCCTGACAGAACCTGATGGTCCTGAAAACATTACCAATCACAGACAGGTCAGTTAAAAACCCTTGATGAATGTCTTGAATAGTATCTAATGAACCTAAGAAAGTCATGAAAGACTGGTATACAGGGAATATTGTATTGAATGTTGTCCAAAAATATTATTAACACAGAATAATGAAATACAGTACACTTTGCACAAAGATTTTAATAGTGATACTAGACAAATTCAAATTAGTTTTTTTGGTTGGATATAAAGATTCTTCTGGATAAAAGTATTACTTACCTTCCTTAATCTTTTTATCTGTTTTTCTATCACTGGAGGTTATTAAGAGAGACTGGTAGTAAAAATTGTCTTTTCTTTTCATTGTAGTTAAGATTCCGCTTATGCACTCCTCTGTGTTCAGCTTAAACAATGAGCCTCACCATATCATGCTAGAAAGCACGTACAGCTTTGCAGTGCTGTAGTTTTTGGACTTGGCTTATTGAAGAGAATCTTTCCTTACCAAATCTTGCATTTCCATCTTCACTCACCCTCTAGTCCTACTTCAACTGTTTTTAAAAAAACATACACACATTCATTTTCTGTGTTTCATTTAATAAAGCATTTGCTTTTTCCCCATTAAGAAACCCCCCTTGAATTAAAGACTAGAATTTAAGCAATTTCCAACTTATTCAAAAAACTGGCATTGGTTGAAAAGAAGTCACTGATAAAAATCATAAATATCTACACTGAATGCCATCTTCTTCATTTTCAGATGTCTCTAATCCACAAACTCACATATGCATATGCACCCTGTTCACCCTCTCCAGTGAAAAACCACCTTCACTGACCCTGTAAGCTGCCACCACTCATACAGGTACAGTTGTAGGTATTTCTGGAACGCATTGCTCTTCCATTCTTGGTGCCACTATAAAGGTTGTGTCCAACTTCTTTGCAGGTTGCAGACAGTTACTGTTTGGTATTTCTTTACCTATGAATATGTAAATTGTTTTCATGCAACATTTGGGTGCATGAAATGCAAATGCAGGCTCACTTGCATTTGCAAATGAGACTGGCTGCTAAGGTTGGGTCTATTTGGATTGTATCTAGAATGTCACAGTGCCTCCCAGTATCCAGAGAGGCTCTAGCCGTGTTCCCTGAAGGAAAGCCTGTATGACTGTGCTGGGACAGCGCGCATGATAGAAAGGCTCCAGGAGGTAACAGCTCTAATGCACTATCTGATGACCAACTCCAGCAATCAGTGTGTCTGAATAGCTGAGCGGGGACAGCCAGCGAAGACGTTTGACTGATCTGACACACACTTGGTTTGGAGGGAGGGAGAACACTTTGCTGTGAATAACAAAAGCTCACTCCTTTTTGTCAATGACATTTATCTTCAGAGGTTCTGTCTTAGACTCACAGATACACCTGAAAAGCAGGAAGGACCATCATCACATCCTTAGGGCCACTGGTGCCCTGACTTTATTTGGACACAATCAGTGTGGGGAGGGAGGTGTGCTCTCCCACAGTGGTGGCAGCAGCATCTCCTGGCTTTCTCTCAGGCCCTTGGCTCATGTAGGCAGAAATGTTCCTCAAGGTTCGCCAGGTCCTCTGACAGGGATGTGGCTGCTAAGGAGAGAATTTTCCTTTTCACAGGAAAGAAAAATGCAACCTGAACAAATTTTTCTTCCTTTTTGGAATTACCTTGTGGGACGAGTGGTTCACATTTCACAAGTTGAGAACCCCAGCACTCATCTGAACTTTTCTGTAGCAGAAGCCTTCATCCAGTTACTCGAGTGAATTTCCCTGAGCACTTGTACCCCGCGAGACTCCCACTCAAATCTTTGTGTGCTGAGCTAGTCTGAACAGAGTCAGGGCATGAGCAATGCGACTCACTTTCAGAAGTAAGAAAATAGGTCTTGAGAAGGATTACTATATACAGCAACTCTGGCAAGAGGCTCTGCAGGACTCCAAGATCGCCTTCCTGACTTGTGAGCTAAGGAAGGCAAAGTTATGGCAAGAGTAGGCTCTTTTCCTCTGCAAGAGTAAGTAACTGCTGTAAGTAGAGCAGATATGAAGAATAAAAAACCCCAGGAATCTCAGTAACTCCTCTGAGCCAGATTTTAGAGTTTACATTCAATACATCAACATACCTTCCTTTCTTATGTTAATGAAATATCAGTCAATAACTCTTGTGTAGAACAAATCCTCTTATATGTACAAGCATGTAGCTGTAACTCACCAGGGTAGCCCAAAGCACTAAAGCAAGAGATCTTCAGCAAGGATAAGTCAGCTTAGCTGCACTGCAACTTTTCCAGTTGACATCAAATGAGAATCTGGCTGTACAGCTGAGGATAGTGTTGATGCTCTAGTGCTGCAGTTTTCTGTGCTCTTCCTTTTAGTGGTGGTTATCTGGAGTATTAATAGTTCTGGCTTTTATAGCAATTTTTGCCTCCTAAATCCAGCCAGTGTGGGTTCCAGTCTGGATCTAAACCTGTGAAGCCCAAAGGAGGGCTGCATGTGGGGGCATTCCTCTAGGACTGGGCTAATAATGCCTTCCCTGGTATGAACTGTCTTTGTATTTATTTTGAGCTTTATTTCCTGGTTGTTTTGAAATGCCATTAACTGCCATATTCTCTAAGCAGTGCTGAGAACTCAAAAGCATTTAATTTCCAAGGATTTGCTCTTTCTGAACACTGAACAGGCAGAATATACTGGAGGTGGCAACAGCAACAGAACAAACAAACCAACAAAACCCCCACACCATCAAAATATCAACAGTGACTCATAAGGCTTACAAATTGCTACCTACTAAATGATTCAAGGTATCTGAAATAAATCATTTAAATTCAGCATGAACCAAACATGGCAATAGAGGCTGAATTCTTAATTTGGCTGTCAATAATGGTGTTTGACAAAAATAATGCAAATTTAAGAAACCAGATTTTATATATTATTGTTATAGAAAAACCCTATTTATTATTTGTGTATTTTAAACCATATCTAAGTTATGAGTTCTATCATGACTTGTAAAAACCCAAGATGATTATATGTAACCTGGTCTGCAGAAACACAGTAAGATTATTTAGGTAGCTAAATCCAGTGTAACTGCAAACATATTTGTGAATTTCATTTCCAAAATAGAATCTACTATCTGCTGTCAATCATGAATATTTTTTTCTTCAGACTAACTGGTTTATCACAATAGCTTAATTACAGATGCTCTTTCCCAGGTCAGATGATCTCTTGGCCACCTGATCATCTCTTCAGGGGTATACAATAGCCAAAACAAACATGCAGGCTTTGCATAGTTCCAGAAATCAAATCAAATTGGTGTATGGAACATTTATAGCTAGAAAAAAATAACAGAGGACTATATACATTCCCCTGCCTCAATATCCTTGTCACTTCCAATATTTTGTCACTTAGGGTTTTGGTCAAAGTGTTCCAAAACTTTTCTTCCAGATCATGGGCATTGTTTGTCTGCAAGTTTTCCTAGTATTTTTCTGCTTTGTCTGAGATTCTCCTGTCTCTATGAACCACAGAGGTTTTCCAAGTCTCTCATGTTTCTCTTTTAATCCAGCCTCAATACCTGATTTTTTTTTTTTTGCAAAAAAGTGGGAGATAACTGGCTCTGTATAAGAGGTGACCCATGCAAATGCCAGGTATAAAATTCTCCATTATCTCTGACTGGGAATGATATGACAAGACCCTCCCATACATACCCTAAATGAGGTTACACCTTGGTAAATGCCATTCTGATAACCACTCTGACTACATACAGCAGATTTCCCAAACCCTGAGACATCCAATGATATGATGTAGCACATTAGTCAGAACTGCTAGAATTCATAAGTGTCCCTGGGACAAAATTTCGAGGTGGTACCCGCTGGGATTTGACATTCATAGTCAGAGAACAGGAGAGGAGGGAGCAGGAGATCGTTGCTGTGAGAAGGTGAGGTCACTTGCGTGTGGCTTTGGGGAGTAGGTCTGTATGAATGTATGGCAGGTTTCTGTGCAAGACCATGTGTATGAAAGGGTAAAACTGAGGATGGAATGGGAAGCGGGGGGTGCTGGTACACACATGTTCTCTGCACACTCTGAGCATCACAAAAAAATACTCCTTTCATTGGAGTGTACAAGTACTTTGACTAATGACAGTGTACATCTTTGGAAAGATATATTATATTATATGTTAGGCTTTTGAAGGTGGGTCAGGATCTTTTTCCAAGGTCACATGTTCAACTTGTTGAACCAATCTGGTAACATCTTGACAACATTAAAATGATGACATTGAAAGCATCACCACAAGTTTGAGTTAGCACCTCACATAATTGGCTTAATTTAGTCATCCCTGCTTCTTAGATCTTTTCTTTTAGGCTCTGTACAAACTTGGGCAGGCAAAATTATATTTTACTCTCTTAGGTTCTGGAAGTTTTCTTTGCAACTACAGTTGTGAAAGATTCACTTCAAATGCAAAATCTGAAATTCAGAGGAGCTGAAGGGAGCTGATGGTACCTAGGGTTGAAATAATTTGCCTAAAAATTGACTGTCTGTGCATATGTGCATGTATGAATGTATTTGGCTTTACTCTGTAATTGTCATTCTTCTGTTTGATGATGATACATGTACTGCTGTAAAATGGAAAATTGGGTTTTGGAAACACTGGAATGACACGGTACCTCTAAATATAGATGAAGAGGAGCTGTGCAAGTTGCTAGGTTTATCCTGCATCTGGCGGAGGTGATGGAAGACAGCTTTCTGTGCTGAGCAGGAAGGTCTGACTGCCTGAGACACCAAGATTAGAAAGTTGCTGTGTGTGTGCAGGGAACAGCGTGGAGGACACGAAGCGTTTGGGGAGGAAATGAAGCTGCCCAAAGGCTGACATCTTTGGCAGAGCAACTGGGGAGAATGGGAACATGCCAACGGACATGTGAAGTTCTGCAGGTCCCTGAATGTGAAAAGAAGAAACCAAAACTTAACAGGGATGGTAAAGGGGAAGTCACTGAATTTACAATTATTGTGTAGGAAGATCTTCCATGGGGGAAGTACATGAAATGACTAACAGTCATTTCACTTCGAAGTTGTGAAGAGCTCTCAGATGAGAAATAAGCTTGCTATGAACAACTTTTTAAGCTGCCACCCATTAGGGAAAAGCTCTGAATACCATTGCCAGTTCACCATTCTCTACAGCGTAGAATTCAATTTGCGAGTACTACTAAGCCTTATGTGGCACGCCACAGCTCCATCACTTACTTGTGCCTAGAAGTCGCTGCAAGTCTTTAATCCAGGATAAGTGGATCTGATTTTTTTCCTGGCTTCCCTATCTGTTCTTCAAATGCAGGTAATTTCAGTGGGAATCCTTCCCTAGCTAGTTTGGAAAGATGACCCAGATCCTCAGTGGCTTTAGATCAGCACCGAAACCTGTGCCAATCCAATCTCCACTGCAGATATGGGCCAAGGTCATGAGAGGATCCCAAAGCAGCCCCCAGTTGAGGGGGGTACCTACACAGCTGGTACCTACCCTGCAGATGTAAAGAGAAAAAATAAAAGTTGCTATGTTTTTTTGTGTTTGCTTCAAATTATGAAAGAGTAACATTATACTGTCCTTTCATATCACTGCTCTCCACCTTCAACTCCTTTTTTGCACTGAACTGAACTGAAAACCTTTCCAAAGAACTGGAGTTTACAAGAGACTGTTAGATGCCAGTCCTACAAATATCTTCGCACACGTTTAACTGCATGCACAGGGGTGGTCTTGCTGATGTCAAGTTAAGCACATGCCTAAGTGTTTAGAACACTCAGCCTCAGTTCTGACATCTAAGTAAACAGATGATCATCTTAAAATCTCCAGGAATTTCTGATCAGAAAGGACATTTTACTAAAGGCAAAACAAATCTGTAAATGTATCTAAATTCAGCATAAAAAAATCTTTTAAATGAAAATGGTATTCATAGCTTTAAACTTTTATTTATTGAAATCCCTTTTAATAGACTAAAGTTTAAAACTTCACCTCTATTTTAATACCTAAATGTCACTTTATAAATTAGAAAAGGTCAAATGCATCTCGATTAAACAGAATTTATTCTAATGCTATCCCATTTAAGCATCAGTCATTCACCTTCATTATAATTAAACTGATTCTTTCTTGTACCCCAGGATTTCCAGATAAAAATCTATTCCAGCAGTGATGAATTCTGCATTATTATGACACCCACTAGTAATAATTTGAGAGACAGTCTATTGTACTTGCACAGCCTCTTCCATCCACTGATCTCAAGCCACTTTGTAAACCTCACACAACCATTCCTAAGCAAGATGAGCATTATCGGCTACATGAAGGGCGACATTTACAGGCAGGAGTTGTGCGGGTGGGTTAGGTGCTGCACCATGTGCTCGAGGATCAAGTTCTTCAAATCTAAAGAGCATTGTTAGATTTCGTGCTGCTTTGGCGAGGCAGGAATTCAGGAGGGCCCTGAACAGTAACAGATCGTGCCACTTACAGACAGACAGAACAGTGGCTATTTTGTGGTCTCAGGTGTCTGCAGCATGCTTTACTCTGAAAATGAGGACCCAGCAAGGGGCACATTACCAACAGTCTTTGCTTCAAAGGCACGACAGGCTGAACAAATAGCTAGGTGACGTTGTTTGAAGCTAACAATTTAGTTGATAAATTTAGTCAGCACGCTCCATTTTCCTGTTTCTAAATTGTCTGTAAAGTAACTGACTTTTCCAAATCTCTAGATACTGCAGTAGTGTTTTTTTGGCCTGTGGGCTATTGGAAAAATGGCTTCGCTGACTATTCACTGTGTGTTGATTACTGCTTGTGCCACATGGTTGGTCAGCTTAATGGTATAGTATTTCTGTTTCCTGATTGCACACTTCAAGCTTTATGAGCAGGAATAATCTTTTTGTTCTTTCTGTGTGAGTTATTCATGAACACATAGAATTGCTCAATGAACATACAGAGGTTAAAAAAAAAAGTATTTAAATGGATTTTGAGAGTCTTCTTAATGTTGTTAAGCTTGAAAATACTTATTTGGTACAGTGCCTTTGCATCCCAGGGATATTAAAAAGTAAAATCTTTAATCTCCCACATTGCTGGGATGAATGAGTTTGCACATACCAGTAAAGCAAGATTTTGTTCAGGAGGCTCAGGTCTGGTTTTGTAGCTGCTATATTTTGCCAGATCTAAACCATCCATTTCCACCAAAGTGGCTCAGTTTAAAATAACTTCAATTTTGGTTTTGCCATAGACAAACATGGAAAAACAGCTCAGAAGACAGTCTGTATCTATGTAAGAGAACGCAGGAAGCTCTTTGAACTACAAATAGATTTTTCTTTCTATCTTACTGTTGAATGAATGCATATATACAGAAAAAGTATCTGACATCCCTCAGTAGAAAAGGCAGGTCTTCCTTATCAGCCATGAACTTTCAGAACACTTCCTGAGACATTTTAAGTGCAACAAGTAATGATCTATATATTTTTGTATGTACATGTGCAGAGGTTACCAACTAACTTATACAGTATATGGAATATAGGACCCATGATCTTGACATAAAAAATACACATGTTTCTTCTCCTTTGACTGGAAAACTACCTCCATTCTATCAAAGAAATATGTAATCACAATCACATCAGCTTGATTGACATGCCAAGTAAGGACCCCTCTGAGAATGGTATCGCAGTGTCTAATAGGCAGCATCAGCATACATGCAGCATCCTAACAGCACAAATGACGGCAGAGTCCAGCCAAGTTTAGAGATGAATAAGGTAGGTCAAACATCCTGTCCATCTGCCTTGCAGCTTAAATCTTTACTGTAAAGCCAATGATCTGTGAAAACCATTTTTCACAGTTAGAAATGAAAACTCACTGATTCACATGTCTCTTGAAGTCTTAAAGAGTGACTTCTAAACTTAAGATAACACATAACTAATTGTACATTGCTTTATATTACAGCCTTGAAAGAAAATGTGTGAGAGAAATTCACAGTGCATTTTGATATGCTTTTAAATTAGCATGTTGATATTTTTGTGGAACATTAAAATAAGACCTTTTTCAAGACGATCTACACTATCAAAACTCTATTAGTCTATCTGTGGTAAACTTGGATTAAATGTAGTTAGGACAACTTCAGGTGAAAATAAAACCCCTATAGACAAGTTCTAGGAATCCCAAGGACATAAAAGCTGGCTAACTGACTAAAAAATAAATGGTGATTTTTGTAACCTTATTTTAAAATTTTGAATCATAAAAGTGGTGAAATGAACGTGTGCAAAAAGTCACAGCTTCCTTCTCCGGCATTATTTTATGAGGTCCTGAATGTTGAGGACCAATGTGGCCTCATTTTGGCAAAGGGCCTTCAGGGTAAGAGGAAAGGTTATGCCTGAACAGTGTTACAGCAGCCTTTGCTCAGAATACCAGGGAAAATACATCTGAGTCAAAGAACGTCCCCCAGGAAAACATCTCGCATCCTTACTCCGGCTACCTTGCTCTGGGTCAGGCTGACAGAACTGGGGTGGCTTCTGTAAACTCTGATCATCTTTTTCCTTTCCAGAACTGTTGTCTCCAAGCATAATGATGTTCGATAATTTAAAATGGAATAAATGCTCTTTGCACTTTTTCCTTAATTTCCAGAAGTCCCCAAATATGCCTTCCCTAAACAACTTCAGCACAATATTTTCCTTGTAACTCCAACCTCTGCCCATGCCCTCGCACCCAGTACCCTAGATGATCCAAATCTGCCAGTCTTGTCCTGCCCTGATCTCCTCTGCTCTCTGCTCACCTCTGACTTGTTCCGGCTCATGTTCAGACCTTGAAATCGTGAGCTCTGCTCCTGCATGCCCAGGCAGTGGCAATGGCTTTGCTCAGTCATAGCAGGTATGCCGCGTGCAAGCCAAAGATGTTTCCCCACCAGTGCCTCTGCCAGCCTGAGAGGTCGCCTGTGGTCGGTCCCGCAAGACAAGGCCATAGAGTGGTGCCTGTTTTCTTGCAAACAGGGGGGGAGAAAACAGGCAAGCTGTTTGCTGGGGCTGCCAACCTTTTCCCCCTGGGCTCCAGCATTACACTGGTGTTGCTGTGGGGATGTAATAGCCCTCAAGGTGGTCTTTGCCTCACCATCTTTGTTTTGGCATTGGATTGTAAGCGCAGCAGGTAGAGACTTACTTGCCCACTTTGCCTTCTTTTGAGTACGTCCTCATGCATAAATCACCTCCGTACTATCAAAGTGTCCTTTTCCCATGCCAGACCTCAGCACTGTGTAACTCCAGGCTTTACCAGCAGCAGCAGTAAAGGCGCAGGTGTCAAGCTGTGTTACGAACTGGCAGAGCAGCTTCTTCTCACGTATTAGCGTAAGGTACAGTTTGGCGCGTTTGAATTTTGCAGGTTTGTAGGAAAACTTGTCGTTAAGGTGACCTGCACTTAAAGAAAACCCCAAATCCTTTTCCTCTGTCTCCCAGCACAGCTCTGTTGGACCGTTTTAGCTGTGAAGAAAGCCATGCCACCGGCAGCGTTGCTGTTTATTTCTGCCAGCGTTTCCACCAGGCAGCAAGTCAAACTCATCCACCTCCTGCGTTTCAGGAGCTTCTGGGTCCAGTAGCCACTAATGCTGAAAAAAACCAGTTTGTCCTTTGACGCATTTGCTTCAACGTCTTTAGTGGTGGTTGAAAAATGATTCCTAGTCTGACAAGCAGTGCCAGCAGCTGAGTGGGGCATATGGGGCTGGGGCCATGGGGGCCGAGCGGTGCTGGCCAGACGCCCGCATGGCCACCATCTGGCCGCCACACAGGAGGGGGACGGGGCCGGTCGCCACGGGGAGACCCTCTGCCAGAAGCACTTTTATTTCTCGTCTGAAAAAAAAAGCAACGCACCTTCCCGCAGCTGGTGATGGGCCTTGCCACAGCTGCTCTCTGGCAGGACACGGCCCCACGGGGATGCCACGTGCCAGCCCCGAGTGCCATGCATGGTCTGTGCAGGGGGACAAGGTCCCTTTTTCCAGAAAGCGCTTGGCAGGGCTTGCCAGAGGGAACGAGGGAGGGTCTGGGGCAGATGCGGAGGCAGCGGGCAGGGTAAACCCTGGGAGAAGATGCTGTTTGTGTGTGGGGGTATGTGCGCGGGGGTGCACACCTGCCAAGGGAAGGGTGGGATGGAGCAGGGCACCCCTGGACCCGGGGAGCAGCTCTGTGCCGGCACGGGCACCGCACCGTACCCTGGGGATCTGTGCCGGCACGGGCACGGCACCGAGGGGATCTGCAGGGTCCTTTGGCGAGGTGGAGAGGGGCTCGCTCCTTACGTAGGGGGAGTGAGGCGCCTCCCTTTCCTTTGATGATTTGATTAGGCCTGTGAAATATGAAAGGAAACAAAAATGGGGTGAATGGAGTGTAAAAAAAGGGAATTATAACAGTAAAAATTCCTGTCAATTGAAAGTGTTTACAAGTCCCCATTAAACAACTGAAGTTTTGATGTAGGCTGCAGGAACAGAGCACACGTATAGCAGGGGTCCTCCTCAGCACAGCTGTGTCTCCCCTTATCTCTTGCAGTAAATAATAGAGGCTAAAATGAAAAATCCCTTTTCGGTGTTCTTCAAAACCCTGCCATCCTTGGAGAAATTATTCAGAAGCATCAACTAATGAGTGTTGTCAAATGCTGAACTGCTCTTCCTTGATCTCGTGGTGAATCGCTCATTTCGCTGGCAGGTCCAGAAAGGCCTCGGTTCAGAAAGGCCTCACAAATCTTATATTGCCTCAGCTGAAGGCCATGTTCTGCCACTTCTCAACATTGCTGCTGCCAGCTGCACCACAGGTAAAGCCGTTTGCTAAAGATTTCTCTTGAGTATTTGCAGGATAATCAGATGAGAAAAACTTCCGTTGCCACTAATAAATCTTCTTATGCTCTTGTTTGGAGTAATGTTTTCTGGGTGGTCTGTTTTAGTTCAAATAATGAATCCTAAAGGGCTGTGAAGTCCCAGCATAAGAAGTTCTTTATGTTGGCAGGTCCTTTTTTGCACTGCCATCTTTTTTTCATGACTGGGCTAAATTGTTCCTCCCTCTTATGGCCAGCCAAGAATAATTTCTTATCCTGAGTGACACTATATGCCAAATGTGAGAAAGGGCAGGGCAGCTGGGAATGGGCTCATTTTTGAAACTTCTCTTAAAGGAAACAAGGAGTGGTAGTCAATGCTGCACTTTTACATTAAATATGTGGGCACCAGTGATACTGTCGGGAGCAGTCTGAGGAGTATCAAGAAGGATTACAGAGCCCTGGGAGCAGCAGTAAGGGACTCTGGAGCGCAGGGAGATTTTCATCAATCCTCCTGGTCAAAGGAAAGGGGTTTGAAAGGCCAGCTGAATCTGGTGAATCAACAAATGGTTACGGGACTGGTGCCACAGCCAGGGCTTCTGCTACTTAGACCATGGGACTCCTTTGAGAAACCTGGTCTACTGGGGGCTGACAGGGTCCATCTGTCAGAGAAAGGGGAAGAGCACCTTTGGTCATAGGCTTGCCAAGCTGGTGAACAGGGCTTTAAACTAAAGTTGCCAGGGGAGGGGAACCTCAGTCCATCCCACTCCTACCAGTTTGATGCCAGTGCCAGCAACAGATGCCCAGAGCCTGGAGAGGGATCACAGGTCAGCAGGAGAGCACCTGAAGAGCAGCACAAAGGAATTCCAGCCACTCCAGCCAGTAAGGCAGCTTCATCAGGGGCCCAACTTAAATGCCTCTATGCAAACGCGCGTAGTGTGGGCAATAAACAAGAGGAGTTGGAGACATGCACAGGCCTGCTGGGCTATGATCTTATTGGCATTGTGGAGATGTGGTGGGATGACTCCTATGACTGGAGTGTTGGAATGGAAGGACACAGGCTCTTTAGGAAGGACAGGCAGGGGAGAGGAGGAGGGGGTGTCACCCTTTATGTGAATGACCAGCTGGAGAGCATGGAGCTCTGCCAGGGGATGGATGAGGAGCTGACCAAGAGCCTGTGGGTCAGGATTAAGGGAGGGTAGGGACAGGTGACATTATAGTGGGGGTCTGCTACAGGCCACCTGACCACGAAGACCAAGTGGATGAGGCCCTCTATAGACAGATAGGAGCAGCCTCACATTCACAAGCCCTGGTCCTCATGGGGGACTTCAACCACCCTGGTATCTGTTGGAGGGACAACACAGCAGGGCATAAGCAATGCAGGAGGTTCCTGGAATGTGTTGATGATAACTTCCTTCTCCAAATGACAGAGAAGCCAATAAGGAGAGGTGCTATGCTGGACCTTGTTCTCACCAACAAGGAGGGGCTGGTGGGGAATGTGAAG